>NW_003852427.1:1024314-1029127 GCF_000181295.1 Otolemur garnettii
AAAAAAAAAAAAGACAAAGAAGATGACTATATAGTTATAAAGAGATCAACTTAGCAAGAAGATAAAACAATCCTAAGTATATATGTATATAATACTGGTGTTCCTAGAGTCATAAAACAACTTGTAATAGACCTAGGAAAATAAACAGACAATAAAATAAAAATAGTAGGGTACTTTTACACCTAATGACAGCACTAGACAGATAAATGAGGAGAAAAATCAAAAAAGAAACACTGAACTTAAACTGAGCTCTAAAATAAATGGACATATCAGACATTTACAGAAAATTCTACTCAAATACTGAAAAATACACAATCTTCTTTTCAGCACATGGAACATTTTCAAAAACAGACTATGTGTTAGGTCACAAAACAATTCTCAATAAATTTTAAAAAATATAAATCATAATGATCAGACCATATTGGAATAAAACTAGAAATCAACTCCAAGGGGAACTCTTAAAATTATGTAAATACATGGCAATTAAATAACCTGCTCTTCAATGTCTTTGGACAAATGATGAAATCAAGACAGAAATTTAAAAAAATTTTTTAAATGAATGGCATATTTACACAAATTATCAAAATCTCTGGGATAAAGTAAAGCAGCACTAAGAGGGAAGTTTAAAGCACTAATAGATTACATAAAAAAGAGAGAAAGATCACAGATTCACAACCTAACATCTTACCTCAAGGAACTATAAAAACAAGAACAAACCAAACACAAAACTAGCAAAAGAAAAGAAGCAACAAAGGCTGGGCATGGTGGCTGACCCCGGTAATCCTAGCACTCTGGGAGGCCAAGGCAGGTGGACATATTGAGCTCACAAGTTCAGGACCAGCCTAAGCAAAAACAAGATCCCATCTCTTCTAAAAATAGAAAAACTGAGACCAGAGGATCCCTTAAGCTCAAGAGTTGGAGGTTGCTGTGAGCTATGACACCATAGCACTCTACCCAAAGCGACAGTTTGAGACTCTGTCTCCAAAAAAAATAAAGAAATAACAAAGATCAAAGCCAAACTAAGTAAAATATGAAATTGAGACTAAAAAAGCAATAATACAAAGCATTGAGTAAATGAAAATTGGTTCTTTGAAAAGATAAACAAAATCGATAGACCACTAGGGAAATTAATTTTGCTTTCATTTTCTTTCTTTGTTTTTTATGGAGACAGAGTCTCACTTTGTAGCCCTCAGTAGAGTACTGAGGAATCATAGCTCACAGCAACCTCCACCAACCCTTGGGTCCTTGGGTTTGAGTGATTCTCTAGCCTCAACCTCCCAAGTAGCTGGGATTACAAGCGCCTGCCAGAACGCCCGGCTATTTTTGGTAGAGATGGGGTCTCACTCTGGCTCATGCTGAACTGGAACCTCTGAGCTCAAGGCAATCCATCCACCTCGGCCTCCCAGGGTGCTAGGATTACAAGCGTGAGCCACTACACCCAGCCCCACTAGGAAAATTAATCAGGAAAAGAAGGGAGAGAATTAAAATAAGTTTAATCAGAAATGTAAAAGAAGACATTACCCCTGATACTGCAGACACAGACACACAAAAGATCATCTGAGAATACTATGAACATCTCTACACTCATGAGTAGAAAAAGTAGAGGAAATAGATAAATTCCTAGAAACATATAACCTCCCAAGTCTGAACCAAGAAGGCAGAGAAATGTTAAAGAGACCAATAATGAGTCTGATTCAAAACTGAATCAGTAATAAAAATTCTCCCAACAGGCTTGGCGCTTGTGGCTAAAGTAGCTAAGGCACCAGCCACATACACCAGAGTTGGCAGGTTCAAATCCAGCTTGGGCCCACCAAACAACAATGATAGCTGCAACAAAAAATAGCTGGGCATTGTGGCGGACACCTATAGTTCCAGCTACTTGGGAGGTGGAGGAAGGAGAATCACTTGAGTCCAGGAGTTGAAGGTTGCTGTGAGCTGTGATGCCACAGTACTCTACCCAGGGCAACAGCTTGAGGCTTTGTCTCAAAAAAAAGCATTTCTCCCAACAACAACAAAAAAAGACCAGGACCAGATGGATTAATAGCCAAATTCTACCAGATGTACAAAGAAGAACAGGTGCCAATCCTACTGAAACTGTTCCAGTAGACCAAGAAGGAGGTAATCCTCCCTAACTCATTCTATGAAACTGGTATCACCCTCAAACCAAAGCCAGGAAAGGGTGCAACCAAAAAGAAAGAAAACTTCAGACAAATATTTCTGATGAACATAGATGCAAAAGCCCTCAACAAAATATTCACAAATAAATCCAACAGCACAGCCTGGGTGTGATGGCTTATGGCTATAATCCCAGGACTTGGGAGGCCGAGGCAAATGGATCACCTGAGCTCACAGGTTGGAGATCAGCCTGAGCCAGAGCAAGACCCAGCCTCTAAAAACAACTGGGTATTGTGGCAGGTGCCTGTAGTCCCAGCTATGTAGTCCCATCTACATGGGAGGCTGAGGCAAGAGAATTGTTTGAGCCCAAGAATTTGAGGTTGCTGTGAGTTGTGATGCCATAGCACTCTACTGAGGGTGACAAAGTGAGACTCTGTCTCCAAAAAAAGAATAAATAAATAAATAAATTCAACAGCACATTAAAAGAGTAATTCACCATGATAAAGAGGGTTTCTTCCCAAGGTTGCAAGGATAGTTCAATATACTCAAGTCAATAAATGTGATTCACCACATAAACATAATTAAAAATAAAAACCATATGATTATCTCAATAGATGCAGAAATAGCATTCAATAAACTCCAGCATCCATTTGATAAAAAAAAAAAACTCAGCATAGAAGAAACATGCCTCAAAATAATAAAGGCCATATATGACAAACCCACAGCCAACATTATACTGAATGAAGAAAAGTTGAAAGCATTCCCCCTGAGAATTAGAACAAGACAAGTGTGCCCATTTTCACGACTTCTATTCAACAAAGAACTCAAACAATTCAGAAGGAAAAAAAAAACATTAAAAAGTGGGCAAATGACATGAACAGGCATTTTTATTAAATGAGAAACAAAAGGGCAAAAAAATACATGACAAAATGTTCAACATCATTAATCACCAGAGAAATGCAAATTAAAACCACAGTGAGATATTATCTTACTCCAATTCCAGTGGCCATTATTAAAAAGTCAAAAACAATAGATGTTGACTTGACACCTGTAGCTCAAATGGCTAAGGCACCAGCCACATACACCAGAGCTGGCAGGTTTAAATCCAGCCCAGGCCTGCCAATGATAACTACAACCAAAAAATAGCCAGGTGTTGTGGCAGGCACCTGTAGTCCCAGCTACAGGGGAGGCTGAGGCAGGAGAATCGCTTAAGCCAGCAGTTAGAGGTTGCTATGAGCTGTGATACTACAGCACTCTACCCAGAGCGACAGCTTGAGGCTCTGTCTCAAAAAAAAAAAAAAAATAGATGTTGGTGCAGATATGGTCCAAAGGGAATGGTCATACACTATTGGTGGAAATGTAAACCAGTACAACCTAATACTCAGTCACATTTGACTTCTGCAATTATAAGAGGGGACTTATATTCATCTTTTGTTATCAGCATATATTATTACAATTTTAGTATAGTTTTTCCCTTTCTTAAAATGTGTATACATTTTTTGGCACCTCTGCATGTGTATATATATTTATACACACCACATAGTACTACTAAGCCATAAGAAAGAATGAAATACTATCTTTTTCAGTAATTTGGATGGAACTCCTAGGTGAAATAACTCAGGAACAGAAAAGTAAATGCTGTCTGCTCTCACAAGTGGGAGCTAAGCTGTGGGCTACATATTACAACACAGGATGGACCCTAGAGACTTAAAAGGGGAGAGGCTTAGAGGAGATAAGGGATGAAAAATTATCCATTGAATACAATATACACTATTTGGGTGATGGGTACACTCAAAGCCCAGACTTCACCTTTATACAATATATACCTATTTTTACTTTTCAACTTTTACCCCTACATCTATTAAAATAAACAAAAAAGAGGCAAAAAGAGAAAGAAAACAAGGCAAGAGCATGTAACTCTTTAATGCTCAAGAAAGAATACAGTTATGAAAAGATGTATCATAGCAATATATCATGTTGCTAAGCTGTGGACAATATATATAAACACAATGATGTAAGCACTGAATATTCATTTAATCAAAAACTTGTGCTATAATCATATTGAGAGGAGAACAGAAGTATAGGGAAAGACAAGTCTTCATCTTCAAGGAAATAAGTCAATAAATAATATCTAAAAAAGAAATTTAAGAATTTCCCTTTGAGTGTGTTATAGAGATAAACAACAAGAGAAATATATACAACAATAAAAAGTTAAAAATGATTGTCTCAGAGCTGGAGGAATCCATCAGGGAGGAATAAGGCAGGAGGTGGATGGTTGTTGCTTTTCTTTTTTAATTATAAGCTTTGAAGAATGCATTTTTTTAAATGGTGTACATAAGTCTGTCTTATAAAAACATAAAAAATAAATATTAAAACACCTTCATGCAAAAAGTGAAGCCAGTCTACTAGAAAACGTATGCCCCTGAATGGAAAAGCACTTGGATACAAAATTACAAATGCAGAACTGTAACAGGGAGATAGATGTGTGTGGAGAGCGGGCTGGGAGACTGGCAGAGCCCTCACAGCCTGGGGAACATTCGGAGAATAAACTCCCAACTGCTTCTACTCTGTTCCCAAAACAGCCATATTCCTTTCTTAATGCTTCCTCTGCCAGAAGTCACATAGCTCTTTCTTTGTCCAGTTAGCTATCAGAGACCCCTGTGATCTTTGCCTTCCTACTTCTTCTTTTTTTTTTTTT
>NW_003852427.1:1029452-1059049 GCF_000181295.1 Otolemur garnettii
TTAAGTAGAATCTACTAACTCATATAATTCTTCTTTTATTTTTGTCAACTATGCTGAGATCCTAGATCTTGCCCTTCTTACTTCATATGTCAATGAAGTTGAGTAGAAACCATCAACAAGATGATTTGTCTTTATTAAAATCATTTATATTTTCCAATTGTACTGTAAGACCAAAATTATGTCTTTCGTTTATGCTATTTCCCCATATTGTCTATGCTACTTCCCTCTGGATGACCCTATACAGATACTATAAAATAAAGCTGATTTTATGCTTTGATGCTGGCTGTAGCCATCAGCTCAGTCAGACCTCCTGATCCCATCCTTTGTTTCCATGTCTTCTCTTATGCTGTATTTTCCTCATTCCCCACCAATTCCACTCTGGTTCGCTCTTCTTTGCTGCACTGGTTTGTGACAGATGTGACCATGCCAAAATTCAAAATAGCTGTGCAATGAAATACAACCATGAAAAAATAACAGGCAAATTATTGCAGGAAGACAAGGCCCAACAGAGAGAAAGAGCACCCAAACACCACGTTTATAAGAGGAAGGGCTTTATTCACCAGCCGGGAGCTTATGGCATAGAAGAATTCCAAATGGCCCTGCTCCCTGACTGGCTTGATCTTTCCCTTTTTATTGACAGTCAAAAAGTTCCACCCCACAGGTACCCCTCTCATTGGCCAGTTTGAATCAAGTGGGAGATGCTATTCCAGTCCCTACAGAACTACAGGATTTCATAGAACTTGGAAATTTCCAAGTTACAAATTCCCGAGAGCTGAGTCACCATGGAGAGGACCTTGCAGGTGTATCCTTGTGGTCTCCTTAAGAAGACCTGTTCTCCTAGACCTCACCCTTCTTGGGTATCCTCTCTCAGAATGACAGTCCAGGAAAGGATGTCTGCAAAATTTTTATCCAACAGAGGATTATCCAAGGAAGTCATATAAGGGAATAATGGGGATGCCATAGAAATTAAGCCCATGGCAGGATTGAGTAGTTTACACAGAGACCGTCCTCCCCTGCCCCCCGCAATGGCCAGGACATAATAATAAAGGGAATAAAAAACACAGCAGGTCCTAGGACCAGGCACCATTCTAAGGACGGTGCCTACATGAATCCGAGCAAAGCCCAAGGAACACGGGTTCATGTTGCAGCACCACTTTTGACCTTTGAGTTTAGCAAAAATTACAAGTGATGGACAGAAGTTACATTGGTGCTGCCATAGTGGAGAGGGTTTAGTGACATGCAGTGCTTTCAGGGTTTAGTGACATGCAGTGACCACATGTCCCAGGACTCAGCAAGTCCACCCCTGTGTGTAGGGCCTAGAGGACACCTCCCATGGCCACACAGAGATGGCAGGAAGCTGCTAGTCACAGTGTTGTTTCCTACAGAGAATCAATGGAGGACCCAACACAGATTTAATTCACAGATGGAGAAGACAGAAGAAAAATGGAGGATGTGCTGGACCCTGGGTGCCTACGGAGTCATTACCTGATCTGTCAATTTTGCTTATACCTCTACATTCTCAGTTCTTTTGTGATGTGGTGTGAGAAAAGGAGAGGGAGTTAGAATGCTACATGATGGGGCCGACAACAGCACTCACATAGTCAGAATAATGAAAATGCCATATCATGATCTGACCTTTGTCTGCATCCTATGCTTCTGGGGTGGCAGTTGAGAGGTACACCTTAAAGGAAGAGTCAGTGCTAGCTGTGAAATGTGGTGAGAAATGGCAGTGGCGTGACTAAGACCCCGGTGTTAGAAGCAAGCCTGAATGACAGACTTGTTCACATGTGGCCACTGCTACCACCAGAGAAGGCTGCGCTAGGAGGGGCTGTATCTCCAGAGCTCCAGGATATGTTAGGAAAATGCCCTCCAGCCCTTGAGGTTTCAGACACAGGATGGATAAGCTTGTTTTAAGGAACGTATAGTGGTAAGCCAAGCACCACTAAATAGTCACAGAAGACAGAGCGGACAGCCACAGGAGGGAGAAAGCAGCAACTGGCTGATGTACCTCCATCCAGACCCTTCCTTGACCCTTCTTCTCACCCTTCCCACCCACTCTGATACCCATTGAAAGAAGGCCTCACCCACCCACTGAGAAAGGGCTGCTGTCAGAAAAGGTAAGAGGGCACTGGAGCCAGCCTGACCCAGTGTGGTAGGAAGACCCATGTGACCCCCTCTGCCTGGCACCATTTGCTCTGTCCCTGGATGTGGGCCAAACCAGAAGTCATCCTGGTGGCAGGACAGACTCATAGAGTAGAGGCTCCACTGTAGACTGTAGTCCATCCCTGGATCACAGTTGCCCTTGTGACATCATGGCTATCTCCTCCACCCCTCCAGCCCTTGCCAAGGCCAGGGAGTAGCAACAGAGGGGGATGATGACCTGAACCACTGCCCCAAACCATGGGCAATAAATTTTGTGTAAGACATAAGCAGACATACTCTTCCAGGGGTGGGGAGTTGTCCTGTGGCAGAGGGAAGTGCCAGAGGACTTCATAAGACCCAGGCAAAGAATGGGGAGCTGGAGCAGTGGGGACTTTGCCCAGAGGCTGGTCCTCACCCGTGCTCCTCCACCCCACATTCTGATTGCAGAAGCTTCTCCCAGACCAGAACGCAAGAGATAAAAAGAGGCAGCAGAAGGTAGGTGGCCCAGGAGTGCAAGAGTACAACAGATCACTGACCCACTGACACTTGAGTCCCCAGAAATGAAGGCTCCATCTCTGGTCCCAAGGGAATTGGTGCAGCATTGCACTCTCGAATCCTAAATCCCTTTCTCTCCTGAGTGAACTGTATTAAGTATGGAGATAGACAGGAGGGGGAGGAAGTAGCCTGGGCACAGCCACGTTCGACGTGGGGGTCCCGCCCTGAGAAATGAGAAGGCATTGGGTCAGCCAGGCTCAGAAGGACATTGAGGGACTGAAAGGTAGTGGTGGAAGTCAATGGAAGGGCCAGAGGAAGGGAAGACCCTGAAAGCCTGTAGCATTTTCCAAGGCAGTGGGAGGTGGTGTTATGGGCTGAAATTTGGACCCAGATGAAGGCCAGAAATGTCTTCATCCTCATGAGTATCCTCTGGTTCCTCAAGTCCATGTCAGATCTTCTGGATCAGAAAGAGTTTCTCCTGGTTCCATGAACCCATGAGGTCCACAGGGCAAGCACATCCCTATTTTATAGACTAGGACACTGTGACTCTCAGGGTGGGCAGAAATGCCCATAGTCATGGACAAGACTGAAGAAGAGGCTAAACCCCACCCAGATGTCCTGGGTCCTCTGAACCACCAGGGGAATGACAGATTGTTCACATGTGTTCAACAGTGACACATTCATTGGGAATCTTCTGCTTTGCTTGATTAGTTGCTTCTTGCAAAGCGTCACATAAAGAGGGTCCGGGCAGCTCGGCAGATCCAGGCGTGGTGGCGTGGAATCCTAGTGCGTAGGATCCTGCTGGTCGCTGCCCTCAGGGCTTGGACGATTCAGTGCTGGTGGAGGACAGTGCTGCAGAGACAGATAACCAAGCGGCGCCAGACCATGTTGAGGATCTACACTGTGCAGGAGCACGCAGCAGTCAAGCTCCAGTCCTGGATGCGTATGTGGCAGTGTCGCCACTGTTATTGCCAAATTTGCAATACTCTCTGCCTGTTCCAGGTCCAAGAGAGCAACCTTGCCTTCCAGGATGATGGCTTTTTACGGGTACAATATGGAATCACTTCAAAGCAGCCAGAGTTCCACATTGAAATCCTGTCAGTCTGAAAAGCCCGCAGCATGGAGAACTGGCTCCACTGCCCTAATAAATGTCTGACCAGGTTTTGTGAATTTCAGTGATTCCCACAACCACAGGCACTCCAGGGATTCATTCAGGCCCTGCTCCTTCTGCTCTCCCTGGGGAAGGACTGTAGCGCAGGTGCCTCCCCCACTGTCTTACAGTGCATATGGCCCATTTGGAGTGACAGTGGCCATATGCTATGGATGTTACCTCCAAATCAGAAATTGTAGCCCAAGGCTGCCCTCATATATGCAGAGCCAGATGTCCCACTGCATCGCTCTGACACCATTCCTTCTCCTGAAAGTGGAATTGGGAAGGCTTCATATTCCTAAAGACTCTGGGCGATCTCTCACAGGAGAGTAGCCTCTGAGGCCTTGCTCTGTCAGTCTGCCATCGGGAGGCAGCTGGGGCTTCTGCACATTGGGTTTCTCTTCAGCAAACCCCCAGGGTCAAGCACGTGGTCCACTCTCTTGGGAGCAGTGCAGCCCAGAGAAAGTGCAGGAGTCTGGCCTTAGTGATGATGGGCCCAAGGCTCTGCAAGACACATGCTAACTTGACCATTCATGGGCAGTGTCAAAAGACAAAATGGTAACAAGTTTAGCTTAAAGGTACTGATTGGCTTTTATACGTGATTTTAAAATTGGGCCTCTCCTCATCCTATAAAACAGAATGAGTATTCTCATGGCCCGAGCAGAGGAGGTTGGTTTTATTTACAAAAAAAGGCTGAGAAAAGCAGAAACAGATCAATCATTTCGAAGTTACTTTTCTTGTAAAACTTAAAGCAGAGGGATCTTCCTTATGATGCCAGCTTACACTGACCTCTTTGGGAATGTGGCTCTTACCTTTCACTCTCCTTATATGTGGAAAGTCAGATAAACAATGTAGGGTCTGCTTTGTGATGGGGTACTTCAGCACAGGTGACTCCACCATGATTGGTCTGTGGGGCTTGGTGCAGGAGCTCAGTCTAAAATTGGAGAGACCCAAATGTAAAATCACATATAAAAGCCAATCAATATCTTTTAACCAGGGGCCAAGCAGAGGAGGTTAGTTTCATATAGCAAGTGATGCCTCTTTGAAAAATAGCTAATTTCTCAGCTCTGTCTCCCTCTTTCCTCCTTAGCACCTGCTTCCCCAGGGTTCTGAACATCAATAGGGCTCCCACTGCTGTCAGCTCCTCCCTAATGACTTCAACATTGACTGGATGATGGTTCCAAAAACCCTTGGCCTTGGGTGGCACCTGTGGCTAAAGGTGTAGGGCGCCAGCCCCATATGCTGGACTTGGTGGGTTCAAACTCAGCCCTGGCCAAAAAAAAAAAAAAAAGCCCTTGGCCTTTATCTCCAGTGATTTTGACTTCCATCCCATCTCAGTCACCCACTCCTACAGTCACACCTTAGACCAGTAATTTTCTACTGGTGTGCCATGAGAGGATCATAGGTATGCTAGGAAAATTTTTAAGGATCATTAATTATTTTGAAAGAGGTTTGAAGCACAGTAAGGAAAAAAAAAAATATATATATATATATATATATATTAGAGACAGAATCTAATCTTGTCGCCGTTGGCAGAATGCTATGGCATCACAGCTCACAGCAACTTCCTATTCCTGGGCTTAGATGATTCTCTTGCCTCGGTCTTCCAAGTAGCTGGGACTACAGGCACCCGCCACAGTGCCCAGCTATTTTTTTTTTTTTTCAGTTTGGCTGGGGCCAGGTTTGAACCCGCCACCGTCAGTATATGGGTCCGGTGCCTTACCCACTGAGCCACAGGCACCGCCCAAGTATGTATATTTTTTGATCAATATAATTTAAGTGTGCCATGGAAGTTTAAATATAGGTTCAAGTGTACTGAGAGATAAAAAATGTGCCTTAGACCACTGCTTCCCAAGTTGTCTATGGGGAAGGACCACTTTTTAAAAATATCTAAACCAGGAGGCACCTATGGCTCAAAGGAGTAGGGTGCCAGCCTCATATGCCGGAGGTGGCGGGTTCAAACCCAGCCCCGGCCAAAAACTGCAAAAAAAAAAAAAAATCTAAACCATCACAGACCCGTTCTTATGTAAAACAATAAAAATGAATTATGAGAAAGGTAGATGGAAAAGTAGCTCAAGTGGCTAAGGTGCCAGCCACATACACCAGAGCTGGTGGGTTCGAATCCAGTCCAGGCCCGCCAAACAACAATGACAACTTTAACCAAAAAATAGCCAGGCATTGTGGTGGGCACCTGTAGTCCCAGCTACTTGGGAGGCTGAGGCAAGAGAATTACTTAAGCCCAGGAGTTAGAGGTTGCTGTGAGCTGTGATGCCACAGCACTCTACCCAGGGAGACAGCTTGAGGCTCTGTCTCAAAAAAAGAAAAGTCATACAAAATACCAACCTTATTTTTAATTATTAAAACACCCCTAATATTACTATTATTTGCTATAAAAGTTTCTACACATTTGTTCTCAATCTCTATATTTATCTCACTGGTAACAAACAGCTCATACGCTAGTTCTAGTTCACAGACAACACTTTGGGTAGTCATTGCCCCGGTCATTGTCATCACTCATCACTGACCACTGCAACAATGTTTATTTTAACCACCTTCCTCTCTGATTTTTTTTTTTTTTTTTTTTGTGGCCTTCCATCCTCTGGGGAAAAGGTCAGAAAGGTGTAGTCTGCTCCCAAATAGTTACATAGCAGAGAATGTATGGACATCAAGCCTCATGTACCTACCTAAACAGAAGAAGTTTGTCAACCCATTACAGAGCCACTGATTCTTACACACTGATTCAAATGTTTCTTCAGTCCTGATTAGGACTTCTCAAGGATTAACCTCACCAATATTTTCTGCCAATCACACCATCTTATTCTCATTCCTTGTTCCCAGCTTAAATTCCTCTGTCCAGTGAGCATTCCCTTACAATTTTATCACAAAAGACCCTCTTGCTCTCCACCTTTGGATGAACCCAACTCTCCACCCACTTCATCCTTGGACCTGATGAACTAAACTTTTATTTAAAAAACTATCATGTTGTATGGTTTTGATTTATATTCAGAACCATAAATCTCTAGGACAAATTTCTTTAGACCTTTCTCTTTAACTCAAAATGGATCATAGACCTAAAGGTAAGACAGAAATATACAACTTCTAGAAAAAACATAGGAGAAAATTTCAAGGATCTAGAGCTAGTTAAATAATCTTAGATTTGATATCAAAAGCACGATGGTCCATAGAAGGAAAAGTTGATAAATTGGACCTCATTAAAATTTTAAAAACTTTTGCCCTGTGAAGAAAGACTTTGTTAAGGAGATGAAAAGACAAACTGCAGAATGAGAGGAGATATTTGTGAACCACATGTTTGACAAAGGACCAGTACACAGAATACACAAAGAACTATCAAAACTCAACCATAAAAACTAAACAGACTAATTTTTTAAATCAGCAAAAGACACCAAGAAACATTTATTGATGTGGATGTACAGATGGCAAATAGGCACATGAAAAGATATTCAACATCATTAGCAACTAGGGAAATGCAAATTAAAAACCACAATTAGATATCACCACACACCTAATTGGAATGGCTAAATTTAAAATATAGTGACAACGCTAAATTCTGGTAAGGATGCGAGCAAAGTGGCTGTCTCTTATATGGTTGGTAAAAATGTAAAATGGTGTGGTTACTACGGAAAACACTTTTGTGGGTCCTCAAAAAGTTAAACTGGGAATTACTGTATAACTCAGCAATTTCACCCCTAAGCATAGACCCAAAAGAATGGAAATGAATGTTAAAAGAAAAATTTGTACAAAATTGTTCACAGGCACTTTAGTCATAATAACTGTGACACTGTAAAATATATATATTTGATTTTTGCTTCCCACCCCTTTTCTTAGAATCCTTAGGATCTCCAAAGTAATAAGTATCTTTTGCAAGTTAATGAGTTGGCTGAGGGCTGGGGGGGTCTTGGATAGCTAAAGATGGGTGGTAGTCTGGGGAACCTACCATGTGATTTGAAGGTTGGAACTTTCAGTCACATGCCCCGGCCTCCAGGGAGGAGAAAGGGGATGAAGGTTGAGCGATCACCCTGGCCAATAATGTAATCAATCATGCCTGCATAATAAAGCCTCCACAAGAACCCAAAAGGACAGAGTTTGGGGAGCTTCTGGAGAGCCGAACATGAGGAAGCTCGCAGAGGGTGGTGCCCAGAGAGGACACAGGATCTCACCCTGGGCATATCTTTGGTCCCTACCTTTATCCTTTGTAAAATTGTTTATAGTAAATGAGTAAATGTAAACAGTGTTTCCCTGAATTTTGTGAGCTGCTCTGGCAAATTAATTAAACACAAGGAGAAGATCTTGCCACCCATGATTTATATCCAGATTCGTTATTCTAACCCCAATTTCAACTTTGTGATTGGAAGTAGGGGACAAATCATAGGACTGACCCCTCAATCTGTAGGACTTGACACTATCTCCAGCTACAGTATCAGAAGTGAACTGAAGTACAGGACACCTAGCTGGTGCTTGGAGGGAGAAATCTCCACCACATAATTCTTGGTACCCAGAGGTGAAGTACTGTATTAAGTGAAATTGACTATGTGACAGGATAAACTGACTTTGTTTTTTCCTATATCAACCTGAAATAATCAAAAGGATATGAATCTAGTTTTAAAACATTTATTCAAGCAAAAAGCAAGGAATGGCCATTCTGGGACACATAGACTCCAAAGAAATGAAGTCTATGCTCCGAAGTTAAAAGTCAAGTTCTTGTTTATATAGGAAGAAGACAACAAAAATTAATATGATTACAATTTTTATATATAAGGCTGGTGTAAAATTACAACACATTAATTAGTTACAGTTTGCTTTTCCATGCAGATTGGTTTTTTGTTTTGGGGGGGGGGTTTTGAAACAGAGTCTCACTTTGTCACCGGTAGAGTGCAGTGGTGTCACAACTCACAGCAACCTCAAACTCTTGGGCTTAAATGATTCTCTTGCCTCAGTCTCCCAAGTAGCTGGAATTACAGGTGCCTGCCACAACGCCCAGCTATTTTTTTTAATTATCGTTATCATTGTTGTTTAGCTGGCCCAGGCTGGGTTTGAACCCACAAGCCTTGGTGTATGTGGCCGGCACCACAACCACTGTGCTAAGGGCACCAAGCCATGCAGCTTGTTTCCTTCAAAGCTGGTTTTCATTTCCTTTCCAATTTAAAGTTTATTTAAGATTGGATCTTAAACTTACGCCTGTAATCCAGCACTTTGGGAGGCCATGGTTGGAGGACTGCTTGAGGCCTGGCAACATATTGAGACATGCCCCCCACCCACAATCTCTACAAAAAAATTAAAAATTAACCAGGCATGGTGGGACACACCTGGAGTCTCAGCTATTTGTGAGGATGAGGTGGGAGGATAGCTCTAGCCCAGAAGTTTAAAGTTACAGCTAGCAGTGAGCTATGATAATGCCACTGCACTCCAACCTGGGCAACAATGTCAGATCCTATTTCAAAAAAAAAAAGAGAAAGAGAGAGAGAGAAAAAAGAAAAAAAAAACATTTAATCTTAATGCGATAGCCATGAAGTATTTGTGTGAGACCTGTGAAGGAGGTTAATCTATATTGGAAGTCAAAAATGGAGAGGAGAAGGCTCTTCCTTGGTACCTTTCCACCATTTCTAACATTTTACAAAACAATGCAGCTAAAGGAAAAAGCTTAATCTATAATCAGAGAAACAAAAGAATATAGCTGCTTAGATTACAGCTGACTCTCATGTAGTTTTTTAAAGTATCACCATGAAATCGTGAAATTTAACATAGTCAATATGTTTCAATCTATGTGTATTGTAGGTATTGTAAACTAAAATAAAATCCTGGGTGGCGACTGTAACTCAGTGAGTAGAGTGCCAGCTCCATATACCAAGGATGGCGGGTTCAAATTGCCCTGGCCAAACTGCAACAACAACAAAAATATAGTGGGGCATTGTGTCGAGCGCCTGTAGTCCCAGCCACTCGGGAGGCTGAGGCAAGAGAATCGCTTAAGCCCAAGAGCTGGAGGTTGCTGTGAGTTGTGACACCATAGGACTCTATAGAGGGCAACAAAGTGAAACTCTGTCTCTAAAAACAACAACAAAAAAACCCGTAAGTACTTCCCCCCACCTGCTCCACCAACTGAATGGATCCCCTCTTGGCCAAGGGGACCCCCAAAAACCTTAAAATTGGGTTCCCAGCCATGAAGAAAGGGAGGTTGGATGTGCCCCACTATACCCCATCCCTTTGGAATTTAGATACTAAATTATTAACAGCACCTAAGGTCATGTAGAGCAAAGGTTAAATAACCTACAGACCATCAACTTGCTTAACATATCACTTGAGTTGGCATAATGTGACTTGTCTCTGACTAACAGACTTCCTTATCTTAAAACATTCTAAACTTTTTGGCAAAACATCATTCTTTTAACCAACTGCAAATCAAAGACTCTTTGAACCCGCCTATAACCTGTAAGCCCCTATACCACTTTGAGATGTCCCACCTTTGGGGGCCAAACCAGTGTTTAACTTCCATGTATTAATGGTTTTATAAATTAAAAAAATTATAATTTTTAATAAATTTATAATTAAATAATCAAATTTTTATAAATTTATAATTAAAAATTTATAATTTTTGTAATTCTTGTCTCTCTAAAGTGTGTAATAACCAGTGAGGAGGAGTGGCTCACACCTGTGAGCAGTGGCCTCACCACACTTTGGGTGGTTGAGGCAGGCAGATCGCTTGAGGCCAAGAGTTTGAAGTTGCAGTAAACTATGATGATGTCACTAAACTCTAGCCCAGGCAACAAAGCAAGACTTTATCCCTAAAAAGAATAATAAAATACATAAAAGCAAACTATAACCCAACTGCATCGGGAAAATATGAATAGACCTAACCCAAAGAAGTAAAGAGATTGAATTAGTAATAAAGCAACTTCCCACAAAGAAACACCCAGAGCCAGATGGCTTCTCTGGTGAAGCCTACAAAATTTTAAAGAACAATTAACCTTATTAATGATAAGGAAATTTAAAATTAAAATCTCAGTGAGTTACTGCTCCACACTCAGTAGTGTAACTGTAATCAAAACAGATAACAAGTGTTGGCAAGGATATAGAAGAATGGAACCCTACATACACAGCTGGTAGAAAAGTAAAATGGTGTAATGCATCTGTAACTCAAATGGTTAAATAAAAAGCTTACCATACAACCCAGACATTCTACACTTAGATATATACCCAAGAGAACTGAAAATACGTCCACATAAAAACCTGTACATGAATGTTTACAGCAGCATTATTCATAACAGCACAAAGGTGGAAACAACCCAAATGTCCAAGATCAGATGGATTAATAAACAGAAGTGGTATATTCATGCAATGGAATATCATTTACCTAATAGAAAGGTATCATGTGGTGATACATACGTCAACATGAATGAACTTTGAAACCATTAAGTGAAAGGAGCCAGACACAAAAAGACAGTTATTGTATGATTCCAGTCATATAAAATTACCAAAATAGGAAAATCTATAGAGACAGAAAGTAGATTAGTGGTTTCCAGGGACTGGGGAAGGGGATAATGGGGACTGATTTCTGATGTGTATGGGATTTATTTGGGAAGTGATAAAATATTCTGGAATCAGATAGGGGTGATGGTTGTACAACCTTGTGAATATACTAAAAACCACTAATTTGTACAGTTTTAGATGATGAGTTGAATGGGATAGGAGTTATATCTTTAAAAAAAAAAGACCTGTGCAGAAAGAGAATAATTCCCAAACAAGTAGAGGAATAGTCCATGTTCTTAGAAGGTAAAGTTCAGTTTCACCGAGATAGCCTTTTCCCCCAAAACCAATGCCTCTTATATTCAAAATCCCATCAGGACATTTCAGGAAACTAACATAGGCCTCATGAAATGCTTGATAGAAATTTTTCTCTTTTAAAATACATTTGAGTAGTTTGAATCATATTGGAAATACCTGAGTTCATAAGTATTTTAAAATTTGGATATGAATCTATGTGGTCTTGGTGCCTTATTTATGCTGGATCTTTAATGGCCTTCTCAATTTATCAGCTTTTACACATTTTCTTCAGTTAATTTTGGCAATTTATATTTTGTTAGAAAATCATTTCTAGCTGGGACAGTGGCTCACATCTGTAATCCTTTGCACTCTGGGAGGCCAAAATGGGTGGATTGCTTGAGCTCATGGGTTTGAGACCAGACTGAGCAAGAGCAAGACCCTGTCTCTACTAAAAATAGAAAAAAAAAAAACAAAAAAACCTGAGGCAAGAGGATCGCTTGAGCCCAAGAGTTGAAGGTTGCAGTGAGCTATGATGATGCCATGGTACTCTACCCAGGGAAACAGCCTGAGACTCTGTATCAAAAGGAAAAAATAAAAAAGAAAAAGAAAAAAGAAAATCATTCCCTCTTATCATTCAAATTTGTTATTATATTCCACTTTCATGGAGTGTTTATCTTTAAAATGATCTTGCTGGAAGAAATCGGCCTGGGCAAAAATTTTATGAGGAGGATCCCCCGGGCAATTGAAGCAACATCAAAAATACACTACTGGGACCTCATCAAATTAAAAAGCTTCTGCACAGCCAAGACCACAGTAAGTAAAGCAAGTAGAAAGCCCTCAGAATGGGAGAAGATATTTGCTGGTTATGACTCCTACAAATGGTTAATAACCAGAATCCACAGAGAACTCAAACGTATTAGCAAGAAGAGAACAAGTGATCTTCTCTCATGGTGGGCAAGGGACTTGAAGAGAAACTTCTCTGAAAACAGGTGCATGGCCTACAGATATATGAAAAATGCTCACCATCCTTAATAATCAGAGAAATGCAAATCAAAACTACTTTGAGATATCACCTAACTCCAGTAAGATTAGCCCATATCACAAAATCTCAAAATCACAGATGCTGGCGTGGTTGTGGAGAAAAGGCAACACTCCTACACTGCTGGTGGGACTGCAAACTAATACATTCCTTTTGAAAAGACATCTGGACAACACTTAGAGAACTAAAAATAGACCTGCCATTTGATCCTATAATTCCTCTATTAGGTATATATCCAGAAGACCAAAAATCACACTACAATAAAGATATTTGTATCAGAATGTTCATTGCAGCCCAATTCATAATTGCTAGGTCATGGAAGAAGCCCAAATGCCCATCGACCCATGAATGGCTCACCATGGTATATGAACACCATGGAATACTATGCAGCCATTAAGAAAGATGGAGACTTTACCTCCTTCACGTTTACATGGATGAAGCTGGAGAATATTCTTCTTAGCAAAGTATCTCAAGAATGGAAGAAAAAGTATCCAATGTACTCAGCCCTACTATGAAACTAATTTATAGCTTTCATAGGAAAGCTATAACCCAATTTTAGCCCAGGAATATGGGGAGAAGGGAGAGGGAGGGGAGGGGAAGAGGGAGGATGGGGGGGGACGGTGATTGGTGGGATCACGCCTATGGTTCATTCTATAAGGGTACATGTGAATCTCTCTAAATGTAGAATATAAATGTCTTAACACAATAACTAAGAAAAAGACATGAAGGCTATGTTAACCAGTTGGATGAAAGTATTTCAAATTGTATATAGAAACAGTACACTGTACCCCATGATAGTATTAATGTACACTGCTATGATTTAATAAAAAATAAAAGTAATAAAATAAAAAAGTCTTGCCAAACTACTTTCTTTCAAATTTATTTACTACTGTCCATTTTTGTTTTCCATGTCATTAAGTTTTTATCTTTATTTTACTGCTTTCTAGATTCCTCTGATTTCCTAAGGTGATGTGAGGTCCTGAAGCCAGAGTCAAGAGAAAACAGCAAATGCTAAATCTGAGAAGACCCCAAAAAGCTGTGTGGGCACTCACTGCTATGCTCCCTCCCACTCTGCTATGTGACCAACAGCTAGAAGGAACTATGGATGGCCTTCACAGGAGTAGCACTCTGAAATGGCACTCATATGCCTTTTCCACACTGAGCTCTGGCACATCTCTGACAGGAGAGAAATAGGCAGGTAGTACCGGTTTCCATGGACCTTATTTCTAATAAAGCCCCAACTCTGTGGCAGATGTCCTGATCCCTATGTCATAATGCAATTGTGAATTCATAGCTCTCCCTTCACTCATTTTATTCATGCTAGACCTTGGGAAGCAGAGAAATCAGGGCCAATGAACCATCTAGAGACAAGCCATGGGGATTCAATTTTGTGTAAGAGATAGAACCAGATCTTCTAGTAGGGCTAGGGGTGGGTGGGTATCTCCCTGGATTTCACAGGTCTTGGGAAAAGAGGGAACCTTAAAGCAATGAATGCTCTTGTACAGAGCCACAAAGAGAAACAACAGTCTTAACTCATCCATTCCTTTCTCATTTAATTCTGATGACAGACCAAAGGCAATTTAGTTTTAATTGTAATTGAAGATGTTGAAGAAATCGCTGAATATACGGTGAGACAGAAGCTAACGAAGGTGGGTAGACTCTATGTAGTTAGAGAAATCTAAAATGTTTGTATCTATGCCATAAGGGTGTGGGATTTTGCCTCTTATAGATCCAGAATCTAATTAGGAGTCAAGTCAATTTCAGCTCATTTTTCCTCCATCCCCTTCTCAGTCTGGGCTGTCTATATCTGGGTCTGATCGAGACCTACAGAGTGATCAGTAAGAATGAAAGCCACCAAGAAATACATAGGGCTGAGAGGTGAGAATGTGAGAACTCAGAGAGTAGAATGTTCTAAATATGAGAAGGCTGGAAGTAGATTCTGGTCAGGGTATGGAAACCCACCAAAATACATGTATCAAAATACGTGGTTGTAACAGAGAGAAAGCAGCTAATGGCGGTTTGAGATTGGAATTAGCAGAAAATAACTAGGTAAAAGGTTATAAGGCCAAATTTTTCCAACCCAATGAATACAGAAGACGTGGAGTGTGACTAATAAGATCCCTCAGTCCCTAATGCACCTTTCCAGATACTAATGGTTTTCCTTTCATCTGTGCACTGGTGAAGTAGGCAACAGAAAGACACCATGACTCAAAGTGAGGTAAAGTGTTGATAGTGGCAGAGAAGGGTCACCAACAGGTCTGCTGGCCCCAAATCAGCGTCTGGCTAACTATCCTGAGTTCTTTAAGGAAGGGCTGCCTTTTAAGAGACACAATCCAGACTCCTTCTGGGAAAATCCTACAGGTTAGTGGCAGGAAGTTCCTTTTGTCTCTGTCTAGAAAAAACAAAAAAAAAGAAACAAAGCAGCTATAATCATCCAGGCCTGGTGGCGTGGCACCCTGGTGCGCCGGACACTACTGCACATGGCTCTCAGGGCCTGGATAATTCAGTGCTGGTGGAAGATGATGCTGTCAAGGATGCTGGAGAAGAAGCGGCGGGCAGCTCTGGTCACCTACATAACCAAAGAGAGAGCAGTGATCAAGCTGCAGTCTTTGGTCCGTATGTGGCGCATCCACTGGCGTTACTGCCAGGTGCTCAATGCCCTCTATGTCATCCAGTGCCACTGGCAACACCACAACTGCCAGACCTGTACTCTCCTCCGGGGCCACTGTATGGTCACAGCCACTCACCTGCAGTTCCACATTGAGATAGCCAACTCCTAAGGGCTGCCAAGAAGGAGCACTGTGTCTTTTGTCCCCAGTAAAGGTCTAACCTGGTCTGGTGCCTCTCGTGATGTCCTTCAACTAATGGGAATCTTGAGACTTGGGTCTTGTTGCCTCCTCTTCTCCCTGGGAAAGAATTTCAATGAGGTTTGTGCTCTGTGCCCATGGACCAGTTTTGGTCTGACAATGACCATGTGCCACTCAGTTGTCAAAACAGAAACTGGAGTCTCAGTCTGCCCTGGTAAGTTAAAACCAGAAGTTCTGGTTCCCAACCCTAGCCTCAGTTCCATTCCTTTTTTCTCACCCAGGGCTCTGGGAGGGAAGTAGGCTGCATCTTCTTGAAGACTCTGGGCACCTCTACATACAAGGATAGACTGTGAGGTTCTGCTCTGTCAGCCTGGGGTCAGGGGCAGCTAAGGTCTGAGATGCCTCAGTCTCCTCTTGGGCAAGCACCTAGAGAGAATGCCAGTATTTGGCTGATTCTCTTGGGAGCAATGCAGCCCCTGGTGAAGGAC
Organism: Otolemur garnettii; assembly: GCF_000181295.1. Taxonomy (NCBI): domain Eukaryota; kingdom Metazoa; phylum Chordata; class Mammalia; order Primates; family Galagidae; genus Otolemur; species Otolemur garnettii. Next base: position 1,045,350 of record NW_003852427.1, read on the forward strand.
AGGAGGCTGGCCTTAATGGTGGGGGCTCAGGGGGTGGCATGCTAATGAGTAGGTGGTAACTCTGGGGACTAGTAGAAAACAGAAGTTCCCAGTACCCCAACTCTTTCTCTGCAATTCCCTCACCAGAATTCCTCTCCCCAAGGGCTGTGTGATGGTACTCCCTCTGATATTACCCCTACCTTAACTCTTATCTCAATTGTTAGTGATTTTATCATTGGCCAAGATGACCCTACGAACCCCCTTAGTTCTTACCTTAGATAAACTTTTTCTTCTCCCCCTTCAGCCACTACTTCTCACAGTTGTACTAAAGAAGAGCTGTTCCATAGAACTCCATAGAACCTTCTGTGATGATGGAAATGTTCTCTACCTGTGCTGTTCGATATGGTAGCCACTAGCCACATATTGCTATGGAGCACCAGAAACCTGCCTAGTGCATCTGAGAACTTGAATTTTTAATTTTATTTAAATTTAAATAACCACTGGACAATGAGGCTCCAGACCTCACCATCACCAATAATGGCACTGTTGCTCAAATTGCTTTTGCTAGTGGTCCATCCATTGATTGTGTTCTTCTTTCCTTCCAGTTCACCTTTTCAATAACCCCAATAGAATATTTCTTCAGCTATGATAAGATCTTCTAAGCAGCGGTTCTCAACCTGTCGGTTAGGACCCCTTTGGACTATATTAAAGGGTTGCAGCATTAGGAAGGTTGAGAACCACTGAAAGTATTGACCATAACAATTATTTTTACAGTTGTCATCCCTAACATGTCCTTGCCTCTTTCTTTACCCAGTTCAGAGTCTGTGGTTAATTATAATATTCTCTCCCATGTACAACTTCATTCCCTTGGCCTACACTTTCTCTGCAAATATGTACAAGACAAAATGAACCATCTCCCTGTTCTGTGTCCACAGAGTAACAAAGTTGAAAGAAAACAAACCACCATGAGGCATGGTCTCAGTTTATATTCATGACTACATATCTCAACATGACAAATTTCCCAATAAATTTCTCTGGTATGTATACATTATCCATTTTCTGAGTTAAATAATTCACATCACTTCCTCTCCCAATGTTTGTTATTTAGGCTGACATTTATGGTGTTAAAAACAGGACCTGAAAAAGATCACCATCAGAAGGAATTGGTATTCTTAGAACTGGTGTGCAGTATTCAGTTGAGCTCTTTGAGCTTTCTGCCACCAAGGTTTGCCTTTTCTGCCCTGGTGGGTCTTCTCTCAAGTTGAGCCTCTCTCTTTTTAGTAGGAGCTTTTTAGTATTATTTGGTATCTGGTTTGGATAAGGCCACCCTAATAAAGGACCATACATCCTCCTGGAAGGGTAACAGTTTTTTCATTTTTCCTGATAAGTTCCTTCTAGTATAAAAACATGTCTTTCTGCATTGAGTACTTACGGTTTCTACAGAATTTATATTCAGCCTGGGAGGTATGTCTTTTCTGGTTTGCATGTCTACTTAGATATATACACCTAAGTTAAAATTTTTGTGTATACTCTTTATTGTGTTTTTTTTTAATTTGGTTTAACTCTTTTCCATTGCTTGTTTCTAAAAATCATCCAAAAGCAAAAATAAATGGATGGTTATTAAATGTCACCAGGTGGTTGCCATCATCTAAAACACACATCTAAACTCCTGATGTTCCCTAACAGAATTTACACAAAGCCTTTTCTTTGCTCTCAAAAGATTAATAAGAAATAGACTGGGATTCTCAAATAGTAAGGCATGCCAGCTATTCTGGAACTCAAGCTGGCTGCATATTATCATGGCCTGTTCATGTGCACATTTTGACATAGGCAAAATTAGATTAAAGAAAAATTATAGCTCAAATGGTTATTATCTGAAAAAACTCCAACTATAGTATTAACATGTAGAATCTTTAAAGTTCTCATTCTATTTTTAATTTCTGCCTACTTGGAATCTGCTGACTTTCCTGCCAGTAATGAGATAAAACTCATTCTTCGTGGCCTTTCAGCCACAATAAAAAGTCTTTAAAAAGGGCTTTCAAATTAATGGCTTTAAAAATTACAATAGTTCCATGGTAACCAACAACCTAGACACCTTTTAGAAATATAAATTTAGGTTTGCCTGACTAATGATTGCATATGGAATTGGAATATTTAATTTACACATTAATAATTAAAAGAAAAAAGAAATAGAACTAGATAAATGTTTATAAAAGTTAGGCTCTCACATCAAACAGGTCAAAATTTTGAGTTCAGAGCAACAATATATGGTATCCCTGTCTCATATAAATTTTGCTTTTTTTTTGCCACACAGAGGCCAAAAAGAAAATATCAGAAGAAAAAAACCATTAAAAGTCTTTTCTGTCTTCATTTGCTAATCAAGCAAACCAGACCAACAAACAAAAGACAGATTTGTTACTAGTTCCAGGCTACTTGGAGATTTTATTTCTCTTATAGGATTTATCCCATCCTAGCTAAAAGTTAAACATTGAAAATTTAACCTTAAACTCATTTGAAATTTTTTAAGAAAGGAAAAGAGGAGATGGAAGTGAAAGCTTTTTTTGTTTTTTTGGTTTTTTTAGAGATAGAGTTTCACTTTGTCGCCCACGGTAGAGTGCTATGGCATCACAGCTCACAGCAACCTCCAGCTCCTGGGCTTAGGCGATTCTCTTGCCTCAGCCTCCCAAGTAGCTGGGACTATAGGCACCCACCACAACACCCAGCTATTTTTTGTTGCAGTTTGGCTGGGGCCGAGTTTGAACCTTCCACCCTCGGTATATGGGGCTGGCACCCTACTTACTGAGCCACAGGAGCTGACCCGTGAAAGATGTTTTTAAAAATCAAACTGTCATGGAAAAGGCTTTACCCCAAATTTTGGTCCATAGCTTTCATTAGATTACCTATTGGGGTAAATTAAGTTTTATCATGTGAACATGTTCCAATTTGTCAAAAATATAATTTGGATCCAACTATCTTTCATAAACCAGTAAGCTTGTATTACCTCATAACTAAAATTGTTTTCTTTTTTCTTCCTGATACAGAGTTTTACTCTGCCACCCTAGGTAGAGAGCCCATGGTGTCATAGCTCATAGCAACCTCAAACTCCTGGGCTCAAACGATCCTCTTGCCTCAGCCTCCTGAATAACTGGGACTACAGGCACCCACCACAACACCTGGCAAGTTTTTCTATTTTTGGTAGAGACAGGGTCTTGCTCTTGCTCCCAATTAACCCAAATACATTTTACTTGATGTGACTTACATAAATCTTATATAGGCTAGTTTTAAAATTACTGGTAAAAAAAAAATTGTTTAATGTATTTGAAATTGCCAGCATATGTTTTTCCTGGGTTTACAAGTCAAACAGTTTTATATTTATTTCTACTAGGTGTTTTAAGGTGTCAGGGTTTGCAAAGCACAGGGGCTATAAAACTACAAAACCAGCTTACAACAGAGTGAGCTTTCTTTGTGTAATTTTTTCACAAGTAACATGAATTTAATTTTGTTGGTTTAATGAAAACAGCTGCATCATCTGAGTTAATGGCAAAATGCCCATATATTTAACTTTAAGATTCCTACTTAGTTGATTGAACACTTGCTATTCACAAGTTATAAAAATGGTCAACAAGAAAATAACTTGAAATGATGACCAGCTTTGTCTAATATCTCATTTATCATAAGTAATCCAGGTAAATATTTTAAAATAGGTAAATGTAAATTAGATAAATTTTTTATGTAATTTGAAATCTTTTTTGAGTACTTTTTAAATTTTTTCAGATTAATATTATTCAAATATTTCAAATTAACATGAGGGTACAATTTTTAGGTTACATTATTCTTACTTCCAGGGTTAAGTTCCATTTGTAAAAGAGCCCCTCACCCATGGAGCATGTTATACACTCTCACAATGTGCACATTAGATGAGATCCCTCCTCATGCCCTCCCTCCTTCTGCCAAATGTCCTCCTCCCTCCCCCCTCCGCTTCCCTCTACTGCCAAACTGGACTATATTAGTGTTTTATTGTTCTTATGAGTATGTAATTGTTTATATATTGATTTCATATTAGTTTGGAGTACATTGGATATTTATTTTTCCATTCTTGCAATATGTGTTTCAACTTGATATGTGAAATGTATTTCAACTCCATCCAGGTAAATGTAAAAGATGTAAAGTCTCCATCTTTTTTAATGGCTGAATAATATTCCATGGTATACATATATCACAGTTTGTTGATCCATTCATGGCTTGATGTGCACTTAGGTTGCTTTCACAACTTGACAATTATGAATTGAGCTGCAATAAACATTCTGGCACAAATGTCCTTGTAAAATGATTTTGGTTCTCCTGGGTAGATACCTAGTAATGGTATTGAAGGGTCAAATGAAAAATCTACTTATAGATCTTTGAGGATTCTCCATACTTCTGTCAAAAAATTCTGTATTAGTTTGCAATCCCACCTGCAGTGTAGAAGTGTTCCCTTCTCTCCACATCCATGCCAGCATCTGGTGTTTTGGGACTTTGTGATGTAGGCTAATCTTGCTGGTGTTAGATGATATCTTAGAGTGGTTTTGATTTGCATTTCTCTGATGATTAAAGACGATGAGCATTTTTTCATGTGTTTGTTGGCCATTTGTCTGTCATCCTCAGAGAAGTTTTTGTTCAAATCTCTTGCCGACTTATAGAGAGGGTTGTTTTCACTTTTCTTATTGCTCAATTTGAGTTCTCTGTAGCTACTAGTTATCAGGTCTTTGTCAGATTCATAATAAGCAAAAATCTCCCATTTTGAAGGCTATTTGCTATGTTTGTGATATCCTTAGTTGTGCAAAAGCTTTTTGGCTTTATCAGATCCTAGTTATTTATTTTTGCTGTTGCTGTAATTGCTGGGGAGAGGGGGCCTTCCTCATAAAGATTTTTCCCAGCCCAATATCTTCAAGTGTTTTCCCCACACTCTCTCCTAGAATTGTTATTGTTCTGTGTCTCAAATTTAAATCTTTTATTCAACAAGAATCAATTTTTGTCAATGGTGAGATGTGCAGGTCCAGTTTCAGTCTTCTACATGTGGGTAACAAGTTCTCCCAGCACCATTTGTTATATAAGGATTCTTTCCTCATTGCTGTTTTTGTTAGGCTTATCAAAGATTAAATGACAATACATGGCAGGGTTCATCTCTAGATTCTCTATCCTATTCCATAGATCTATGTCTCTATTTTTGTTCCAGTACCATGCTGTTTTGATCATTGTAGCCTTGCAATATAACCTGAAATCTGGCAACATGATGCCTCCAGATTTTTTTTTTTTTTTTTGAGACAGAGAGTCTCACTATGTTGACCTTGGTAGAGAGCTCTGGTGTCACAGCTCACAGCAACCTCCAACTCCTGGGCTTAAGCAATTATCTTGCCTCAGCCTCCGAAGTAGCTGGGTCTACACGTGCCTGCCACAATGCCCAACTATTTTTTGTTGCAGTTGTCATTGTTGTTTAGCTGGCCTGAGCCAAGTTTGAACCTGCCAGCCTCAGTGCATGTGGCTGGTGCCATAACCACTGTGCTACAGGTGCCAAGCCTCCAGATTTGTTTTTATTTCTAAAAACTGTGTTTACTATTCAGAGTTTTTTCTAATTCCATATAAATCAAAGTACTATTTTTTCAAGTTCTTTAAATTATGAAATTGGTGCTTTGATAGAGATTGCATTAAATGTATAGATTGCCTTGGATAATATGGACATTTTAACAGTGTTGATTCTTCCCAAACATGAGCATGGTATGTTCTTTCACTTGTTGACATCTTCTGCTATTTCCTTTCTCAAAGTTTCATAATTCTCTTTATAGAGATCTTTCACATCATTTGTTAGATATAGTCCCAGTCTTTGGTGCTATTGTAAAAGAAATAGAGTCTTTGATTTTATTCTTGGCTTGACAATTTTTGGCATATACAAAGGCTACAGATTTGTGAGTGTTGATTTTTTTATCCTGAGACACTGATCAGGATATTCCTTGATCACTTCTAAGAAGTTTGTAGTTGAGTTCCTGGGGGTTTCCAAGTATAAGATCATGTCATCTATGAAGGGAGAGAGTTTGACCTCCTCTGTCCCCATCTGGATTCCTTTCAGCTCTTTCTTTTGCCCAATTATGATAGCTAAGATTTCCAACACGATGTTAAATAGCAGTGGAGACAGTGGGCGTCCTTGTCTGGTTCCAGATTTGAGTGGGAACGCTTTCAGTTTTACTCCATTCAATATGATATTGAAGGTAGGTTTGCTATAGATGGCCTCTATCAGTTTAAGGAATGTTCTATATAAGCCTATTTTCTTAAGTGTTTTTATCATGAAAAAATGCTTGATATTATCAAAAGCCTTTTCTGCATCAATTGAAAGAATCATTTGGTCTTTGTTTTTTATTCTATTTATGTGGTGTTTTATATTCATAGAATTTTGTATGTTGAATCAACCTTATGTCTCTGGGATAAAATCCACTTAATCATGGTGTACAACCTTATTAATGTGTTGTTGTATTCTGTTTGCTAATATCTTATTGAATATTTTTGCAACAATATTGGTCTAGTTTTCTTTTTTTGTTGGGTCCTTTCTTGGTTTGGGGATATTTGCTTCATAGAATGTGTTGGGGGAGATTCCTTCTTTCTCTGTATTTTAGAAAAGTTTATGCATTATAGGAGCTAGTACCACTTTGAAGATTTGATAGAATTCTGATAGAATTCAGAAGCCATCTGGGCAAGGGCTTTTATTTTTGGGGAGATTTTGTATAACTAATGCTATTTCAGTAATTGATATTGGTCTATTCAAGATTTCTAAATCTTTCTGGCTGAGTTTTGTAAGGTATTGTGCTTCCAGATATTGGTCCATCTCCTCAACATTTTCATATTTCTGGGAATAGAGTTTTTTGGTAGTAATTGTTGAGAATCTTTTGTATTTCTGTGGTATCTAACATTTTCCCCTTTATCATTTCTGATTATAGTTATTAGAGATCTTATTTTTCTATTTCTGGTTAGTCTAGCCAAGGGTTTATCAATTTTATTAATCTTTTCAAAGAACCAACTTTTTGTTTTCACTGATCTTCTGAATAATTCTTTTGTTTTCAATTTTATTTAGTTCTGGTCTAATTTTTGGTTATTTCTTTTGTTCTGTTGAGTTTGGGATTAGATTGTTCTTCCTTTTCCAGTTGCTTGAGATGGCCAGTGAGGTTGCCGACTTGCTCTCTTTCTGTATTCTTTTCCTTTTTTTTTATTTTTTATTTTTGGAGACAGAGTCTCACTTTGTCACTCTTAGTAGAGTGCTGTGGTGTCATAGCTCACAGCACCCTCAAACTCTTGGGCTCAAATGATTCTCTTGTCTCAGCCTTCCAAGTAGGTGGGACTACAGGCACCCACCGTAATGCCCAGCTATTTCTAGAGATGAGGTATCACTCTGGCTCAAGCCAGTCTTGAACCTGTGAGCTCAGGCAATACATCTGCCTCAGCCTCCCAGAGTGCTAGGATTACAGGCATGAGCCACCACTCCCATCCCTCTTTCTGTTTTCTTGATGAAGGCATCTAATGCTATAAATTTCCCTTTAAAAACTGTCTTTGCAGTATCCCACAGGTTTTGATAGTTTGATGGCTTGATTATTGTTTTGTTCCAGAAATCTAATGATGTCTTTCTTGATCTCGTTATGACCCAGCTATCATTCAGCATAAGGTTATTAAGTTTCCATGATTTTATTTGAGTATGAAGATTTCTGTTGCTGTTGAGTTCAACTTTTATTCCATGACGGTCTGAGAAGATACGGGGGATAATTTCAATTCTTTTGAATTTGTTTTAGTTAGCCTTGTGACCTAAGCTATGATCAATTTTGGAAGATGTTCTGTGGGCTGATGAGAAGAGTGTGTATTCAGTTTTGTTAGGATAAAGTATTCTATAAATGTCTGTTAAGTCCATTTGTTTTAGGGTCTTGTTTAAGTCAGTTATTTATTTGTTTAGCTTCTGCTTGGAGGATCTGTTCAGTACTGCCAATGGGGTGTTAAATCTCCAATTATTATAGTGTGGGAAGATGTCATATTGTTCAGATCAGTTAGGGTTTGTTTTATACATTAAGGAGCATTCAGATAGGGTGCATAGATATTAACTATTGAAATCTCTTCATATTGTGTGTTTCCCTTGATCAATATGTAGTGTCCATCTTTGTCTTTCATTATTTTTGTTGGTTAGAATCCAATTATATCTACACACAAGATTGCAACCTCTACTTTTTTCTGCTTTCCATTTGCCTAGAATACTGTTCCTCACCCCTTCACTTGGAGTCTTGTTTTATCCTTTGAGGTAAGGTGAATTCTTATAGGCAACAGATATCTAGCCTGAGTTTTTGTATCCTGTCAGCCATCCTCCATGCCTCTTTAAAGGAGAGTTCAAACCATTCACATTAATTGAGAGAATTGATAGATGTGACAGAGCTTTGGTCATCTTGTTTTTCAGAAGTCCAGAACTTAATTGTATGCCTAACACCATTATGGAAGCTAAGCTTTGTTCTTCAATTTCTGGATAGGTTTACTTTGTCTGTTACTTGTTATGAAGAATGAGTCTGTGTATTTCCTGTAGAGCTGGTCAAGTCATAGCAAATTTTCTTAGCATGTAGATGTCAGTGAAGTATTTGATTTCTTCATCACACATCAAACTCAGTTTAGCAAGGTATAGGATCCTGAGCTGGAAATGGTTTTGTTTAAGAAGGTTAAAGGTCAATCCTTTTCTGGCTTGAAAAGTTTAGGCTGAAAGATCTGCAATCATCCTTATACTTTTCCCTTTGTAAGTAATACTTTTCTTGCCTGATAAAGTTTCTCCTTCTAAATTAGTTACAATGTGTCTAGGAGATGCTTTGTTTTAATTGAGTCGTGCTGAGGTTCTGAAACTATCCACTATCTGATTTCTGTGTCTCTTGCAATACTTGGGAAATTCCCTGCCATTATCTTGGAGCAGAGAATTTGTGCCTTTAGGACCATCCTCTTCTCCTTCAGGAATCCCTATAGTATGAATGTTTGATTTCTTGGAATGATCCCATAACTCTCTCAGGCAGTATTTTTTTCTTTTTCTCCAATTGTCTGCCTCTTCAAATGCTTGGGATAATTCAAAAGTCTTTTCTTCATTTGAGATTCTTTCTTCACACTGATCAACTCTGTTTCTGAGGAACTCTACTATATTTTGAAGCTCCTCAAATACTTTTTACAATTCCTTAAGCTCTGCTATATCTTTCATTATGTCCATATCCTTGGTAACTTTGTCTTTGAATTCATTAATTTCTTGAGAAAACGTCTAAACTATTTTTGGGTTTTTTTTTTATCTATTTTTTGGTTATCTGTTTCCATCTTTTCCTCTATTCCAATTATCTTATTTGCCATCCATATTCTAAATTCTTTCTGACATTTCAGTAATTTCTCTGTGGACAGAATATTCTGATGTATTTTCTTTGATGTTCCCACGATGTTTTGATTTGCTCTGATTTTTCATGTTGCCAGAGTTCTTCTGCTGATTTTTCCTTATGAGTATTTTTAGCTTCTTCCTCCTTTTCTCTTTTTAAATTTGTTAATTATATTTTTTTAGTTGAATTGATAGGTTGTCCCTGATGAGTCCACTCCTCACTGTTGCCTTGCCACCACTATACTAACAAAGGCAGACAAGTGGTGAATCCATAGCCCCAGATAGTGTGCCCAGGGGGACAAGAATCACTAGACAGTCATGGCCCAGAGTTCCAGGCAAAGTTACTCTGCCAACACTGGATCTGCCCACCAAATCAAGCTCATGAGGCTGCTCAGCTGACAGCACTGGCCTAGAGTTCAGGAGAGATGCTTATGTGCTAGGCATCATCCAGCCAATCAAGTGCTAAGAGCCACAGCTCTGTGGACAGCATAGGCCCAAAGCTCACATAAAGTAGCTCAGGCACCAGGCACTGCTTGCCCAATCAAGCTCAGAGGGCTGCCAATGAGTTGCTCAGACACCAGGCCCTGTCCACTCAATTGAGCTCAGAGAGCCCCTCCTGGTGGAAGCCAAAAGTCCAAACTCACTTAAACCCTAGCCCTGCCCACCCATTTGTGCTCAGAGAGCCCTGTCTGGTGGAGGCCAGAGGTCCAAAGTTCAGTCCAAAGTCACTTAGACACCAGCCTACCCATCCAATCAAGCCCAGAGAGCTATGCTTGGTGGAGGGGGCAGGTCCAAAGTGCAGTCAAAAGTCAAAAGTCTCTTAAGCACTGGTCCCACCCACCCAGTGGAGTTCATAAGTTGTTCTAAAGAACTGAAAACAGATTTTCCTGAGAAATCTTGAGAAGCTGGAGATGGGTAGTTCACCCTTTCCCCACCAAAGTTTGGACTGCCATGTGGCTATTCTCACACTGCAGCTCGGTAGCCAGCAGACTTCCTGAGCTTCTCAGTGAGCTCGCTAAACACTCTGGACTCTACAGGGGGCAATCCTTCAGGGTGGGGGAAGAGCAATATGTGTGCTCAGGATTGCAAGAAAAATATTTGGTCTTTTGTGCCAGACAGAAAGGGGGCTAGGCTCAGTGGTGGGACTTCAATATGAAGGAGGACTGGGACTTAGCAACTGCTCTCCTGTGGGATAAGGTGAGCAGACTTTTGAATGCTATTCACTGGAGAAATGGTCACCCACCATGGAACTCCCATCTGGGGGGAGGGGGCCTCCCTTTCTCTAAGATTTGGGTTCATACCTGTTGTTTTTCTTCTACTTTCTTGTTTCTGTTGCTTGATTCAGCCTGGGTAATGTGTATCTCACACAATCTTCTCAGTGTGGAGCTCCTCACATTTGGCTTCCATCCATTTCAGTCCAATCTCTCTCCCTTTGGGCATGAGCATCTGGTGAAAACTGTTTCTAGTCAGCCATCTTCCCACAATCCTCATAACTTGAAGTCTTAAAGCTATATAAAATTATTTTATTTATTTATTTATTTATTTTAGAGACAGTCTCACTTTGTCACCCTCGGTAGAATGCCATGGCGTCACAGCTCACAGCAACCTCCAGCTCTTAGGCTTAGGCAATTCTCTTGCCTCAGCCTCCCGAGTCCTGGGAGCACAGGCACTCACCACAATCCCTGGCTATTTTTTGTTGCAGTTTGGCCAGGGCCGGGTTTGAACCCACCACCCTCGTATGGGGCTAGCACCCTACTCACTGAGCCACAGACACCACCAAATTATTATTTTTTTTATACAGTCTCACTTTGTCACCCTCAGTAGAGTGCCATGGCATCATAGTTCACAGCAACCTTAAACTCTTGGGCTCATGCAATTCTCTTACCTCAGACTCCCAAGTAGCTGGGACTACAGGCGCCCACCACAATGCCCAGCTATTTTTTGGTTATAGTTGTCATTGTTGGCCTGGGCTGGATTCAAACCCACTAGCTCTGGTGTTATGTGGCTGGCACCTTAGCCACTTGAGCTATAGGAGCTGAGCCAATTTTGTTTCTTTAATAAGCCATCATCTAAACTACTGATAATTTCTCTTCTGAGAGCTATTTAATTTTCCTAATTTCAGTTTGGAAATGCTGTCTGTTTCATTTAGAATAATAATATCATTTCTTAAGATAAAATCTTTCCTTTTGAAACTTCTTAGATTTGGATTTTAAAAGTTCACTTTTCTGTACCTTGATGCACATGATTTGCAGGTCATACATCACTAACTTTTGTTCTTTCTCCTTTAAAAAAAATATTTTTTTTTTGTTTGGACAGGGTGATATCTCTCTTCTTCAGCCAGCCTTTTGTTCAATTGCTATAATCCACCCCTGCCTCCAGTTTTAACTCTGCCTTTATAGCCTGATGCTGAAGCATTTATCTTAAAAGGCTAGAAAAGCACTGTTTTGCTCCAGTATGGCTTGACTCTGTACTCTGTTTTTTCTTCTTGTGTCTGAATTTTTCCATGTAACCAGAAAACATTCCATGCTATTATTAAAACCTGTGTTCCTTTGCAAAAGGTACTAGTTTTCTTGTGTACGTTCCTCTATAATACATGATATATTATACACTTATAACTCTGAACATACTCTTTCTTGTCTGATAGTATAATGCACCCAAATAGCTCTTTCCTATCACTGTGCAAGTTCTTCAAATGCAGCAACTATGTCTGTTGTCTGTTCCATCTTTTTTTTTTTTTAATACCATACAAAGGAGTCAGTGCTCATGAAAAGAAAAGACAAGAAATGACAAAAATGATTATGGCAGATATTGCTTTCTCTACAGCCACTCAACTCCTTCATAAAGGTTACTTTTTTTATTAAATCATAGCTGTATACATTAATACTATCATGGGGTACACTGTGTTGTTTCTATATACAGTTTGAAATATTTTCATCCAACTGGTTAACATAGCCTTCATGTCATTTTCTTAGTTATTGTGTTAAGACATTTATATTCTGCATTTAGAAAGACTCACATGTATCCCCATAGGGTAAACCATAGACATGATCCCACCAATCATCCTCCCTGCACCCACCCTCCACCCTTCCCTCCCCTCCCTCTCCCCCTTCCCCATATTCTCAGGCTAAAATTGGGTTATAGCTTTCCTATGAAAGCTATAAATTAGTTTCATAATAGGGTTGAGTACATTGTATACTTTTTCTTCCATTCTTGAGATATTTTGCTAAGAAGAATATTCTCCAGCTCCATCCATGTACATAAGGGAGGTAAAGTCTCCATCTTTCTTTATGGCTGCATAGTATTCCATGGTGTTCATATACCACAATTTATTGATCCATTCATGGGTCGATGGGCATTTGGGCTTCTTCCATGACCTAGCAATTATGAATTGGGCTGCAATGAACATTCTGATACAAATATCTTTATTGTAGTGTGATTTTTGGTCTTCTGGATATATACCTAATAGAGGAATTATAGGATCAAATGGCAGGTCTATTTTTAGTTCTCTAAGTATTTGCCAGATGACTTTCCAAAAGGGACATATTAGTTTGCAATCCCATCAGCAGTGTAGAAGTGTTCCCTTTTCTCCACAACCACACCAGCATCTGTGATTTTGAGATTTTGTGATATGGGCTAATCTTACTGGTGTTAGATGATATCTCAAAGTAGTTTTGATTTGCATTTCTCTGATTATTAAGGATGGTGAGCATTTTTTCATATATCTGTAGGCCATGCACCTATCTTCTTCAGAGAAGTTTCTCTTCAAGTCCCTTGCTCACCCTGAGATGGGATAAAGGTTAAAGAAGATGGGATAAAGGTTTAAAGAACAGAATTGCTCTAGACTTTCTTTAGCCCACCTGGGAAGAGATGTCAACTCCTCCTGCTATCCCTGGATAAACACCTCTGATATTGTTGAGACATAAATAGAGGGTACCTGGAAGCAAGCCCCACTGGTTTCAGGTAGTGAAGCCACCTGAAGGATACTTCTTTGAATTCTCTAGCAACCTCTTGAATCCCTGGGATCCTGAGTTACATCACTGCTCCAGAAAGGCCTGATCACCCTGCTTGTACTAGTGGTTCTCCTGGACCTGGTGAAATACATTCTGACTATGGCTCATCAATGTTGCACTGAGATTGTGTTGGTCAAGGGGTTATATTAGTCTGATGAGACAAACTTCCATCTCCAAATCCAGGGAGGTTGGCAGGCATATGAAACACAGTAACTACATTAAAGAGGATATCTGAGTCAAAGTGGACTGCAGGACAATCCTTCAGATGGCTTTGGACCTACCCAGTTCTCCACCTTTCCCACTTGTAGTTCTCAAGA
>NW_003852427.1:1059222-1061670 GCF_000181295.1 Otolemur garnettii
CCCTCAACTGCCATGCAAGTGGGACACATACAGACATGATTCCATCTATTTTGGGAAACTTTCCTGAGCCTTGAGAGACTGAACCATGGTGAATCCTAGGGTTCTGTTGTCCCTTGATGCCTATCAGTAAGGAATAAATCTGCTTCATGTAACATGTTACATATATGTACGTTCTGTCTCACTCTCAGACAAGCTAATAATCAGTACATAGTTAATATGTTTTACAGCTAACAAATCAGATAACATAGATAAAGTGAACTAGAAACACAAAACTTACCAAGACTAAATCATGAATAAATAGAAAATCTGAATAGGCTTATAACTAGTAAGGAGGTTGAATCAGTAATCAAAAATCTCTCAGCAAAGAAAGGCCTTGGACCTGATGACTGCACTGGTGAGCTCAGCCAAATATTTAAAGAACTAATTCTTTTCAAATTCTTCCAAAACACTGAAGAAAACAGAGCATTTCCAATTCATTGTCTAAGGCCAGAATTGCCCTAATACCAAAGATGATACAGGAAAAGAAAATCACAGAACAATATCCCTGATGTAAAAGTCCTCAATCAAAAACTAGCAAACAGAATTCAACAGCAAATTAAATGAAATATATACTGTAACAAGGTAGTATTTATTCCTGGAATGCAAGAATGGCTCATGATACAAAAATCAATCAATGTAACATATACCACATTAACAGAATGAAGGTGGAAAAAAACCATAATTATCTCAATTTATGCAGAAAAAAATTGGTGGAATTCAATACTCCTTCAAGATTAAAAAAAAAAACAAAGTAGCCAAAAGTAGTAATAAAAGGAAATTAACTCAACATAATAAAGGCCATATGTGAAAAGCCCACAGCTAATATACTTTACAGTGAAAAGTTGAAAGCTTTTCCTCTAAGATCATAAACAAGGCAAGGAAGGATACCTATTTTCACCATTTCTATTCAGTGCGATACTAGAAGTTTTAGCCTAAGCAATTAGACAAGAAAAGGAAATAAAAAGTATCCAAATTAGAAATGAAATGTAAAATTATCTCTGTTCATCCATAATAACACATGATATTATATTTAGAAACAAATATTTTACATGCAAAAAATTAGAACTGATAAATTCATCAAAGTAGCACAGTACAAAATCAACACACAAAAATCAGTTGCACTTCTGTACACTAATAATAAACAGTCTAGAAAAGAAAGTAATTCTATTTGCAATACCATCAAGAAGAATAAAATACTTAAGAGTAAACTTATTTGAGGAGGTCAAAGACTTACACTTTGAAAACTACAAAATGCTGCTGAAATTAAAGAAGACACAAACACGTCTAAAGACATGCTGTGTACATGGCCTATAAGACTTTATATGGTTTCAATTCAGCAAGTCTTTTGTAAGAAAAAATGATATTAATGAAGACTTTATATTATTAAGATGTCAATACTTCTGGGCATGGTGGCTCATGCCTATAATCCTAGCACTTTGGGAGGCTTAAGCTCATGAGTTCAAGACAAGCCTGAGCAAGAGCAAGAGCCTGTCTCTAAAAAGTAGCCAGGCTTTGTAGCAGGCATCTGTAGTCCCAGATACTCAGGAGGCTAAGGCAACAGGATCACTTGAGCCCAAGAGTTAGAGGTTGCTATGAACTATGATTGCCATGGCACTCTACCCAGGGCTGCAGAGTGAGACAAAAAAAAAAAAAAAAAAAGATGTTAATACTACCAAAAGGGATCTAAAGATTCAATTTCCCAAAATCTCAATGGCATATTTTGTAGAAATAGAAAAATTCATTATAAAATGTATATGAAATCTAAAGTGACAAAATAATTTTAAAGAAGTTGGAGATCTCATACATTCTATTTTAAAACTTATTACAAAGCTACAGTAATCAAAATAGTGTGGTACTGGCATAAAGACAGACATTCAGACCAGTAAAAGAGAATAGAGCCTAGAAATACACCTTCATGGATATGGTCAAATGATTTTTAGCAAAGATACCAGGTCTACTCAATAAGGAAAGGATAGTCTCTTCAACAAATGGTGCTGCAAAAAATGGATACCCACATAGAAAAGAATGAAGATGAACCTTTCTATTACTCTCATATACAAAAAGTAACTCAAAACAGATAAAACACCTAAACACAAGATATAAAACCATAAAACTTTTAGAAGAAAACATAGGAAAACTTCATGATATTGAATTTGGTGGCTCAGCGCCTGTGGCTCAAATGGCTAAGGCGCCAGCCACATACACCTAAGGTGGCAGGTTCGAATCCAGCCCAGGCCCACCAAGCAACAATGATGGCTGCAACCAAAAAAGCCGGGCGTTGTGGCAGATGCCTGTGGTCCAAGCTACTTGGGAGGTGGAGGCAGGAGACTCGCTTGAGCCCAGGAGTTGGAGGTTGCTGTGAGCTGTGATGCCACAGCACTCTACCCATGGGGATAGCTTGAGGCTCTG
>NW_003852427.1:1063352-1093146 GCF_000181295.1 Otolemur garnettii
GCTTGAGCCCAGGAGTTGGAGGTTACTGTGAGCTGTGATGTCATGGCACTCTATCCAGGGTGACAGCTTGAGGCTCTGTCTCAAAAAATAATAAAAATAAATAAAATGTACTATATGCATTACAATGGAATACTATTCAGCCTTAAAAAGGAAAATCTGACTCATGCTGCAATACAGATAAACTGCAAAGACATTATGCTGAGTCAAATACGCTGGTCACAAAAAGGCAAATATTATATGTTTCCACTCATATGAAGTATATAGAACAGTCAAATTATGAAAGACAGAAAGTGATTGCCATGGGCTGAGGGGAGGGAGGAATAGAGAATTATTATTTAATGGATGCAAAATTTCAGTTTTGCAAGATGAAAAAGTTCTGGAAATTGAGGGTAATGATGATTACACAACAATATAAATGTACTTAGTGCCAACAAATTGTACACTTAAAAATGGTTGAAATAGTAAAAAAATCAATGTATATTTTACAACATTTAGAAATAAATCTTTTCTTTTTGAGACAGAGTTTTACTTGTCATTCTGGGTAGTGTGCCATGGCGTCATAGCTCACAGCCACCTCAAATTCTTGGGCTCAAGCAATCCTCTTGCCTCAGCCTCCCAAGTAGCTGGGACTATAGGCAACCACTGCAATCCATGACAAGTTTTGTTTTGTTTTTTAAGTAGAGATGGGGGTCTCACCCTAGCTCAGGCTGGTCTCCAATTCACGGGCTCAGGCAATCCACCCACCTCAGCCTCTGAGAATGCTAGGATTACAGGCATGAGCTACCACGCCTGGCCCCTACTTTGCAAAAAAAAAATTTTTTTTTTGTAAATTTCTAAGATTTATTTCTGACCTCGGCCCCCAAGTAGCTGGGACCATAGGCGCCTGCCACAGCTCCCAGTTACTTTTAGAGATGGGGTCTCACTCTTTGGAGAGGCGGTCTCACTCTTTGGAGAGGCAAGAGAATCGCTTGAGCCCAAGAATCTGAGGCTGCTGTGAGCTATGACGCCATTGCCCTCTACAGAGGGCAACAAAGTGCGACTCTGCCTCAAAAAAAAATTTTTTTTGCAAAGCTATAAAAAGATGATGATACAGTCCTCCTCGTTGGAAGGGCTCCATTTACATAGTTTCTCCAGAGTGGATTGATTTGATGACATGAAACCCCAACTCTTCTACCTACGGGAGACCTTACTAATCAATCACAGATCCTATTCATCCAGGACTGGGGCTCTCAGAATCCACCTCCACATCACATAGGATGCCAGACAACTCCTGCTGATTCCTTACAACTGACTTGTGTCATGCTTGGTATCTGTTATCATTTTTTTCAAACAATGACCTCCTGAAAATATTTCTGACCAAAAGAGCTGGGGACAGGGATATAGCAGACCTGGTCATTCTTTTATTGGAAGGGGTATGCATTGTTGCACCTTACAAGCCTGTGAGCCCAGAGAGATTTCAAGTTGAATGTCGAGTTGGTTTTCTTTGAGTTCATAATGGCCCTGAATAAAGCCACGGGAATGGCAATTATGCCAGCGCCAATAGACCTGGATGATGCGGACAGCATTGAGCAAGCGACAGTAACGGTGGCGGATGTGCCACATGCGGACCCAGGACTGCAGCTTGACAGCTGCCCATTCTTGCCGTGCATAGAACTCCAGCGCCGCCCGCCGCCTTATGTTCAGCATCTTCAGCATCATCTGTCTCCACCAGCACTGAATGATCCAAACTCTAAGGGCCGCATGCAGCAGTGTTCGTCGCACCAGTGTGCCCCGCCACCAGGCCTGGATGAAAACAGCTGCAGATGCTTGCATCATGGTGGTGTTCTCTTTGGGGGCTTGCAAGAGAAATTAGAGAACACTTAGGATACTTAGAACATTCAGAATGTGCGAAGAAGTGCCTCTGATCCTCTATTAACCATAGCCCCTTCCTGTAAAGTCAGGAGCACTGGGCAGGGCAACACCTGGACCCAGGAGACCAGGCAGGTGACCCTCAGCTTAATGGACATGAATACCTCACCTTGACCTCTGAGTCTCAATTTCCCCACCTGCAAACTGGGATCACACCTATGCTAGCTGCCTTACCCTATTTTCCACGGACCTTATTGGCCAGTCTAGAGCAAGAACACAATGATTTAAAGGTAAAAGAGCTACAAGTTCCACGTGGACTCAACTACCTATCTGGGATCCATGATCCCTCCCACCTCCTGGAGAAGTTGCATCCTTTTCTGGCCCTGCCTTCTCAACTCTGACTTCAGGTCAAATCCACCACCCACTGTGTTCTTTTGCCTCTCCAAAGTAGTAAAAGATACCTTTACCTCACACACATTAACAGCTTAAACTTCAATTAACATGTACATCAGTACAAATGTAAACACTCACGCACACTAACACAGACATTTTAGACCTCATCATGCCACACTTTGGGCCTTACATTCTCCAAATACAGTCCCCACTTGCAACTCTCAATCCTCTGTGCTCTGGGTTCACACTCCTCTGTCCCCCTCCTTGCCACAATATACACTGCATATTTCATCCAGACTCACAGTTCTCTACCTAGGAAAGAATCAAATAAAGGACCACCAAGGAGCGGCCAATCCCTGGTCTACCCAGAGTTTCAGGGAAGGCAATGGCTATGGAATGAGTGTGGGTGTTGGAGGTGGAGGTGCTTCCCTATTCTTGCCTTTGCTCCTTCGATCTCTGTTCTTCTAATGTTATTTCATCATTATCTTTGATGATAATTTAAAGCAGTTTTCTATCCTACAGTAATCAAAGTTAAGGGGAAAATGTGGGGAAAAGTAAGGGTGCCCTCCCCACCACTAGGTACCAAGTCAACCACAGACCCAGCTTTCTAGTTTTGTATGAGACTTTAGATGCAAGTGGGATCCTCTCATAACTTTAGGAAATGTTATTTGCCCCCTGAGAAAGCTTAAGTAAATCTGCCTCTTACAAAGTATTCAATCCTCTGACTTGGGGACAAATGGTCAAATCCCCAGAGGTCTGCACTCTAGTAAACTACCCATGAAATTACCCATGGTTAGGGGCAAGATGGTTCCATCACCCTCAGGTCTGCACTCTTCCAGCCAAAGCTTCACCAGGAAGAATGGAGGAGAGGAGGGACCAATGACATCACAAGAGCACCTATGATGCAGGCAGCCAATGCCTTCCAGTGGGTGAATCCCTTCTAGAGAAAACCCAGAAGACCTGTCCTTTCTTTCTCATCAGAGTGATCAGATTTCTAGCTACAAATAACACCCCAAACATGGACCCATTGATGCAAAGGTATATAATGATGCTCATTAAAACCCAGATGATATTAATTAAACTGTATTCAGTTCATTTAAACACTGGTATACCAACTAATGATAAGAGTTTGTTCTCTATGTACATATGAATGTACCATCTTTAGTAAATGAAACAAATCAAGATGAAAAATAAATTAATCCTAATATAAGCACATATTTATACCTGTATGTTATAATGGCTTTATCCTAAAAGGGGGTGGGGCCTAGGAAGATACAAAAATTAATAGCCATCACCTCTAATGAGGATAGTGGAATTGAAAAGGCAAAACAGGCTCAGTGCCTATAGCTCAACGGGCTAAGGCGCCAGCCACGTACACCTAAGGTGGCGGGTTCGAATCCCCAGCCCAGACCCACCAAAACAACAATGAGGGCGGCAACCAAAAAATGGCCTGGCGTTGTGGCAGGCGCCTGTGGTCCCAGCTACTTGGGAGGTGGAGGCAGGAGACTCGCTTGAGCCCAGGAGTTGGAGGTTGCTGTGAGCTATAATGCCACGGCACTCTACCCAGGGGGACAGCTTGAGGCTCTGTCTCAAAAAAAAAAAAAAAAAAAAAAAAGGCAAAACAAACCCCCTCCCTGTGGCTCGATTCCCTCTTGCTGGGCTCTGTATGGGTCCATCAGTTGACAGGCCCCTGATAGCTGGACACATGCAGGCCAAAAAGAACCCATGTAGCCCCCAGAACCTGCCAGGGCCCCATCTCAGGCTCAGATGTGCTCAAGTGCTCTCCTGCCCCTTCAGGGCCTCAAGGCCACAATCAGATGGATGAGGGTGGTCACTGCACACATGGTCATCCCCCCATGTGATGGCGGTCTCTAAAGACCCATCTGACACTGTGAATTCTCAGACCCTCCAAAGTCACAGCATCAGTGTCATTAAGGAATACATTTGGAGTCACATGAAGGGTGAGTATAGGAGTGGCCAGAGTGAGACTTGGGGGAATGTAGGGAAGGGGAGGAGGCTATCTGAGACCGGGGGGTGTCAATGTGAAGTTCATGAGAGAGGGGCAGGGAAGAAAGAAGTAAGGTGGAGGTTGGGAGAAGTAGTGGGTACAACACATGGGGCAGGGAAAGGGCAGAAAGCATCTGTTTGAAGAAAAGGTGTTGGTCAGGCCTTAGGAGATCCATATCAATGCAATGCCTCCATCAGTCTGGCTCCAGAGTCAAGCCTCTCCTCACCATATTCCACTGTCCATGGTTAACAGCAATGCTCTGAATTAGCCCTACTTCACAGATGAAAGGACTGATGTGCAGCGACCATGCATGGCTCACCCAGCTCCCAGGCAACCAGTCATCATCCCACCTCTGCTCTACTCTGAGACTTGGCTCTAAACCATGCCATGTAGGTTCCCCATCTCCACACTTCTCTGATGCTTGAGTTTTCATTGTTGCTGGAAAAAAAATTTTTCTAAGAAACCTCCATCCAGAATCTTAAAAAATTAGCCAAGCAAAAGAAGCCAAACTCCAAAGAGGGCATGTTGTGTAAATCAGTGTATGTGTGCAGCAGAAAGGGCTACTACCTTGATGGGGACACAACAGTGGTTGCCTAAACTTCAGTATGGGGACTAAAAGGGAATTATGTGGGTAGCAGAATGTTACATATTTTAATTATGGTCACACATGTATATAAACTTGTCAAAAAAATAGATGAAATGTATACCTAAAATGGATACATGCTATCATATGTGTATAAATTATGCCTCAATAAAAGTTTATTTAAATACATCCCTCCATCTTGGTTCTAATGCAGAAATTATCATAGGAGGATCTAAGTGTGTTTGGGGTGGTAGGACAGGGTAGTACAGGGTTCCTGTACTCCAAGGGCATAGGAAGGATCCCACATTCCAACTCCAGTGGAACAAGAGGACTGGAGCCCAGGAAGGAGGGAGACTCAGACAAGAAAAGACCCAGGGCCTGGGGCACTGGTGGATGTGATAAACCTTCACAAAACAGGAGGGTGCTAGGCCATCTGTACCACCAGGACCAGCTCAAAATCCAGCCAGTGAGCAGGAAGGAGTCACCACAGGGGCTGAGAAGCAGAGGGGTGACACCATCCTAAGGGTGGTTTTGGGGGTGTGCTAGGTGAGCACCTGGGGGGGAGTGGGATAGGGGTAGCCTCCTGGAGGCTAGGCAAAGGGACACAGTATAGGGAACAAGGCACAAGCACTCCTCAGGACCACCATCTGACCTCTGGGTGCAAAAGCGCCCGCATTCCAGGGCCTCTCCCCATCCTCCTGCACCACCTCCACCATTCCCCCGTCCTCTACCAGAATGTCCCCTCCAGAGGTTCTCAGTAGACATCTTTAGGAAGGAGTGGAAAGGAGAGAAGAAAGCAGGGATCACTGAGGGTCCCAGCAGGATCAGCCCTCTGTATGTGCTACCAGCTCACAGCCTGCAGAGGAGGGTTAGCGGGTCTCTTGGGAGTTGGCTGTGCTAAGATGGCCCTGCCATCGGCCCTTGCCTAGGGCATTTCTTCTGTGGCAGCTCCATCCCCACCCCCAGATAAATGACCTTTATATGCACACCCTGACATAGCTGTCCTCCCAGCAGCCCCACGAGTGACAGAGTGACAGGGTGTCTCCTATGCCCTGAGACATCCCAAGATCCCTCTACAGATCTCCACAGTGGTCCTCCTCAGAAACTGTGGGAGTCACTGTTTGTTGACTGACCCCTTCCCTTACTGGCTCCTGGATGGCAGAGCCTGAGCATTTTTCATATTTGTGACCCCAAAGGCCACATAGTAGCAAGACATAGTAGGTGAAAAATAAGTGTTCAGTAAATGGAACACTTATAGATGGAAAAAATGGACTATCTACCCATGGCCCACTTCTCCACAGAGACCCAAAGCCCTCATAGCCCACAAGCCTCCTTTCCATCCCTAGAGACAAACCCTGCCATTCCCTCTTCTGTCCTCTGCCCCAGTAAGGACAGGAGTGGCCATGGGTTGGTGCTGAAAGTCCCCAAGTCTGAGGTGAGGAGACTGGGACACTGTGGGACTGAGGAGAAGGGTGGCACTGAAAATGGAGGGGACAGAGAAGGGAGACACCTGGGAGGGAGATGAGAGAGGGGAAATGTGGGGACTTGGGGCCCCAGAGAAAAAAGTGGGGAGCAGGAATGGAATGTGATTTTTCCAGGCTGCAACCAATAGAAGTCCTGAACCCTCAGTCTTCCACCCCCGCTTCCGTACACTGAATGCCTACCGCCATAGCTGGGAGTTCCAGGCAGGTGCATTTTGAGAATGAGTCCAAGATCCTATACTACCACCTCAGATCATTGCTCCAGGACTATGGGCAGAGAGCACTTGCCCACAAAAGACCGTTTCTCTTTTCTTCCTGTCCCAGCCCAATCATGTCCCACCCTGGGAGACCAAGACTTCAAGTCACAACAGAAGTCCAAAGTTTACCTCGCCTGGAGAGAGGCCCTGGCCCAAGAGAAATATTTGCTTTAACACTGGCTCTTGGGTCTGGGAGATATGTAGAGAGTCTCAATATTGTTTGTTTAGGATATTGTGAGAAGTTCATAACCGGGTAATCTGGGGTGGCCCAATGCTACAACAGATGGCAGACCTGGGTGTTCTGTGGGTCAGGGCCCGTCTTATATTAGCTTTTTGGAACCCTGCACTGGAAGGTTGCATGCAAAGTTTAACTGTGGAGTGTTCTTAGGGAATATACTTCTGAAGAAGTGAGGAACACAATATTGGGCAAACGGAAGCACTAACCACAGTATATTTCCAATGTATTTGCTCATCTCTTGGCAAGAGTGACAAGTCACAACCATAGCTTTGAGTTTAATGGGACTTTTACTGTGAGCCCTGATAAAAATCTTCCTCTCCTGCCCCAGTCTAGATAGAGCCTGAAGTCTCAGGGACAAAATGTACAAATTCTCAAGTAGATAACTGGAAGGGTAGAAACAAGCCCACCACCACTTCCACACATTGGTCCCTAAGTACATTCTATCTGTTAGCTGCTTAGCACCATGTAACAGGCATCAACTTACAGCATGGGTTGGCATACTGCAACCTATAGGTCAAATCTAGCCCACCCTGGTTTTGCACAATCTGCAAACAATGGTTTTTATATTTTTCAGTGGCTAAAAAACTCAAAAGAATAATATTTCATGACACATTAAAATTATATGAAATTCAGACTTCTGTGCCTATAAAGTTTTACTAGGACACTGCCACACTTATATATTGTATGTAACTACATTTGCACTACAGTGACAGAGTTAAATAGACAGAGACTGTTCGTGGCACTCTCCTCACTTCCCACTGCTGCTCAGCACACAAAATCACAATGGTGTAGTTATAGCTAAAGAGCGTTTTGAGGGCCACACATATTGCTGTATTATGAACTATTTTTTTATTATCAATGCATACCCATTGCTTCAAAACAAGCATACAGGATTTTAAATGTTACACTTTTAAGACAATGGCAAAACTTTGTGTTCATTATACAACGGTGCTATAGCTATTGTTTTTTGTTGTTGTTTGGGATTCATTGAGGGTACAGACACCGATGACACTATAGCTATTGTAAAAAGAATCCAATATTATACATCGATGTTATCTGGCTAAGTCATCCACAATATTCCTTACTCACAAGAAAGAAATAATAATAAAAGTTAGAAATCACGTGGTGCCTGTGGCTCAATGGGTAGGGCGCCAGCCCCATATACCTAGGGTAGGGGCTTCAAACCCAGCCCTGGCCAAACTGTAACAAAAAAATAGCCAGGCATTGTGGCAGGTGCCTGTAGTCCCAGCTACTCCGGAGGCTGAGGCAAGAGAATTGCCTAAGCCCAAGAGTTGGAGGTTGCTGTGAGCTGTGTGACGCCACAGCACTCTATCAAGGGCGATAAAGTGAGACTCTGTCTCTTAAAAAAAAAGTTAGCTCATCAAAGCAGAATTTCTTTATAAAAAATAAAAAATAAAAAAAAGACTACAAGCAAAATGAGTTTCTAAATTGTTCATTTGTTAGCCAAACAGGGGAAGCTGTTTACCAATAGTAAGTTAATAAAATCCTGTTTGATTGTAGCAGCTGAAGAAAAGTAGACAGAGAAAATAAACTTACCACTATTAACCTTTCATTGAGAATCACTGCTCAGAGTGAAAGACATGAGAACAACATCAATGGTTAATTTAAAAACAAGGCAGCCTATTTCATGCGGTTTTTCTTGGCTCTTAGTCAGTGGGCAGAACACATTTCAGCTGTTGCTTGTTGAAAGAATAAATTCCAAGTTTGAAGTGGCTGAAGAATTAACCTCTAGGCATAGTGCATGAAAAAGAAACAAAGAGGAGAATGTTTGTTGAAAAAGTTGAGAAAACACTAATGCTAATTCAATACAACCTAAAATGGAATCTGCCAAGATGGGATAAAACTGATAGTAGTAAAAAAAATAGGTGTAGACTACAAAAAAAGGCTTAGTTGGACAAACTTACAAAGCTTAAATGTAAGGTGCTTGATGCCTATGGTTATTCACTGTATTATTCATCAGGAGGTAGTTGGTGGAAAATACTGGAACCTACTGTGTTATTGAACTAGTAGCATCAATAGTAAACTTCACTTGGCATTATTGACTTACCAGTAATCATCATCATCACTTTCATGAATTTTAAAAAGCTGAACGTGCTGACTTGTCCAACTACTTGCCCAGCAGTTTCATAGCCTAGCAGTCATAAGGTTTTTAAGCTTAGGATCAAGACTGATACCTCCCTGTGGAAATTTGAGACCAGCAAATATTATATGACTATTATTGATGCCCCAGGACACAGAGATGCCCTAGGACACACAAAACTTTTTCAAAACTTGATTACAGACACATCTCAGGCTGACGGTGCTGTCCTGGTTGTTGCTACCAATGTGGGTAAATTTGAAGCTGGCATCTTCAAGAATAGGCAGGTTTGTGAGCATCCCCTTCTGGCTTACACACTGGGTGTGAAACAACTAATTGCTGGGGTTAACCAAATGGATTCTACCAAGCCACCCTACACCCAGAAAAGATGTGAGGAAATTGTTAAGGAAGTCAGCACTTGCCTTGAGAAAATTGGCTACAACCCAACATAGTGGCATTTGTGCTAATTTCTGGCTGGAATGGTGATAATATGCTGGAGCCAAGTGCTAACAGGCCTTGATTCAAGGGATGGGAAGTCACTCATAAAGATGGCAGTATCACTAGAACCAGGCTACTTCAAGCTCTGTATCGCATTCTGCCACTAACTCATCCAACTGATAAGACTTTGTGTCTCCTCTTCAGGATAGCCACAAAATTGTCTATGTCGGCCAAGTGGAGACTGGTGTTCTCAAACCTGCCATGGTGATCACCTTTGCTGCAGTCAATGTTCCAACTCAGGTAAAGCCTGTTGAAATGCACTGTGAAGCTTTAAGCAAAACTCTTCTTGGGGACAATGTGGGCTTCAGTGCCAAGAATGTAACTGGCAAGTCAGCACCTATAGCACAGTGGTTATGGCTCCAGACACATATGTCAAGGCTGGCGGGTTCAAGCCTGGCCTGGGTCATCTAAACAACAAAACAATGACAATTGCAACAATAACAACAAAAAATAGCCAGGCATTGTGGTGGGCACCTGTAGTCCCAGCTACTTGGGAGGCTGAGGCAAGAGAATCGCTTAAGCCTGAGTTTGAGGTTGCTATGAGCAGTGACACCACAGCATTCTACTGAGGGTGACACAGTGAGACTGTCTCAAATGTAACTGTCAAAGATGTTCATCATGGCAACATTGCAGGTGACAGCATAAATGATCCACCAATGGAAGCATCTGACTTCCCTGCTCAGATGATTATCCTGAACCATCCAGGTGAAATTAGTGCTGGTTACACCCTGTACTGGATTGTCACACAGCTCCCATAGTTTGCATTTTTGCTGAGCTGAAAGGAAAAATGGACCACTACTCTGGTAGGAAGCTGAAAGATGGTCCAAATTCTTGAAATCTGTTGATGTTGGGCATCATTGATAAGGTTCCTGTCAAGCCCATGTGTGTAGAGAGATTCTCTGACTATCCTCCTCTGAGTTTTTTCACTGTTCATGATACAAAACAAATAGTTGCTGCGGGTGTCATCAAAGCAGTGGACATGAAGGGTGCTGGAGCTGGCAAGGTCACCAAGTCTGCCCAGAAAACTCAGAAGACTAAGTGAATCTTACCCCTAATAACTGCCATTCCTTAACTGGTGTGGAAGCATGGTCTCAGAACTGTTTGTGTCAATTGGCCATTTAAGTTTAATAGGAAAAGACTTATTAATGATAACATCAGAAAACTTTCAGAAGGAAAGAAGAATGTCTTGTGGACTATTTGGGGGTCTTTTTGTGTGGCAGTTTTAAGTCATTCATTTTCAAAATCAGTAGTTTTTAATGGAAACACCTTGACCAAAAATCTATCACAGAATTTTGAGACCCATTAAAACAAGATTTGATGAAAAGAAAAACTGATTTGCTTTGTTTGTATGCATCCATCTGTGGACTCTCTAGTCTGCTTCATCAGTCTGTGTATCTATCCCTTCACCAATACCACAGGCCTAATTACTACTGTATCTTTGTAATAGGTCGTAAAATAAGATAGTATGATTCCTCCAACTTTATTGTTCTTTTCTAAAAGTGTTTTGGATATTTTAATTCTTTTGACTTTCATATAAATTTTAGAATTAGTTTATCTATATCTATAAAAATCCTTTTAAGATTTTGATTGAAATTATATTAATTATTTAAATCAATTTTGGGACAAGTGACATCTTTACTGAATCTTCCAATTCATTAACACAGTGTATTTCTCCATTTATTGAGGTCTTCTTCGATTTTTTTCCCCCACCAGTTGTTGGTAGTTTTCCAAATATAGATTCTGTACCTAAGAATTTCATTTTATGAAACTATTACAAATAGAATCATGGGTTTTTTGTTTTGGGGGATTTTTTTAAAGCTTCACTTGTCACCCTCCGTAGACTGCCATGGCATCATAGTTCACAGCAACCTCAAACTCTTGGGCTCAAAGCAATTCTCTTGCCTCAGCCTCCCAAGTAGCTGGGACTACAAGTGCCCACCACAACACCCAGCTATTTTTTTTAGAGGCAGGGTCTTGCTCTTGCTCAGGCTGGTCTCAATTCTGTGAGCTCAGGCAATCCTCCTGCCTTGGCCTCTCAGAACGCTGGGATTGCAGGCGTCAGCCACTCCACCTGGCCCCAATAAAATCATTTTTATATTTAAGTTTTCAATCACTTGTTGTTAATATATACAAATAGAATTGAATTTTTTGTGTTACCTTTGTTTTCTGTAACTTTGCTCAATTCTTTCATTTATTCTAGAGGATTTGGAGGGTTGTTCTGTACTTGGAGTTTCCTACATAAACAATCATGTCATCTGTGAATAGGGGCAGTTTTATTTTCTCATTTCCAATCTATAGGTTTTTATTTCTTTTTCTGGCTAGAAAATAGGATGTGTGAGAAAAAACATCTCTGCCTTGCTCCTAATCTTGGTGAAAAGCTTCCAGTCTTTCATCAATAAGTAAACATTAGCTGTAGGACTATTATAGATGAACTTTACCATGTTGAAGAAATTCTCTTCTCATCCTAATTTGTTGAGAGTTTTTATTATGAACAAATGTTAACTTTTGCCAAATGTTTTTTATGTCTCAATTGAGATAGCATGTAGTTTTTCTATACACAAATATTACTATTATGCTTTCAATTGCCTGTGGTATTTGGTGTTCCACATAGTAGCATCTTGTACAGGTTTGTAACTTTGGAATAATAGGCTATCCCATATAACCTAGGTGTTTATATGGTAGGTTGTATCATCTAGATCCATCATCTATGATGTTTCCACAATGGTGAGATTACCTAACAACTCATTTCTCAGAATTTATTTCCATCATTAAGTGAGGCATGAATGTAATATTATATACTTTTTACATAATACATGTTGCTGGGCCAGGCATGGTGGTTCATGCCTGTAATCCTAGCACTCTGGGAGGCCATGGCAGGTGGATCACTTGATATCACAAGTTCGAGACCAGCCTCAGCAAGAGCAAAACGTTCCTCCCCCAATTACACCATCTCTAAAAAAATAGTTGGATGGCCCATGGTAGCTCACGCCTATAATCCTAGCACTCTGGGAGGCCGAGCCTAGAGGGTCACATGAGCTCACAAGTTCAAGCTAGAGCGAGACCCCATCTCTAAAAAAAAAAAGTCGGCCGCTATGGCAGGTGCCTTTAGTTCCAGCTATTTGGGAAGCTGAGGCAAGAGGAGCTTGAACCCAGGAGTTTGAGGTTGCTGTGAGCTATGATGCTACGGCACTCTACCCAAGAGGACTAAGTGACACTCTGTCTCAAAAAATAGATAGATAGATAGATAGATAGATAGATAGATAGATAGATATACACACACACACACATATGCTGGATTGTATTTACTCAATTTTATTGATGAAGTATTGCTTCTATGTTCATAAAGTATATTGTTAGGGTATACCAATATACTTCACTTTGTTGCCCTCGGTAGAATGGCATGGCATCATAGCTCACAGCAACCTCAAACTCTTGGGCACAAGTGATCCTCTTTGCTCAGCCTCCCAAGTAGCTGGGATTACAGGTGCCCATCACAATGCCCAGCTATTTGATTTTTGGAAACGAGGTTCTCACTCTGGTTCAGGCTGGTCTTGAACTTGTGAGCTCAAGCAATCCTCCTGCCTTGGCCTCCCAGAGTGCTAGGATCACAGGCATGAGCCATAGCACCCGGCCTGGGCTGTAGTTTCTATTCTTACATTGTCTTTGTCTGGTTTTAGTATCAGGGCTATGTTGGCACCATATAATGAATTGGAAAGTAGCTCTTCCTTTTTTTCTATTTTGTAGGAGAGGTTGTGTTGAATTGATTTCATTTATAAAATGTTTGATAGAATTTTCCAGTAAAACCAATCATCTGGAAGGTTTTTTTTGTTTTTTTTTTTTTTTGGCCAGGGCTGGATTTGAACCTGCCACCTCCAGCATATGGGGCTGGCACCCTACTCCTTTGAGCTACAGGCGCCGCCCATCTGGAAGATTTTAAACTATAAATTCAACTTCTTAAATAACTACAGGATGGTTCCGGTGATCTATTTCATCTTGCACAAGTTTTGGTAGTTTTTGGTTTTCAAGGACTTGATCCATTTCACCAAATTAACATGTGTATAGTTATTCATAGTATTCTTTTAGTATCCCTAGCAAGTACCACAGCAAGCTTTGATGCTGAAATGGTCCTGGAGAATTGCCCTAATCTGAGTCCAATGGGCAGGTCTTTATTCCTTCCATCAGTCATCGTGGGTCACATTTGGAAGAGCTCGACCTTGAGCAAAGCAGGCTTTTGCAGCTGAGGCAACCCCTAACAAAACTGAAAGCTGCAGTCAGCACTCAGGAGCTGAGAAGCAAGTCCTTGGTTAAAGGCAGTCCACGTCCACAAGTAAGACCTATCTAACCCAGTCCAAGAGTCTCATTTTAATAGATGGATATTAGTAATTCAGTTTTATTGATTCTTGATACACATATACATAAAGTTGTTGTCATCTTATTTTCTACTTTAAATCTATCATTTTTCTTATGATTCATTTTTCTTTTCCTATCTTTTGTTAGTTAAAACTCCCTGAAAGCTCATTTCAGTGAGTTTTGAGATTGATGAATTTTTTTCCTTCTACTATTTTAGAAATTGTTAGCTGCTTACCCACATGTATCTACACCCTCACTTCCTCACTAAAAGAACTAATTTTACTGAGGTTGGCAACAGCCTCATGCAAATGAATAGCATTTCTTGACCTCCCTAGCTGCTAGTATAGTTGTGTGATGCTCACTGGCCAGTGAGAGGTCAGCAGGAATGGCTAGATAGGTCTTCTGGAAAAGTTCTTGAAGGAGGCTGCCTGGACTCAAATGGCCCTTTTTAACATTTCACCTTAGCCCCCTTCTTTCTTAAAATGTAGACACAATGGCCAGCACTCTGGTAACCACTTTGAGAGCAGGAGAACACAGGTCATCTCCCTAACATGGTAGGTAGAAGGGGGAAGAGAATAGTAGGAGCTTAGTCTCATGATGACATTATGGGGCTGCCCCAGCAGGACTGGCCTGCCCAGGCTCAGACTTCTTTTATGTGATGTGCAAACAAGCCTCTAGTTTGTTTGACTCACTGTATTTTAGATTTCTGCTTTAGTTGAACATAATTTCTACGTTACATAGAAATTTTATACCTTATTCCTTTTCTTCTAGTAGTTACACTTAAATTTTAACACATATTTTATTTTGCACTATCTGGAGCAAATCAGTATCACTTATGCCCCAAATGAGGCAAGAAATTAGCCCAATTTCCATTTCTCTAGGCACTGCCTCTGCCAACCTCCTATGTTGGTACCATCTGAGACAGTATACATATATATATTTCGAGACAGACTCTTACTTTGTCACCCTCAGTAGAGTGCAGTGGCATCACAGCTCACAGCAACCTCCAACTCTTGGGCTCAAATGATTCTCTTGCCTCAGCCTCCCAAGTAACTGGGACTGCAGGTGCCTGCCACAACCCCTGGCTATTTTTAGAGACGAAGTCTTGCTCTTGCTCAAGCTGATCTCAAACTCCTGAGCTCAGGCAGTTCACCAGCCTTGGCCTCCCAGAGTGCTAGGATTATAGGCATGAGACAATATGCCCGTCCCCAATAGTATACATATTTTTATAGAAATATGCAATTTTTTTTGAGACAGAGTCTCAAGTTGTCACCCTGGGTAGTGCCATGGCGTCACAGCTCACAGCAACTTCAAACTCTTGAGCTCAAGTGATTCTCTGACCTCATCCTCCCAAGTAGCTGGAACTACAGGTGCCCACCACAACACCCAGCTATTTTTTTGTTGCAGTTGTCATTGTTTTGCTGGCCCAGGCCAGGTTCAAACCCGCGAGCCTTGATGTTATGTGGCCAGCACCCTACCCACTGAGCTATGGGCACCGCCTGAAATATGCATGTTTTTAATTGAAAAAATCTTGTTGGTCATAACATACATTTTGGTGGCATTGGCACTCATCATTACTTCTTGTGTCATTCTCCTAGATTCATTTTTCATTGTCATGGAGTTAATTTCCCAGAAATATTTTCGGAGATGTTTGATGTACACTAAACTTTGAATTATTAAAAATGTCATTGAGTTAACACAAATGTCCTTCCTTTGCCCTTCTACTTGAATGGCATTTGGGGTAGTGTATCATTCAATGCTCAAATTTACTTTCTTCCAGAGTATTAGCAATATTGCTCCCCACTCTCTCCCTGCACCCAGTGCTGCTGCTGAGAAAGCTGGTCTCTATCTGAAACTTATTCCCTAGGAGGTAATTGGTTGATTTCTTTTTCCCTTTAAATATGTAAGGACTTTATCTTCATCAGTTATGACATTGCGCTGCGACCTGTGTGGAGCACCATCTGTTTTCCTCCGCTTTTTAAAGGCAAGTAGAGTCTCTTTAAACCTCACCAATGCTTTGAATGGTTCTGGCTCCATCTCTGTACTTCCTTTCTCAAGAATGTGCATTCAACCATGAATGAAACTTTTATTTCTTTAACCTTTTCATTTCTCTGCCCTTCTGTGCTGCAATCCAGGAGGATTCTTCACATCAAAGTTTCCAGGCAGTGCCCATAGCTCAGTGGCTAGGGCGCTGGCCACATACACCGAGGCTGGCAGGTTCAAACCCAGCCTGGGCCAGCTAAAACAACAATGACAACTGCAACAAAAAAAGTAGCTGGGCGTTGTGGCTGGCGCCTATAGTCCCAGCTACTTGGGAGGCTGAGGCAAGAGAATCTCTTAAGCCCAAGAGTTTGAGGTTGCTGTGAGCTGTGACTCTATGGCACGCTACCCAGGGTGACAGCTTGAGACTATCTCAAAAATAAAAAAATAAATAAGTTTCCATTCACTAATCTACACTTGGTATGTCCATTCTGCTATTCTTCTCATCTTTTGGGTTTGCTTTCCTCCAAAGCTTGAAAACTCTTATTTAAGTATTCATCTTTGTTTTTTATTTTCCTTTAGCCTACTGATGAGTGCCATATCCCTGGCTCTACAAATTGCATGGGAGATATGGGATAATACTTGGATAACATCTAGGGTGATTTATAATTCTGTGCTTTAAAAGATATTTCTTCAGAAAGTTGGGAGTGTGGCCCCACTCTCTCTTTGCACCTGTGTTGTTTCTAAGGAATCTGAAGTCCATCTGACTTACTCCTGGGTTGGTAAACAGTTGGTGTAAGGTCCTCCTGTGCCTTCCTTATCCTGCTGGATATGATACCCATCACTGGGGATGTTGTTGATTTCTGGATGTTGTTGATCATTGGGGATGGGTATCATATCCAACAGGATAAGGAGAGCACAGGAAGTCAGAACCTGTGCACAATGAGGGGGGTGTCCTGACCTTTTGTGTCAGCTCAGGTTGGATGAAGGAGGCATTTACAGGGATCAGCAGACCATTGGTGGAAGCTAGACCCAGAGCCACATGAAGAGACCAGTAGCCTGGTGTGTGGCATGTCAGAGCTCAAGCAGAGCAGGGGCAGTGCCTGCAAAGGGGAGAGGCCACCGTTGGCCCTGGAAGATTACTTGCATACAAGGAAGAACAAATGAGAAAATTTATTAAGGATAATGGGAGCCAGGAGTGACATTCTCAGAAATAGAAATATGGAAAGGAAAAAACAAGAAAGAACTCTCCAGCTCGGCGCCTATGGCTCAAGAGGCTAAGGTGCCAGCCCATATCCTGAGCTGGCAGGTTCAAATCCAACCCAGGCTCGCCAAACAACAACAATGGCTGCAACCATAAAATAGCCAGGCGTTGTGGCAGGTACCTGGTAGTCCCAGCTACTTGGGAGATAGAGGCAGGAGAATTGCTTGATCTCAGGAGTTGGAGGTTGCTGTGAGCTGTGATGCCATAGCACTCTACCCAGGGAACAGCTTGAGACTCTGTCTCAAAAAAGAAAAAAAAGAAAGAACTCTCCAATTT
This sequence comes from Otolemur garnettii, assembly GCF_000181295.1. Lineage (NCBI taxonomy): Eukaryota > Metazoa > Chordata > Mammalia > Primates > Galagidae > Otolemur > Otolemur garnettii. Next base: position 1,080,627 of record NW_003852427.1, read on the forward strand.
GGGGTTGGGATTGGAGGTATCCTTGTGAACTCACAGATGTCAATATAGGTACAGAAATAAACAGATATGTGTATTGCTTGTGCATGTACACAAACAGGTGCTCCTTAGGGTGGAGGGGGAGCATTGAGGGGGCTGGGGAACAGGGGCACCTTGGTAACAATGAGCACATCTTCTGTGCTCTTCTGGGCCTTCCCAGTTGGCCTCAGAATTTGCTTTCTTCGTGGCCCCTGGCATTTAAGGTTTATGGATGTGACCTCTTTCTTGTTTTGTTGCTGATTTTTTTTTTTTTAAGAACTCTTGAGGTACAATTGACAAGTTAAATTTGTATATATTAGGGCCAGGAAGAGTGACTCGCACCTGAATCATAACACTCTGGGAGGCTGAGGTGGGTGGATTACTTGAACTCAGGAGTTTGAGACCACCCTGAGCAAGAGCAAGACATCCCAGCTGGGTGGCGCCTGTTGCTCAGTGGGTAGGGCGCTGACCCCATATACCGAGGGTGGCGGGTTCAAACCCAGCCCCAGGCCAAACTGCAACAAAAAAATAGCCGGGCATTGTGGCGGGCACCTGTAGTCCCAGGTACTCAGGAGGCTGAGGCAAGAAAATCGCCTAAGTCCAGGAGTTGGAGGTTGCTGTGAGCAATATGATGCCACAGCACTCTACCAAGGGTGATAAAGAGAGACTCTGTCTCTACAGAAAAAAAAAAAAAGACATCCCAGCTACTCGGGAGGCTGAGGCAAGAGGATTGCTCAAGCCCAAGAGTTTGAGGCTGCTGTGAGCTATGATGCCACAGCACTCCACCCAAGGTGACAAAGTGAGACTCTGTCTCAAAAAATAAATTAAATAAAGTTGTATATATTTAAGGTGTAGAACTTGACATTTTGAAGATGCTGGATTTTTATGGTACCTGACATTCATCCTGAACAGTGGAGATCATTAGCCCAAGTTCACAGCTCAGGATACTGGCCGAGTTCATAGAGGGAAAATGACTTGTCCATGGCCACACAGCAGTGAGAAGCAGAACCAGAAATGTGACCCAGGACAGAGCTCTTTGCTATGAGACACTGAACAAAAGACAAAGGGAGGCAAGGAGAAAGAAATACTTCTGTATGGATGTGAGAGAGCCAGGTCTTGAGTGAGACCCTGGGGCAGAACATGGCAGGGCAGAACATGGCAGTACAGAGCCTACACCCAAGAGCAAGACAGAGAGTCACAGCCTGAGACATCTCGGCAGCATCTCCAAACCTCTGTGAGTCAAGGGAGCAGCTCACCACGGCAGAGCCAATGAGCATGGCTGGACATAAGGCTTTGAGCTTGCTGCCTTGGTGGAGAATGACCCAGACCCCCATACTCCTCCCTTTCTTCTGGGAACCACAGGAAAGCAGTGTCCAGACAGATTCATACCTTGACCTCTAAACTGGACTTTGATCATCACCTGGGCCCCAATCCCAACCCCAAGTGGCAGCATTTCATAAGAAGGGATATTCAGAGGAGCCAGCCCTGCCTGGACCAGCCTCTGCAGAGGATGGGCCTGGGGAGAGAGTAGGGAGAAAAGGCTAATGCCTCCTCAGCTCCTGTGTCAGTAATAGCATGGGGCCTGACCCTCACCAGAGGGTTGGGCTGGCAGTGGAATGCTTTGCCTCCCTCCCTCTTACCTATAGAGCTGCCCATACCGGGCTGGTCTGGAGAATGAATCCTCGCTTCCATGTGGAGCTCAAGGGAAAGGGATAGACGGTGTTTATGGTGAGAATGAGAACTTGGATTGTGTTCTCTCACAGCTTCCATTTAGGGTCTCAAGAAGCTGAGTATGAGGATACAGTCCTCAGTTAAGCAAGGACATGGGATCCATGGGGGTTGGGGTGGGTGGGCTCATCTCAGTCTTGGGATTGGCAGAACAATCCCTGAGCAACCAAATCCAGATGGATGGATTCCTGGAGAATGTGCTGCCATTGCCTTGACCACCCTCCCAAAGGCTTCCAGTATACAGTCTTGGAGAGAGTGCACCATTTACATAGACCAAACATAATGATGTTCCTTAGAGTTGACCAACTGGCAAATTTGTTCCCCCAGCTTTCCTACCTATGGCAGACATTGCTAATCAATCACAGTCTCTGCTCAGTCTGAACAAAGGGCTCAGAATCCTTTACCACAGAGCGCCTCAGGCCAATTCATTAGAGTTGGTATATGAGATGCCTGTATTTGCCATCATTGTCCTGACCTCCTGAAGTTTGTTAAACAGAATGTCCAGAAAAGACCACTTCACTCCTTTATTGGGAGGGGAATACATTCTGTTACAATGCAAGGCCCTGAGCCCAGCAAGATCTCCAGTTCGAGATGTAGTTGATTGGCAGTGACTCTGTACTGGCCCTTGATGAGACCCCGGGCAGCACAGGAGTGGCACCTCCAGTAGGCCTGGATGATGCGGGTAGCATTGAGCACCTGGCAATAGCGCCGACGGATGAACCACATGCGGGCCCAGGACTGCAGAGTAACTGCTGCCCTCTCCTCCCGGGAAAAGGACTCCAGAGCCACCCGCCGCCTCTTCTCCAGAAGCTTCGACAGTATCAACCGCCACCAGCACTGAATGATCCAGGCCCTGAGGGCTGCGTGCAGTAGCACCCGCCGTACCAGTGTGCCCCGCCACCAGGCCTGGATCCTTATGACTGCCATATCTTTGTCAGATAACTTCTTTGGGTATTCTGGAGGCTTTCAAGAAAAACAAAAGACATTCAGAGAACACTCCCCACCCTACTTCAGTTCTAGGGTGTTCCAGGAAAGGCCCTGATTCCTATGAACTATTACCCCTCCTGAAATTCAGGAGCACTGAGCATGGTGACAGCTGGACCCAGGAGACCAGGCAAGTGTCCTACCTCTGCCACCTGCAGGTTAATGGACATGGACACTTTAACTTGACCTCTGAGTCTCACTGACTCCATCTGCAGAATGGGGGTATACCTGTCCTAGCTCCCTCACCTGGTTTTCAAGTACCTTGGTGGCCAGTCTAGATCAAGAACACTGTGATCTAGGGATCAAAGTATTATTATGTTCCAGCTGGGCCCGACCACCTATCTGGGATCCATTACCCTTCCCTTCCCTGTTGGAGAAGTGGCATCTTCCCTGACCCCGTCCTCTCACCTCTGACTCCAGCTCAAATCCACAACCTGCTCTCTCCCTCCATCATGTCGTAGTATTCAAAGTTCCCCTCACCCTGTAAAGCTTGACCTCGCTTATCATTTCCCCATTTTCACTTTTCTTGACTTTCACACTTTAAATCTTAATTCTCAAGCAAATATACATCCACGAGGTCAAACTCTCACACACACACATGTGCATCCACATATAATTCTCACCAAGTCAAGTTTCCCATATCTTGGCCTTCCACTCCACAAACACAGCCCACACAGCCTGAGCCCCAGCCCAAGCCCCAGCCCTGTGTCTTCTGGGAGGCCATACCTCTATGACATTCATGTCAGCATTCTCTACTTTTGGTCCCTCAGACAGAGCCAGAGTTTTAGCCTGAGAAGGAAATGAAGAAAGAAGACAAACAAAAAGCAGTTGATTTTCTGCTCTTAGCTCAGGAACATACAGAAAACATGAGGACACAACAACAAGGAGCAATACTGACTTGGCGCCTATAACTCAGTGGTTAGGGCACTAGCCACATACACTGGGGCTGGCAGGTTTGAACCTGGCCCAGGCCTGACAAACAACAAAGACAACTACAACAAAAAAACAGCGTTCTGGCGGGTGCCTGCAGACTCAGGTACTTGGGAGGCTGAGGCGGGAGTCACTTAAGCCCAGGAGTTAGAGGTTGCTCTGAGCTGTGATGCCACAGCACTCTACCGAGGGTGACATAGTAAGACTCTGAAGAAAGAAAGAAAGAAAGAAAGAAAGAAAGAAAGAAAGAAAGAAAGAAAGAAAGAAAGAAAGAAAGAAAGAAAGAGAAAGGACCAGCAATACCCAGGTCAGGGGTCCTCCTACCTCTGCATGTGCTTCCAGGGTGCTTGGTGCCAAGGGTGGATTCTCTTTCGCTGGAGACTCATCTTTTTCTGTAGTTTTATCATTTCTTTCACCCTGATTCTCCTCCTGCAATCGGTATTAGAGGAAAGGCAAGAGTGAGGACGCTGTTCCCCCATCTCCCTTCAATATCCCTCATATCTCCAGCTTCTAGGGCTTCTCAAGAGTCTTCGGTGGCAAGGGGTCTCCTCTTCCTGAGAGATCCATGGGGATGTCTCTAATAAATCTGCTGTCACTGGTGTCCATGGAACAGTAAGAGAGCTCTTTCTTACTCACCATTGGTCACACACGGGTTGGGTGTAGATGGTTCAAAACCCCTTGGGTCTGTGTTCCTCAGCTATGGCACAGGCAGGAAAGGTAGAAGAGGGACACTGCTGATGTCATAAGGGCAGCTATTACTGAGGCAACATACAGCTTTTAACAGTTGAGCCCCCTCCAAGGAAAAGATGAAAGTCCTGCCTATACTTTTCTGCCAGAAATGGCCAAAGCCCTGACTTCAAAGGCAAGACACCAGAAATATTCACCCATTGATATAAAATGGTATAAAAATAGTCTTTGGTAATAATATTAAATTGAAATAACTTGAATAGTCATCAATAGGGGATTGATTTAATAATTTATAGTCCTTTATACTGTAAAATATTATATAATTTAAAAATGATGATTTTGATCTATATTGTTAATGAGGAAGTCTATTCAAGATGAGTGAAAAACTACAGATCATTATTATGATCCCATTTATATGAACAAAACTACCTAGGAACACAAGCATACACATTATATAATGTGTGTACGTTAATACAAAGTGGGAGAAAGGACCAAACTTTTACCCATGATTTACCTCTGGAGAGAAGAGCTGAAGTGCTGACTCATGTCTACCCATCTACACAGTGCTCAAGGAACCCCATGAACCCCCCAGGACCAGTGTGGGCCCCATTTTAGGCTCAGAGGTGCTCAAGCACTATCCTGCCTGCTCCTCGGGGCCTCCAGGCCTCCAGGCCACAGTTGGATGGATGAGAGTGGCTGCTGCACACATGGATCCTCTCTCTGCCTGATCCTGGCCTCTAAAGACTCACTTGACATAGTGAGGTCCCAGTCTCCTTGGAGTCACAGACCTGGGGTCACTAAGGAGCACATTTGTAGTCACATACAGGGTGAGTATAGGAGAGGCCAGTGTGGAGATGGGAGGATGTAGGGAAGGGGAGGAAGCCATCCGAAGCTGAGGGATATTGGTGTGAAATTCAGAGGGGAGAGGTGGGAAAGACAGAAGTGCACTGAAGGATGTGGGAAGTGGGTATGGTGTGGCAGAGAAGGTGTGGCATGTGTCCGTCTTTGAGAAGGAAATATTGTGCAGGCCTTTTTTGTAGCATTAGTCAGTTTTTTACCTTCCCCTGCTGCCAACACACAGAGTCATCAAAGTCTTGTGCTTCATTATTTAGAAGGATAATCCCCATTTTCTTCACAATCTAAATAGTGGTATCAGCTTACTGAGAGATACGAAAACAGAAACTGAGCACAGTAGCTCACACCTATTGTCCCAGTTACTCAGGAGGCTGAAGAGGGGAGGATTGCTTGAATTCTCAAGTTCAAGTCCAGCCTGGGCAAAAAAAGAAAGAAAAAAAATGCAAAGGGGAGAAATGAGCCAGCCAACCTAAAATTCTATACCCAGAGAAAATACACTTCCAAAATAAAGATGTAAATAAAACAAAAAAAGTCTGCTCTTGCCACTTCTGTTTAACAATATACTAAAGGACCTAGCCTGTGCAATAAACAAAATGCCTTAAAATTTGTATTTAAAGAAATAAAATTATTTATTTATTTAAAGAAATCACATGATTTCATAAAGAATGCACATGATTGTGTGCATAAAAATTTCCCCCAAAGTCCGGGCACGGTGGCTCACACCTGTAATCCTAGCACTCTGGGAGCCCGAGACAGGTGAATTGCTTGAGCTCAGGAGTTTGAGTCCAGACTAAGCAAGAGTGAGACCCCATCTCTAAAAACTAGCCGGGTGTTGTGGCATCGTGGCGTTGTAGAGGGCGCCTGTAGTACCAGCTACTTGGGAGCCTGTGACAAAAGAATCACTTGAGCCCAGGAGTTTCAAATTGCTATGAGCTATATGATGCCATGGCACTCTACCAAGGGCAACAAAGTGAGAGTTCACTCTGTCTCAAAAAAAAAAACCCAAAAAAATCTACCAAAAAGAAAAGAACTACTGGAACTTAAAGAAATTCAGAAAGATAGCCTCAGTGATGGTTGTACATATCTGTGAAATACTAAAAACCATTGAACTATACACACTAAATAGGTGAATTGAATAGTGTGTAAATTATATCTCAAAAAGCCATTTTAAAATTTTAAAGCATCAAAAAATTTTCAAGATGCAAGGGTAATATATAAAACTCAAATGTATTTTCACACATCAATGAACACTTGGGAAATTTTTGACATAGAAGCACAAGGTGAAAGGCTTACATTATCTCATTTCAAGGCTCACTATAAAGTTACAGTAATTAAGACAGTGTGCTGGCTTGGGGCCTGTAGCTCAGCAGCTAGAGTGCCAACCACATACTGGAGCTGGTGGGTTTGAACCTATCCCAAGCCTGCCAAAAAATAGCCAGGTGTCGTGGCGGGCCCCTGTAGTCCAAATACTTGGGAGGCTGAGATAAAAGAATCGCTTAAGCCCAAGAGTTGGAGGTTGCTGTGAGCTGTGATGCCACAACCTTCTACCAGGCATCATAGTGAAATTCTGTCTCAAAAAAAAAAAAAGGTGTGCTATAAAGAGAGATAAAAAGATCAATGAAACAAAATAGAAAAGCCAGAAAAAGACTTATGCCATGCCTGTAATCCTAGCACTTTGGGAGGTCAGGTGGATGGACTAGTCCAGGAATTCAGGATTAGTCTGAGCAATATAACAAGGCCACCTCTCTACAAAAAATAAAAAAAAATTTAAAAATCAACTAGGCATAGTGGAGTGCACTTGTAGTCCCAGCTACTCAGGAGCCTGAGGTAGAAGGATCACTTGAGCCCAATAGTTTGAGGTTGCAGTGAGCAATGACAATCCTGCTGCATCCTAGCCTAGGTGACAGAGCAAGATCCTATCTCAAAAAATAAAGTAAAATACTATTGAGTCCATACTAGCAAGATTAAATGCACTATAGACAATCTTTCCTAATGATTACAACTAAAAATTCTGAACAAAATACACCAAGTATGCTCTTAGACCATGATGGAATTAAACTAGAAATCAATGATAGAAAGATAGGTTAAAAAAAAAAAAAACCTCCAAATATTTGTAAATTAAACAACACACTTCTAAATAATCCATGACTCAAAGAACTCTTGAGAGAAATTTTTAAATATTTTAAACAAATGAAAAATAAAATACAGCTTAAATTGTGTGGAATACAGTGAAAGTAGTGATTAAAGGAAGAATTATAGCATTTTTATAGCATATAGTAGAAAAGAAGAAATTTGTAAAATAAAAAACAAGACTTGATGCCAAGATTGATTCTAAATTAGGTCATGTGGTTATGGGTAATGATGCAGTCTCACTCTATCAGCAAGTGATTAAAAAGACCAAAAGCCTTTCTTTTAGAAGCCAGATGTTGGCCATGAATATTGAGAAGAAGCTTAATTAGAATAGTAGGTCAGAGGCTCCTAACGGGGCAACTCAAGACTCTGGCTTCTATTGAAGAACTATAAAGAAAAGATGAAAAAATTCTATAAAAGAAAATGAATAATAAAAACATTATATAATATTATATTATAAGGGATGAAATACACTTTAGAAACAATTAAATACTGAATACAAATTTGGAGAATTTGAATAAAATTGTCTATGATTCATTAAAAACAAAAAAGGGCAGCGCCTGTGGCTCAAAAGGGTAGGGAGCAGGTCCCATATGCCAGAGGTGGCGGGTTTTTTAGCCCTGGCCAAAAAGCGCAAAAAAAAAAAAAAAAACAAAATCCCCACTTTTGAAATTAGGGAAATGTGAGCAATTTAAGACTAAAGCAAGCAGAACAGAAGAAATTATAGATAAAATGGATAAATTTACTGAAAGTTACAAAGAATCAAAACTCACCCAAGAAGAAATAGATATCTGAGCAGCCATATGTCTATTAAAGAAATTGACTTTGATATTAAAAACTTTCCAATAAAGAAAATTCCAGAGTTGGGCACAGTGGTGCATGCCTGTAATCCTAGCTACTTGCGAAGTTGAACACAGGGGTCACTTGAACCCAGGAGTTCAAGACCAGCCTAGACAACATAGCCAGACCTTGTCTAAAAACATAATAATAAAACTTTTTAAACAAAATAATTTTTTAAGAAAATTTCAGGCAAAGATGATTTCACTGGGCTATTCTTACAAACATTAAGGAAGAAATAGCACCAATTCTACACAAACACTTCTATAGAATATAAGTGACTAGAATAGACTAGAAAGGAACTATCCCCAAATGGTTTTAGAGGTTAGAATTATCCTGATGCCAAAACCAGACAAAAACATTATAAGAAAATAAAACTCCAGACTACATTCCTCATGAACATAGAAACCAACCAACCAACCAACCAACAACAACAACAAAAAAAATCAACAAACTATTAACCAATCAAATCTAGCCATATAAAAGAATAATATACCATGATTAATGGGGATTATCCCAGGAGTGTAAGGATGGTTTGACACTGAAAAAAAAAAGTCAATCAATATAATCCATTGTATTAAAAGATTAAAGGAAAAACACACGATTATATTAACTGATTCAGAGAAAGAATTGGACAAAATTCAACATCAATACATGACAAAAATTCATGTATTGAGTTAAGACTAAAGACTTAACTCAATACATGAGTTTAATTCCTAGCAAACTAGGAATTAAAAAGTGCTTCCTTAACATTCTAAAAGACTTCTACAAAGAACTAACGGATTAATTTTTTTAATTTTTTTCCATTTTTTTTTCTTTTTTCTTTTCTTTTTTTTTTTTTAGAGACAGAGTCTCACTTTTTGCCCTCAGTAGAGCACCATGGCATCACACAGCTCACAGCAACCTCCAACTCCCGGGCCTGGGCGATTCTCTTGCCTCAGCCTCCCAAGTAGCTGGGACTACAGGTGCCCGACACAACGCCCAGCTATTTTTTTGTTGCAGTTTGGCTGGGGCCAGGTTTGAACCCGCCACCCTCAGTACATGGGGCTGACACCCCACCCACTGAGCCACAGGCACCGCCCTATAATTCTTTTTTTTTTAAACATAGTCTCACACTGTTGCCCAAGCTACAGTCCCATGATGTCAGCCTAACTCACAGAAACCTCAAACTCCTGGCTTCAAGCAATCCTCCAGCCTCAGCCTCAGCCTCATCCTGCCCAGCTAATTTGTTTCTATTTTTAGGAAGACATGGTCTTACTCTCGCTCAGGATGGTCTTGAACTCCTGAGCTCAAGCTATCCACCTGCCTTAGCCTCCCTGAGTGCTAGGATTACAGGTGTAAGCCACTATATCTGGCCAGATTAAATGATTCTTTTTTTTTTTTTTGAGACAGAGCCTCAAGCTGTCCTCCTGGGTAGAGTGCCAGAGCTCACAGCAACCTCCAACTCCTGGGCTCAAGTGAGTCTTCTGCCTCAGCCTCCCAAGTAGCTGGGACCACAGGCACCCACCACAACGCCTGGCTATTTTTTGGTTGCAGCCATCATTGTTGTTTGGCGGGCCTGGGCTGGATTCGAACCTGCCACTTTGGGTGTACATGGCTGGCACCTTAGCCACTTGAGCCACGGGCACCAAGCCAGATTAAATGATTCTTAATGAATCATTTAGTGAAAACATTTAGTGAAAAACTAAATGTTCGTCCTTCCAAAAGGGAAAAAGACAATAAGTCCACTCTCACTATACCTATTCAACGTTGTATTGGAAGTCTTAATGCAACAAGACATGAAAAATAAAGGACATAAAAATCTAAAAAGAAGAAATAAAAATGTCCCTATTTGCAGATGGTTATCCACATTTAAAAAACTGCAAAGAGTCTACAAAAATCCCCTAGATCTTAGTTTAGCAAGATTAAAAGGCACAAGGTTAGGTTTCCCATAGCACAGTGGTTACAGCGCCAGCCAGATACACCCAGGCTGGGGGGTTTGAACCTAGCCCAGGGTCAGCTAAAACAATGACAACTGCACCAAAAATAGCCTGGCATTGTGGTGGGTGCCTGTATCCCAGCTACTTGGGAGGCTGAGGAAAGAGAATTGCTTAAGCCCAAGAGTTTGATGTTGCTGTGAGCTGTGATGCCACAGCACTCTACCAAAGGCCACAAAGTGAGACTCTGTCTCAAAAAAGGCACAAAGTTAATATACAAAATTTAATTATACAAACCAGTAATAAATGGTTGGGAACCAAAATTATAAACACTATAATTTATAATAGCTAAAAAAAATTAATACTTGGGTATAAACCTCAGAAAACATGTGCAGAGGCTGAGCATGGTGGCTCAAGCCTATAATCCCAGCACTTGGGAGGCCGAGGCAGGTGAATTGCCTGAGCAATTCTGAGTTTGAGCCCAGCCTGAGCAAGAGTGAAACCCCATCTCTAAAAAAGGAACCAGGCATTGTAGTGGGCACCTATAATCCCAGCTACTTGAGAGGCTAAGGCAAGAGAATCACTTAAGCCCAGGAGTTGTGAGCTGTGATGCCACAGAACTCTGCTGAGGGCCACATAATGAACTCTTTCTCAAAAAAAAAAAAAAAAGAAGAAGAAGAAGAAGGCTTGGCGCCTGTGGCTCAAGTGGCTCAAGTGGCTAAGGTGCCAGCCACATACACCTAAGGTGGCAGGTTCAAATCCAGCCTGGGCCCACCAAAACAACAATGATGGCTACAACCAAAAAATAGCCGTGCATTGTGGTGGGTGTCTGTGGTCCCAACTACTTGGGAGGCTGAGGCAGGAGACTCACTTGCGCCCAGGAGTTGGAGGTTGCTGTGAGCTGTGATGCCACAGCACCCTACCCAGGGGGAAAACTTGAGGCTCTGTCTCAAAAAAAAAAAGAAGAAGAAGGAAAGGAAACGTGTAGAATATGGATTCTGAAATCCATAAAATGCTGATGAGCAAAACAAAAAGATAGAAACAAAAATATATATTATGTTTATTGATTGGAAGACTCAGCATAACTAAATGTTCCCCACATTGGTCCATAAATTAAATGTCATTTGAATCAAAATCCCAACTGAATTTTAGAATAGACAAGCCAATTCTGAAATTTATATAGAAAAGCAAAGGAACTAGAATTTCCAAAACAATTTTGAAAAAAAAGTTGGAGGAGTCACATAACTCAATCTTAAGACTTACTATAAAAAAGCTATCGTAATAAAGATAGCATGCATTAGTGAAGATTAGAATCACAGATGGATCAGAATAGAAAGTCCAGAAATAGACCCCTACAGATATGACTAATTGCTTTTTTTTGAACAAAGCAATTTAATGTAGAAAGGATAGTCTTTTGTTTAAAAAATAATGGTGTTGGAATAATCATTAAAAAGAGAGAGAGTTGGGAAGAACCCCAACCTAAACCTCCTACCTTGTAAAATATTAACTCAAAATGGAACATAATTCTAAATGTAAAACATAAAACTTGACAAAAACAAGAGAAAACTTTCCTAATGTTGTACTAAGCAAAAAGTTCTTAGATATGATACCAACAGCATTACTCTATAAGAAAAAAATGATAAATTTGACTTCAAATTTAAGACCTCTTTTATCTCTTCAAGGTCTGAGAACAAAGTATAAAAGATTTGTTCATGAAACATACTGTGAACAAAATGGAAAAGTAAGCCACAGAACTGGAGAAAATATATGCAAATCACATTCTAGAAAGGGCTTGTTTCAAGTCTAAATCAAGAACTCTCAAGATCAAATAATAAGTAAACAACCCTATTAAGAATGGGCTAAATACTTGAACAGTTTACCAAAGAGGATATAAGAATAGCAAGTAAATGCATGAAAAGATATTCAACATCATTAGCTATCAGGAAAATGCAAATTAAAACTGCAATGAGATGTTACTATCCCCCTATTAGAGCTCCTAAAATAAAAAATCCTGACAACACCAAAAGCTGGCAAGAATGATGAGCAGCTGGAACATTCCTATCTCACTGGTTGGGATGAGAAAAATACAGCCACCTTGGAAAATGGTTTGGCAGTTTCTTATAAGGTAAACGTATACTTACCATACAATCTAGCAATCCTACTCCTGGGTATTTGTCCTAGTTAAGTTAAAACTTATGCTCATGCAAAAATATGTACATGAAAGGTCAAGCAGCTTTAACTGTAATAGCCAAAAACTAGAAACAATCAAAATGTCCTTCAAAGAGTGAATGGAAAAACACAAACTGATGTATATTCATACAATGGAGTATAACTCAGCAGTAAAAAAGGACCAAGCCCTTGACACACAAAACAACTTGTACAAACCTCAGAGGCATTATGCTGAGTCATCAGAAGCCAGTCTCAGCTTGGCCCCTGTG
>NW_003852427.1:1094317-1100473 GCF_000181295.1 Otolemur garnettii
CGCCGGGTTTGAACTCGCCACCCTTCATATATGGGGCCGGCACCCTCCCTACTCACTGAGCCACAGGCGCTGCCCAGCTTTATTCAGAATTACCAAAACTTAGAAATAACTAAAGTATTCATCACAATGTGAATTACAAATGAGTAGATTGTAATCCATAAAACAGAGTACTACTCAGTAATAAGAATGCAACCATGGCCAGGTGCAGTGGCTCATGCCTGTAATCCTTGCATTCTGGGAGGCCCAGGGAGGTGGATTGCCTGAGCTCAGTTCAAGACCAGCTGGAGGTAGACGGAGATCCCTGTCTCTATTAAAAATAAAACAATAAGCTGAGCATCGTGATGCTGAGACAGGAGGATTGCTTGAGCCCAGGAATTTACCATTGCTGTGAGCTAGGCTGAGGTCATGGCACTCTAGCCCAGATGAGAAGGCAAGACTGTCTCAAAAATAAAAAAAATTTTAAAAAGAATGCAACCATATGAATTTCAAAGACACTATGCTGAGTCAAAGAAGCCAGTCTCAAAAAGATCCCATTTATGTGCCATTCTCAAAGAGACAGATCAGTGTTTGCCAGGGGTTGGAAATGGGCAAGGGTTTGTTTGATGGCATTTTTTGGCCGGGGCTGGGTTTAAACCAGCCACCTCCGGCATGTGGGGCTGGCACCTTACTCCTCTGAGCCACAGGCGCCGCCCAGAAATGGGCAAGTTTTGACTACAAAGTATAACCACGGGGAGTTTCTCAGGGTGACAGGTTGATCTTGGCTGTGATGACAGTTGTATGAATCTATACATGTTGTTATCATTTATAATTTACAGAACTATATATCCCCTCCAAAAAAGTCAGTTTTACTACACAATGCTTTTTAAAAATTTAATAGCTTTGTAATCACACAAAACAAGTTTATTTCATGTAGATTTTAAAGACAACTCAGAGCATCAGGATCCTCTTCTTTAGGTTGATCCACTTGAGGAACAAAGAAATTGATGAAGGTCCTTGCACTCCAAGGGCATAGGGAAGAACTCACATTCTGAGCATAGGGTAAGTAGAGAGCTGAAGCCTATTAAGGAAGGAGACCCAGACAGGGGCCAGGGCCTAGGGCATTGGTGGACATGATGAACCTCTGGACAGGAGGGTGCTGGGGCCTTCAGTACCACCAGAAGCAGCTCAAACTCTAGCCAGTGGACAAGGAGAAGCCGCCAGAGGGGCTAAGCAGAGGGGCGACACCATTCTAGAGATTTGGGGGGTGAGCTGGGTGAGCATGGGGGAGGGGGGAGTTGGGCAAAGGGGGGGTTGGGCAAAGGGACACAACATAGGGAGCAAGGCATGGCACTCCTCAGGACCATTGGCTGACCTCCGGGTGCAAAAGCACTAGCATTCCAGGGCCTCTCCCCATCCTCCTACACTACCTCTACCATTCCCCTCTCCTCTACCAAAGTGTCCCCCCAAAGGTTCTCAGTAGACACCTTCAGGGAGAAGTGAAGAAAGCAGGGGTCACTGAGGGTCTCAGCAGGATCAGCCTGCATGTGCTACCAACCCACAGCCTGCAGAGGACGGTGAGCAGGTCTCCTGGGAGTGGGCTGTGCTAAGACAGCCCTGCCACCAGCCCCTGCACCAGGAATTTCTTCTGTGGCAGCTCCACCCCCACCCTCAGATAAATGACCCTCACAAGCACACCCTGGCACAGCAAAACCCGGGGGTTAACTCTGTGGATTCCATACTTGGAGAATCCCCCCAACCCCTTTTATAGGCCTCCAGTGTGGTCTTCACCCCACTGGGGAAGGTAGAGTTCAGTTCTCAGAACTGGACAGTAACCAGATTGGCAAGCCCTGAAAAGATGGGGGTGAGAAAGAGAGAATGAGGCAGGGATATAGTAAGTTATCAGCAGAGGGCAGGGCTGGGGAGCAGACCTGGAGGCCAACCCCTCCCTGCACCAGCTGTCATCTGTTTTATTCACCTCTGCCCGGAGGCTCTGTCGGTACACTTCTCCAGTCAGGATGCCCTGGTAGGTGCATCTTTGAGGAAGATTCTAGGACCCTACCTGATATAGCTGGGCCCCAGCACCCCAAAACTGTGAGTGGGCTGGCTGCTCCAATGGTGTCTACCCTCAGGTCTGAGGCAGGACGGTGAGAGGCCTGCCACTGTGATTTTCCATGTGGTTGCTGCACCTCTGAGCTGTAGCTTTTGCTTGTGATGACAAAGTGTCTTTTAGAGTGTCCTTCATTGGTATGCCATGTGGTTCATTCAGAGTGTGGGGATGCTTCAAATGCATCCCCATGCCAGCTCCTCTCTTTCCTCCCTGTATCCTCACCTCATCTTCAAATTGTGTCCATATTTGTTCATCGATTAGTCATGAATCATTCTGGAGCAGGTGAGAAAATACTGAAACTGCCTTAGAAGGGGTACAAGCCAGCAGAGGCACAGCTGAATCCAGAAATCCACACAATACTGTCCTGGCTCGTTCTCATTCTCTCTCTCCCTCTCCTTTTCCCAGCAGATTCTCCCACCATGGTGGCAGAATGGCTACCCACAGCTCTGCTCTCCACCACATCCTCACAGTGCTCCTTCTCTTCTCAATAGCTCCAAATTAAACCCAAATCTGAATCCAGCTGGATTAATAAGATTCACGTGCCCACCCCTAAAACAATCGCTACAGCTAAAGGAATTTGATAATGCAACAGGCAGGGTAAAGGTCCCACACCTACCCCTTGATTGAGTGGTCTGCCCCAGAATCACATGGCTTCCCTTTATCATGAAATATAGCAGTGGGCTCCCTGCCTGCCCAACTTCCCCATGTCTGCTCAACACTGCAAACATAACTCATCCTTCATCTCAGCAAACATCAATGCTGCCCACAGTTCTCTCACATAGTTCTACCCACCTGTCAGCAAGACCTGCGCTCTCTACCTCCAGGAACACAGCACCAACTCAAGTGTCATGTCCCACTGCTCCTGCTGCCATCCCTCTCATAACACCTTCCCCTCTTAACCTCCTACTACTGGTTCTTCCTAGCTGGGCCTCCCTTCTTCCCCCAAGCTCCAGCCCCTAGTTAATTCTCCACATAGTAGCCAGAGGGTAGTTGCTCTTTTTAACATGAACCAGCACCAAACTCTTCTCTGTTCATCCCTTGCATGGCTTCCCAATACATCAAGGTGCCACCTGAACTGGCCCCCTATGACCTCTCCAGCTCTCTCTGCTGCCTTTCCACCATCTGCACCAGCCACAGCCGCCAACTCTCAGCTTCTCACACCTCGGGGCCTTAGCACAGGCTATTCCAAGTCTAGGGATGCTCTTCCTCCAGAAACCTTACAGACCACTGGCCTCAGTCTGTCCTCTTATGCTGCTTTATTTCTTCATGACAGTCATCTGAACTGGCATTACATGTCAGCCTGTTTACATGTTTCATGGCCTCCAGAGAGGATAAGCTGCTTGAATGCAGGAACTTTTTCTTATTCATTTCTGTATCCCCATGGTGTAGAACAGGAGCTGGGTGATTACTGGAACTCATTAAAGTTTTGTTGAACAGATGGATGAATGGATATACTTACAAGGGGGATCATTTTCTAATAGAAATTAGAGTTTCCTTTCTAGAAGGAAATGGAAATGAATACCAGGCAGGCAAGACCACAGGTACCCATGACAGATATTACTGTCGCAATCCCCAGAAAGTAGCCTCAACCCTTGCTGCTATCAGAATGCATCCCAGGGCTGCAAAAAACATGAAACCCAGGGTATAGGCCCATCCTGGGAAGGTGGGCTACCAGCCCTACTGCCTTCACCTCCCTGATTTTTATTTTCCCTTTTGAAGTCAGGATTGGTAAGATTCTCCAGAGAGTGGTACAGGGGTTTGTGCCCATGGAGGGTTATCAGAGGTCTGGGGCTGTGTCAAAGATTTAGACCTTATGCCTACATCCATTCCTAGGCAAGAAGGAAGAGTAGACACTGGCTGCTCATCTATCATGTCACCCTCCTATTAACAGCCAGCAGGGTAATAGAGTCTACAGTCATTCCATCTCTGACTCCTTCCCATCAGACTGTGAGGTTGCCCAGGACAACATCCTCTGCCTGCTCAAGAGTAAGCAGGCCCCAGCTCTGGTATATAAATATCCCCAGTTTCTGTACCTTTTGCAACATGACTTTGCAGCTACCCCATCAAGAGATGTAGTCGCTCCCTTGAATCTGGGCTTGCTTGCCATTCTCTTTGGCCAATCAATTGTAAGAGAATTGCCAGACCCAAGCCTGAACTTCTGATTCCAACTACAATAAGGAAGCCCCAGAAGAGCAAGGCTGAGCAGGATAGAAACTATTTTCCTTCTCATTCCCTGAGAACGTACTATTTGAAAAGGGTTTGTGTGTCCAGGGGCTTCTCTCTGATGCTTGGAATGTTACTCAGGAGGTGTTTATGCCATTGCAAAGCTCAATTTGAGACAGGACATACAAGTTACATCTTCTGGTCCATGACAGGATTTTAGGGACTCAGTCTGAACCTAACACCTCTGGAGGACAACAGCAGGCCCAGGTCAGTCTGAAGGGGTGGCCTCATGAACACAGGAGCAGGAAGAAAGCCCTATGGCTTCTTTCCCCCAGGGGACCATATCACCTTGCAGAAGCTCAGCCACTGGGCCCAATGGGCTTTCCCTGAAATCCCCTTCTCATTTTTCCCCTGAGAAGAGGGGACCTCACTGTGCTATACTTCCAGCCTACCTCACCACTTCCTCCGACAACAGGAATGAACAACCCAGTTGATAAAATCAAGGACAAGTTTACTGGGCAGGGTCCTTGCTGTGATGAGCAATGCGGCCTTGTTCTGGGATTAGACCAAAGACAGAGCTCTTTCTAACGCTGACCCTAAGGCCACCAGTGCAGGGTCCCACTCCTACTCCAGGCCCCCCTACCTCAGCACCTCAGGGACAGTCTGTATGCTCCAGTTTATTGGCCTATCTTGGGTGAGGAAGTCAAGTCACCCACTTTGAGGCCTGGCTTGCCTTCAGTTGTCAACCCCAGCACCAGCCTGTACACACAATCAAATAACCACGGCTCTGACTGGAGAGTCAGTGACCTCTAACCCCTACCAGCCCAGAGCAGTGGGTGGGAACTAACCTAACAAGCTTATGCAGGACATTCAGGGGCCAGGAGCCAGGAGCCTGCTGAGGTCTCTATCCCAAGTTCTTTGGAAAAGGATAAAAGTCCTCAAGCTGCACAGGGCAGAGCTGATGACTGCTGGAGTCCTATCCCTCCCCAGGCCTCTTCCAACCCATTCCCTGCTGTACCTACCCCTCAGGAAGCTGCAGGAGACAAGGCCCAAAAGAGGAGGCTTTAATACAAAGTGCATGGGACATGACCTAGAAGGACTTAAATAAAGAGGATAAGAGTGTCAGGAGCCAGCAGCTGGGGCTACAGGCACCCTGCGGAGCGGAATGACACAGACAGAGTTCCGAGCCTCTTTGATCCGCCACCATCGGCCAAGCCTGCAGGGGATGAGAGAAATAGCAGACATGTGCTCAGTTCCCCCACCAACCCCCAGCCCTATTACTACCCAGATGCGCTGACAATGCCACTTTACCCCTCACCCTCAAGGGTCCCCACAAACCTGTGCTCCTGTCCCACCCCAGCTACCAGGAAGTCCCCAGTGCTGGAGAACTTGAGGCTGTTGATAAAACCCACCTGAGGAGAGAGAGAGACAACATGTAAGTCATTAGAACACCACTTCCCACAGCCTCCAGCATCACAGTCAAAGGCAGGCATCCTCAAACCGCAGCCTGCCTAGGACATTTATCCAGCCCATCAGGTGTTTTTGCCGCTGCTGCCTATCCTGCTTAGCAGCCGACTCATCCCAGGGCCCGCAGTCCGGCCTTCCAATGGTCTGAGGGACAGTGAACTGGCCCCCTGTTTAAAAAGTTTGAGGACCCATGGTCAAGGATTTGGCCTTATAAGTTTAAATCCGAGCTCTGCCTCCTGCCACTCAGTGATGTGGGCCAGCCCTCTACTCATCAGGGCCTCAGCATCCACATCCATGAGATGGGGGAAAGGAGAGTGCCAGGCTGCCAGTGAGTTTGTGAGGACTAAAGGACTAAAGGCCACATGTGTCAAGGGTGTGGTCTTAGGCCTGGCTCCTGGTTGTGGGGACCTGGAGATCTCCTGGTCATCACCACTGCCTTA
>NW_003852427.1:1100916-1103483 GCF_000181295.1 Otolemur garnettii
GAGGGTTCCTGCCAGGCCCCATGCTAGGAACTGGCCCTGCCCTGAGAAGGATACCTTCAGGAAGGGAGAAAGATGTTAAAGAGCTAATCCCAGGGGCCTCAGGAGTGTGCCAAAGACCGGCTAAGCATTCAAGCCCCACTCACCAGGGGGATGTCACAGAGAAGGTCGAGCTGCCGGAAGCCCTCCCCACACTGCCAAAGCCGCACGGAGGAGCTGTGGGAGCCTGGGGGGAGAAGGATGGTCAACAACTTCCTTATCAGCCCAACTCACAAAACCTCCTCCCTGCCTCAAAAGGCACCCACCTGTGGCCACTAGGTCTGTGTTGAGCAGGGCTGCCACCGATGACACCCAGAAGGGCTGCTCCAGGCCTGGCTCCCCCCGCAGCCCATGAGCTTCACGCTGCAGGGCAAGTGGCCGCTTCTTGGAGAGGCCCCACAAGGCCACAGAGCTATGGACAGGGAATAGTCAGTGAGGGGCTAGGGGCAGGAGATAATAGCCACGCAGCAAGGAGGGATCAAAGGCACATCAGCCACAGGAGGTGGAAAAAGTGACCCGAGCTCTCTGTCTCAGTGTCTTTATCTATAAAAAGGAGTTACAACACTCTCATGGGGTGTTCTACGAGGAGCACTCAGGGCCTGGTGGGCAGCAGGCACTCAGGAGCAACAGCAGTCAGTGATTGGAGACATCAAAAAGGCAGCCCTTACCCATCATCAGCACCTGACACCATGTGCTCCTCATTGATGAGATGAATGCAGTCGATAGAGCCTCTAGAAAAAGGGGCTGTAAGGAACATGGCCCAACCTCACCCCTAGCCCCAGACCATGCAGCCCACACCAGGCCCAGCAGGCCACCTTACTGGTGACCATAGAAGACAAGCTGGGACTCCTCGGGGATCTTCCACACACGAACAGTCCCGTCCCGGCCCCCAGCTGTCACACAGCACTCCCGGCTCAGGGCATCCAATGCAGCCACAGCATCCTGATGCCCGAAACTGGAGAGCAAGATAGAGCAGGCTGGAGTGGTGCGTTTGTTCATGGGCGCACATCCACACACCCTCTCCCCTCCCACACTCACAGAGTCTCCACGTAGGAGTTCTCCGCTACATTCCACACCTTCACAGAGCGATCGTGGGACGTGCTATAGAGCTGGTGAGTGCCTCTGCGGAACGCCAGCCCCTAAGGGTTCAGGGAGAGGGCAAAAGGGAACCTGACTAGCAAGTAAGGAAGAGGGCAGTCCCAAAAAGCAGGTCCCAAGGCACAGGGAGCCAGCTGCCCTGAAAGCACTCTGTAGGGCACTTCTACGTGGCCCACGTGCCCGCCTGCCCTTCTACAGATGCAGACTTCTCAAGGCCCCCTCTGTTCCCTGTGCAAGCTCAGCTCGGTGTCCCCCACCTCCTCCTCATCCCTTCAGCATCTTTATGGCCTCACTACCCCACAGTGCAGGTTCCCTGAGGAACTAAGCCTGGCCACTTAGCAGATGCTTGCTAACATCTGATGAGGAAGCCCAGCTCCTCACCGACACAGCATCTCGGTGTCCTGTGAAGGTGTACAGGTGCCGGCAGCTCTGAGCCTCCCAAATGAGAATGAGTTTGCTGCGGTCACCAGAGGCCTGTAGGGATGAAGACAATGACCACAGATACCCACTGTGCATCCAGACCTCGCACCTGCCCTCAGGGCCAACCTGGCCTTACAAGATACTTGCCGTCCGAGGAGATGGCCATGCAGAGGACATGGCTACTATGGCCAGGGGACTGCCCGTCAGCACCCTTCTTGGCTCGAGGAATCACATGCAGCTTCCGTCCACTCTCCACACTCCCTGCCACCAGTGGGGAGAAAGGTTATTGGGTTAAAGGGACAAGACTCACTGGCAACCTCCTCAAAGAGCAGCCAGAAAAAGGGACCATGGTTAAGCCCTGGACACAGGTCAAAAGACCTAGTCCAGCCACTGTAAGTCTCTGGACAAGTCACCTCAGCTTCTTCATCTGTTAAGTGGGGGAAATAGTCCCAAAGAGCAGCTATAATGCTGAAAGAAGAGGCAGGATGCAAAACTGCTTTGGGGCCAGGTGGCTCACACCTATAATCCTAGCAGGCTGGGAAGTGGAGGCAGGTGGACTGCTTGAGGCCAGGAGTTCAGAACCAGCCTGAGCAAGAGTGGGACCTTATCTCTACTAAAAATAGAAAAATTAGCTAGACACAGTGATGTGCACCTATAGTTTCAGCTATTTGGGAGGCTGAGGCAGGAAGATCACTTGAGCCCAGGAGTTCGAGGTTGCAGTGAGCTATGATGACACCATGGTACTCTAGCCTGGGCAACAAAGCAAGACTCTATTTCGAAAAAAAAAGTGCTTTGGGCTCAGCGCCTCAAGTGGCTAAGGCACCAGCCACATACACCTAAGGTGGAGGGTTCAAATCCAGCCCAGGCCCGCCAAACAACAATGACAGCTGCAACCAAAAAATAGCTGGGCGTTGTGGCGAGTGCCTGTGGTCCCAGCTACTTGGGAGGCTGAGGCAGGAGACTCGCTTGAGCTCAGGAGTTGCTGTGAGCTGTGATGCCATGGTACTCTACCG
>NW_003852427.1:1103723-1138283 GCF_000181295.1 Otolemur garnettii
AAAAAAAAAAAAAAAGTGCTTTGGGATTGATGGTGTGAGTTTTTCCTGTTACCACAGTAGGGAGACAGACAGTGCTCAGCTGTCAAAGGTTGGGAACCAGGAAGGACCAGAAACTGTGCAGAGGCTGTCTCCCAGGGCTGTGCAGAGCCTCAAACATCTAGTCCAACCATCCATCTGCAGTGTCAATTCCTATTAAAGCATTATCTTATCTTTTGCTCAATTGTCTCTAGGGACAGGGAACTCATAAGCCCCACTGCTGGGTAGAAGCTTCCACTATTACCCAGAAATCACCTCTTTGGGAGCAAACTTGCCTCCAGAGGCTACCCCCCATCAGGGCTCTGTTTGCCATGACCACTGCCTCTCCCCATGCCAGCCCTTTCAAATGTGCCCGGGGGGCACTCACTCACACTTAATGATACTGCAGTCTTTGGCGGCAGAGAAAATGGCCAAGTCATCAGGGGTGATAACCAAACATGTGATGGAAAGCTGGTGGCCCCGTAAAACTCGAATGTCAGCTGGGGCTGGGGCCTGGATCTGGACAGAAAGGAGTTAGGTCACTACAGCTAGGGACATGAATATATCCCCACCAACACCAACACCCGTGGCCTTTCCCACCCACCTTGGCCGGAAGGAAAACAGGACCCAATGCTGCAAGGATCAGACCCTTACCTGACCCAGTCTGTCCAAGTGTTTACCATGTTATAGAGCAAAGACCCTCCCCCCAATCACAGCATGAGGCCCCATCAAGCCATTTGCCTACCAATCCAGATGGAGCCCCTAATGCCCTCCAACCTTAGACCAAAGCACTGTGCTCACTCACCTCTTTCGCCACTGACTTCTGCAGCCTGCCCCTCTGCTCGAGCTGCATAGGGAGGACAGGAATGAGTTCCTGGGAGCAGGACCAGCCCCACGCCTGCCCCACACCCTCTCTCCACACTCACCACATCCTCCTTCAGGCGCCCTGCCACCTGGTCTTCCTCAAATGCATGAGCCTCAGCCTTCTCCTCCTCTGTGCAGGACAGATTAAACCAAGTAAACCAAGGCTGAGGCCCCACTTTTCCCTTCCCATCCCATCCCCGCTGCAGGGCCCCACGGCCCGGTCAGTCCTACAGGAAGCTTAGACTATCTTTTTTATTTTTTATTTTTGGAGATAGAGGCTCATTTGTCACCCTTGGTAGAGTGCCATGAGAGTTGCATCTCATTAACAACTTCAAACTCTTGTGTTCTAGCAATTCTCTGGCCTCAGCTTCCCAAGTAGTTGGGTCTACAGGTACCCACCACAATGCCCGGCTATTTGTTGTTGTTGTTGTTGTTGTTGTTGTTGTTGCAGTTTGGCCGGGGCTGGGTTAGAACCTGCCACTCTCGATATATGGGACCAGCACCCTACTCACTGAGCCACAGGCACCACCATGCTCGACTATTTTTAGAGACGAGGTCTTGCTCTCACTTAGGTTGGTCTCAAAGCTGTGAGCTCAGGCAATCCACCCTCTCAGAGTGCTAGGACTACAGGCATGACCACCACACCGGGCCAGCTTAGACTGTCTTAGAAGAGGGGGAAAGCAGGTTGGGTGGCCTCTTCCTCCATTACTTATGAGATCAGTCTAAAGCCCCCTGCAGGTGCTGCAAGAAGCCCATTAGGGCTCCTGGCCACCCCCAACAGAGCAACCAGCAGCAGCAGCCCTGGTGCCCACTGCGTATCTACACAGGTCACCCATCAGGTGATGGGAACTACAACAGGGATAGGCACAGACCCTAACCCTACTATGACTGGCCATTGGCTCACCTTGTTGTCGGAGCTGCTCAAGGTAGAGCTTGGCCAAGCGCAGCTTCTTCTCCTGTGCAGTCTCCTCCAGCTCCTGTTCCTCCTCCTCCTCCTCAGTCCTCCTTGGAGCTAGGCTACAGGCAGGAGGGGGCTGGGTCTGAGAGGTCATCCCACTCCTCTAGCGACTAGGACTGGGCCTTCTCCATGCTCTCCCTGCCACTCACTCTTCCCCAGCCCAGGCAGCCCTCAAGCCGATTACTACATGTGTGAAAACCTGAAGGACAAGACTCACCAAACCAAAAGGCCCCACTCAGTGCCTGACACAAGGGTAAAAGCAGACCCAAAACCCAAAGGTATTATTTACCTCAACTCTGAGGTAAAAAAAAGTTCTACAGGTTTCCAAGGGAAATCAGGTCACAAAGCATCAAAAATCAAAACAGACAGGGCACAATGGCTCACATCTGCAATCCCAGCACTTTGGGAGGCCAAGGCAGGACTGCTTGGAGCCAGAAGTTCAAGACCAAACTGGGTAATATAGCAAAACTCCATCTCTGTAAAAAAAATTTAAAAATTAGCTGGGCATGGTGGCACACACCTATAGTCTCAGCTACTCGGGAGGCTGAGGCAGAAGGATTGCTCAAGCTCAGGAGTTTGAGGTAGTGGTGAGCTATGATTATGCCACTGCAGCCTGGGAGACAGAACAAGACTCCATCTCAAAAAAAAAAAAAAAAAATTCAAATGATCAGGTATCTCAACAGCAATACACAGAAAACAAGATAAAGGAGCCTTAAACAAAACTCTAAAGGAAAACAACCACTAGGATATTATGCCCAGTTAAAACATCAGTGACAAAATGACAATATTATTATATGTACCAGGTGCCTCACAATTGGTTTTCACCTTTTCTAAGGATAAAGAATGTATTCCACCCCCTCTTGGCCTGGCGCCCCTAGCACAGTGGTTAAGGCGCTAGCCACATGCACAGAGGTTGGCGGGTTCAAATCTGGCCTGGGCCAGCTAAACAATGACAGCTACAACAAAAAAAAATAGCCAAACACTGTGGTGGGCACCTGTAGTCCCAGCTACTTGGAAGGCTGAGGCAAGAGAATCACTTAAGCCCAAGAGTTTGAGATTTCTGTGAGCTGTGACAGCACAGTACTCTACTGATGGTGACATAATGAGACTGTCCCAAAATAAAAAGTAAAAAATAAAAGGAATGCATTCCCCTAAACAAGAAGGCAAATTAAGAAAGAGGAAGAAGGGGCACCGCCTGTGGCTCAGTAGGCAGGGCACCGACCCCATATATTGAGGGTGGCGAGTTCAAACCCGGCCCCAGCCAAATTCCAACAAAAATAGCCAGGCATTGTGGCAGGCACCTGTAGTCCCAGCTACTCAGGAGGCTGAGGCAAGAGAATCGCCTAAGCCCAGGAGTTAGAGGTTGCTGTGAGCTGTGACATTACAGCACTCTACCGTGGGTGATAAAGTGAAACTGTCTCCACCAAAAAAAAAAAAAAAGAAAGAAAGAAAGAAAGAGGAAGAAGGCAAAGGGTACTGGAAACAGGAGACCAAGTACAGAGACCAGAAAAGACAACCACCACTCCCAGAGGAAACGGGGCAGTCATTTGCAACAGATCCAAGGACCCAAGAGGCAGACATTAGGACTGCCATCTCGTAGACTCACTGCCACAGCACCATCCTTTAACCTGAGGACAGCGTTCCAGGTGAACCTTAACTGGTTTTGGCTTGACCTGGTGCTGGTGTCCAGGCAAAAGTTCCTACTTTTGCCTCCATACCCCAGTCCCTGGACCAGCTGAGAGCATTCACCTCACTCAAACACAGGTCCTGCTTTGATCTGCTCCTGGGAGCTAAAGGCAAGTCATGGAACTCAGAAACAGAAAATTCAGGGCACCCCACTCTCCTGACCATGTACCAAATGTGCATCTACCCCATAGGTTAAGAACTAGAACATTTGCAGAAGCTTAGAAGCCCTGAGTGTCATTTCAAATATCTAGTCTCTGTACCAAATATCTAGTCTCTGTCAGTTGCCCCAACTGTATTTCCCAGGACTCACTCATGATCTTACCTGCAATTTCCCCAGAAGGGACTTTGGAAACTCTCAGGAAAGCCAGGGCCAACCATGCCCCAAAGACCATATGGTGCCCTGTGCCTGGCAAGCCTTTGGCCAATCAGGCTAGTGCTGCCCTTCCCTTACACAGCCAAGGTTTGGACTTCCCAGTTTACCCAAACTAATCTATTGTTTAAGGCTATACACGTAAGAGGCAGAACTGTAAAGAAAAGCAAGGGAAATATACACTGAATGACTCAATTCATAGGGTATTCTGGAAGAGGCACAACTCTAAAAGACAGTGGTAAGGGTTGGGGGCAGGGAGACAAGTGACTATAAAGGAACAGAGGGCAAAAGGTGACAAAACCTTTCTATAACTTCATGGTTACTACTACTTCAGTAGTAGTTACACAACCATATGCATTTGTTTAAACTCATAATACTATATACTTAAAAAGTAAATGTTACTATATGTTAATTACTACTGAATGAAATTTTTTTTTTTTTTAAGATGAAGAAAGGGCCAGGCACAATGGCCCATGCCTGTAATCCCAATGTTTTAGGAGGCCAAAACATGAGGATCATTTGAGGGCAGTCTGGGCAACTTAGTGAGATTTCACCTGTACAAAAAATTTAAAAATTAGCCATGCATGGTATTGCATGCCTATAGTCCCAGCTACTCGGGAGGCTGAGGCAGCAGGGTTGCTTGAGCCCAGCAGTTTGAGGTTGCAGTGAGCTACAATGACACCACTGTACTCTACCAGGAGCAACAGAGCAAGACTGTCTCTACAAAAAAAAAGAAAAAGAAAACCAAAAGTTATTAACTTCAGTCAGTAATGACATTCAGGGCTTCTAAGCGTCTGCAAATGTTCTAGTTCTTAACCTAAGTGGTAGATGCATAGAGGTCCTCCATTTATCATTACTTTCTATAATACAGATTTATTTCATTCACTCTTCTGTACAATGTAACATTTTAAAAATAGCTTAGCACAGGGCCTGGCACACACCCACCCAAAATAACTTTAGGATTAAGAAAAGTATTTTAAGTCTGTGTACAAGTTAAAACAACACATAATCAATTTTAGAAGCAGGATTTCTAAGCCAACTCATAAGAAAGGCACTAGGATTACCTGGTCTGAGAGCCTCTGTCTCACAGAATCAGGCCTGACACTTTGCCCAACCCTTAGAAACTTCATAACCAGCCCCATAAGCTACAGAAAGGAGGGAGGCATTCAAAGCTCTCCACAATGTGGAAATGTAGAAGTACCCACTACCTGTCCTTCTATAGTAGAATGAAAAAGTGTTAAAGTCTTAAATAGTGTTTGTGGTAGAAATAAAGAAAACTTCACAGATAGTTGAGGCAGGTGTTGTGGCAGGCACCTATAGTCCCAGCTCCTTAGGACTGCCATCGTCATAGACTCACTGAAAAAAGTGAGAAAGTTATCTTCTCAGAAAAAAGTGAAGATAACTCCCCTAGGAAAGGTTGTATGGGCATTTCAAATCAATGTTTACTCTATGATTAGCTCAGTCTCTTAAAATGAAGAGAGCAGGGCGGCACCTGTGGCTCAGTGGGTAGGGTGCCAGCCCCATATACAGAGGGGTGGCAGGTTCAAACCCGGCCCCAGCCAAACTGCAACAAAAAATAGCCGGACATTGTGGCAGGCGCCTATAGTCCCAGCTACTCGGGAGGCTGAGGCAAGTGAATCACCTAAGCCCAGGAGTTGGAGGTTGCTGTGAGCTGTATGACACCACAGTACTCTACCAAGGGCAATAAATTAAGACTCTGTCTCTACAATAAATAAATAAATAAATAAATAAAATGGAGAGAGCAAAACTCTAAGATCACCATATCAAAAGAAATACAAGGTGGTGCCTGTGGCTCAAAAGGGTAGGGCGCCGGTCCCATATGCCGGAGGTGGCGGGTTCAAATCCAGCCCCGTCAAAAACAGAAAGAAAAAAAAGAAAGAAATACAATGCTTCTGAATGGTTGTAATATGTATTTGACCAAGGAGCATATAGTACATTTTTGAACACTTTATTTAGACTATATGTAAACTTAATTTGTTTTAGTTAATAAAACTAAATTGTTTTTATATGCAATGAATGAAATGTTACCCTGCCACCAACATTAAACTATCCCAACTTAGTTTGGGTAAAAGACAGTAATGATATACTACTGGATAACACAGTGGAACATGACATCTCTAGTAATTCCTTTTCCAGGGGACTTAGACCTCAAATAATTTGGATAATATTGTTTTTATAGGTTCTGTTTTGTATTCTCTTCTTTTCGTAAGTACTGTAATATTATGATGGTGATAACAAAGATTATATAAGCATTAAAAAAAGAAAAGCACGACAGTGTGGCACATTTACACCTAGACTTTCCTCTGATCCCTAAATGCCTTTCCTGCCTCTCCATGAGAGATTCCTCCTCATCTCTCCAGGTCCAATTTAAATGCCCCTCCACGGTTCCCAGAACACATACCTTTAAGATACACATCCCACTACAACACATTTTCTCTTCCCCTGCCTCCCTTCACAGTGACACTAGTGCTTGACATATTAAGAGCCAGGGATACCAGTAAAGGTGAAATTGTGGGAAAACAGACTGAAGAACTATTGAATATTTCTTGCATCCCTCTCACCTTGCCTGTCAGTCCATCCCTGAGCTTAGCTCCCTGTCATGAGCTCAGGTGTCTCAGTGGCCTCCCATTGCGGGCTGGTGTCCTCCCCACACAGAGACCCCACAGGGAAGATAAGACTACTGAGTGGAAATTGGAGGAATGGAGCAATGGTCTGAGAACCAAGGACCAGAGTCTTGAGTTCTAGGTCCAGCTCTGTATGTATTCATTGTGTCTTTTCACGTATCATAGGTCTCAGTTTTCCCTCCCACTAGGTGGAAAAGAATAGCTCACCTCTCAGTCTCAGAGTCGCTGGAAATCTCCTCATTCATCTTGCCGCCACCCTTGGATTTGCCCCTGTCCCCCGCAGAGTCAGCCTAGAAATTATACGATCCTTTTTCTTTGGTCAGAGGACCCTAACACCCTGGCACTGACCAAACGCTCCTTAGGTCTCTCAAGAGCCCCAGGACTGGGAAAGGCAGTGGCTCTTTCCAAGGTTTTCCAGGATTTGGCCCATGGGGAGAGGAACGAAACTAACTCCAACTGATGTCCCGGGCGAAAGACTGGGGAATGGCCCAGATGTGGGTCTCTCAGATGGGACGACTGTTGTCCCTGTAGCAGGACTGACCGCGGCCCGTGGAAGGGCCAAGCTCACCTTTCTCCGCCGCTTGTTGGCCCCTGCACCAGCCGCGGAGGCCGACTTTCCCCGCTTACGAGGTGCTGCGGTTGCAGACATGGTGCCAGTCAGTCGTGTGTGTAGCAGCTGCGGCCGGATTATTCACGTGGTGCTAAACCCCGGCCGCATGGTAACACTCGGCACCCCCATACGCTTCTACCGCCAGGAAAGCCCCGCCTCCCACTACTCCAATGGGTTCTTCTGCAGACTCAGTCACGCCCCCAAGCGCCCATAGGATAGTTTTTGTGGCCACGCCTCCTAGAACTCCCATAGGCTCCCGCGCCAGGCTGGAGTAGGAAGCAAGCGTCTCTCCAGCGCTTCCGGCATGAGGCTGCGGCGCTTGCGCTCTACTCTGGTCCGGCTTCTAAGGAGGGTCGGCCCAAGAGGCCTTTCCTGTGTTTGCGTTCTTTGGCAGCTTGGGGGCGCCAGAGATTCGGGGTTCCGCGTTCCAAAGCGTGACTCCTCCCCATCTTGGGCTAGGGCTAAAGTAAACTAGCCCAGCGCTAGACCTCAAGGGAGATCCGGACAGCGGCTGGGAAAGTGAGGCAGCGTCCTGAGCCTTGGATTGTACAGATATAGTGGCCACCCATCCGTAGGACTGGCTGTCCGACTTGGCCTGCAACAGCCTCTGACACACCCCACTGGCGGCCAAATAGCTAAATTTCTACCCCTGACCCAAGCTTTTCTCTAGCCTCTGGTGATAGCTGGGAATTCCCTCCCTAAGTTACCCGGAAGGCTCACGGAAGTTTTATAAAGGAAGCCCCAGACCTGAGACTGGGAGGTGCTGACAGCCAGGCCTGGTGGCGGTCAACTCTTCCGGATCCCTGTTTCTCTTAGTTGTGTGTCCTTTGGTCCTGTCCAAAGCCCTGGGCAAGGCAGGGCAGGGCCCGGTGGGACTGGCCCCTGCCCTCTGGCAGTTCAAAGCCACTGATCCGGACCTCTGGCTGACACCCCAGAACTTGTGTATACATTGGGAAGGGCTTCTACACCACCAGGTTCCAAGCTCTGCCCCCAAGAGCTGCTGCCCACCCTCCCCCATGGCTCTGGTGACTCAGCCCTTGCAACCAAGCTGGGTCAGAGCTAGCCGACGGGGGGAGGGGGGGGGAGGAGCAGACAGTAGCCACAGAGCATTCTGGACAGGGAGGAGCTCAGAAGAGAGAGGGAGAGATTCTTGTTTCACTTTCTCAAGTCCTTAGGACACATTGAAGCTCGAGAAGGTAGGGAGCCTGACTCTTCCTGGACCAGAGTGGACAGAGTACAGAACTTGCTCTTGTGACTGGGGAAAGGGGCATATTTGAGGTACAGAGAGTCTGGTTTGGTCCAGGGCTGGAAATGGGAACAGGGTAGGCAGGAAAAGGCCATCAAAGGGCAAATCCAGGGTAGGGCAAGTTGGTGCTATGCAGGCCAGGAATGGGGGAGAGGAGTTGATGTGTGAGGAGCTTGAAGGCCCCTTCTGTGCCCCAGGACAGCATGGCTCCAAAACGCAAGCCCTCAGTGCATACTGAGGGCCCTGAGAAGAAGAAGGGACGGCAAGGGGAGGAGGACAGCTTCCGCTCCACTGCTGAAGTTCTCAGGGCCGCACCTGCAGAGAAGCGCATAATCCTGGTGGACTCTGCATATCCACTCAGCAGCAACTCTAGGACCCAGGTGAGCTGTGCTTCCTCACAGTACTCCCAGCTCTGTGCCATCCTCCTTGGGGCTCAAGTTTGGCCATGTAACTCTAGGCCCCCAAGTAAGCTTCAGGGCAAGGCCATGTTCTTCTGACCCACAAAGGTCAAGGCTGTATCTTATCAGGTCCAGGGAGGTCAGGTCTGCCCTTCAGACCCCAGGCAGGCCTCCCCTGACCACACTTAGGAAAGGGCTTTAACTCCCTCAGTCTCCTAGGACTTGCCCATGTCCCCTCAAACCAGCCTCTCAGGGCATAGCCATGTCCCCCTCAAATTCCCCCAAGAAGAGCATAGCTATGTCCTCCCAGAATACCCCACCACCCATGCCAAGGTTTAGCCCCATTCTCTCAGACTGTATCCCCTATAGGAGAGCCATGGCCCCCAAGCCATCCCCAGTGCAGTCAGAGCCCTCTTGGTATATAGCCAGGAACCCCATCTAACACCACCTGCTCCTCCCACTCCTATCTGGGCCAGGTTTACGAGGACTATGACTGCACCCTGAACCAAACCAACATTGGGAACAACAACAACAAGTTCTACATCATCCAGCTGCTCAAAGAAGATGACCACTTCATCTGCTGGAACCGCTGGGGCCGTGTGGTGAGTGCCCTGGGCATCACCTACCTGTGCCCACTTCCTCTCCACCTCTTCTGCTCAACACATAGTCCCTACTGTCCCCACAGCTGCTGACTATTCCCCCTCAGCTCCAACTGTCCAGGGGCACTCAGCACAGGGTGTGGCCCAGCACAGAGGCCAACAAGCATGTATGGTGGGCTCTGCAGTGGTCACACCCCTAAAGGCTGTCAGTTGCAGGGGGAGGTGGGCCAGTCAAAGATCAACCACTTCACAAAGCTAGAAGATGCAAAGAAAGACTTTGAGAAGAAATTTCGGGACAAGACCAAGAACAACTGGGCAGAGAGGGACCACTTTGTGGCCCACCCTGGCAAGTACACACTTATAGAAGTTCAAGGAGAGGACAAGGACCAGGAGGCCGTGGTAAAGGTGAAGTAGCTAGGGTGGGTGGCTGGGACCTGGGCTGAAGGAAGGGACTGGGTGGAAAGACCCAACCAGTTGGGCCCTACCACCACCCAACCATACAACCACAGGCACAGACCTCCACTCTCCAAGCTCTGTCTAACACCACACCTGGCTGCAAGTGCAAGTGCCCTGCCTAGGTGCTCCAGCCCATGTGTGCCCTATCCCCAGGTGGACGGAGGCCCACCAAAGACTGTGATTAAGCAGGTGCGACCCTGCTCCCTGGACCCAGCCACACAGAAACTCATCACCAACATCTTCAGCAAGGAGATGTTCAACAATGCCATGGCCCTCATGAACCTGGGTGAGGAGGGAGTATCCAGATATGGTGTCAGAGCCCCAGGGTAGTAGGGCTACAAGGCTGAGGTTCCCCAATGTCCTGTCCCCCCAGATGTTAAGAAGATGCCGCTGGGAAAGTTGAGCAAACAACAGATTGCACGGGGCTTCGAGGCCTTGGAGAAACTAGAGGTGGCTTTGAAAGCACAAACAGATGGTGGCCAAAGCTTAGAGGAGCTATCCTCCCACTTCTACACTGTCATCCCACACAACTTTGGTCGTAGCCGACCCCCACCCATCAACTCCCCAGAGCTTCTGCAGGCCAAAAAGGACATGCTGCTGGTGAGGGCTGCCAGGAGTGCTGGAAGGCAGGCAGTGCACCAGATAGCCAGACTGGGCAAGGAGAATGAGAGATAGATGGGGTGTGGATGGACAGGTGGACAAACAGGTGGGGTGGCTGTGGTACCATCACATGGGAGAAGAGAGGGAGGCTAGAAGTCAAGTGGGCAGACAAGTGGCCAGTGCCCGTCATCCTAGGTGCTGGCAGACATCGAGCTGGCCCAGACCCTGCAGGCAGCCTCTGAGGAGAAGATAGTGGAGGAAGTGCCACACCCTCTGGACCGAGACTATCAGCTTCTCAAGTGCCAGCTGCAGCTGCTGGATTCAGAGGCACCTGAATACAAGGTGGGCCCCCACAGAGGAGCAGGGATAATAGTGGGCACTATCCCTCTGCCTACCCACCTTTGGGGTACCCAGAGGAATCCTCATTCTCAACCTTTTATCCCTATGACTCTAGGGCCTGAGAAGAGCTCTAGGGCTAAGGTGACTAGAGGGAGCTTAGTCCCTGAGACTCTCCCTCAGGACCCAGCTTCTGCTCTTCCCACACAGGTGATTCAGACCTACTTAGAACAGACTGGCAGCACCCATAGGTGCCCTGATCTTCAACATGTTTGGAAAGTGAACCGAGAAGGGGAGGTAAGAGAGACTCACCCAAACCCCTTCCCCATCGCCATCCTGTCCCTAAAGGAGCCATCCTTGGCTTATCTGCCCCTTGGCACAAACAAATCAGCAACTCTGATCAGTTTCTGCCAGGCCAGGAGTGTGTGTGAGTGACCATAGGTGCCTTAGGCCTTGGTCATACCACCTGAGCAGCCAGAAGAGGCGCCTGAGCCCTTGGATGGGCTCATATCACACTTCTCCCCCTACCCAGGGAGACAGGTTCCAGGCTTACTCCAAGCTGCGTAATCGGAAGCTGCTGTGGCATGGCACCAACGTGGCCGTGGTGGCCGCTATCCTCACCAGTGGGCTCCGCATCATGCCACATTCTGGTGGCCGCGTTGGCAAGGGGATCTACTTTGCCTCAGAGAACAGCAAGTCAGCTTGCTATGGTGAGGTGCCCCCCGCCCGCCAAGGCCAAACCCCAGGCAGGTAGGGAAGCACCAGAGTGGATTTGGCCCAGTCCTTGCCCACTAGAAACTCATGGTGGATGGAGGAAAGGAACCCCCAAGTAGTTACAGACCAAAGTGCTCAATGGGGCATCCTCAGGCTTGAAGGTACTCAGAGGAGGCACTTTCTGGAGGAGGTGATATAGATGAGAAGAGCACCCCAGCCAGGCCTGTGTGGGGGTAACAAAGGAGACTTCAAGGCCAGGGGAGGAACAGAGGTTAGGGGCTGTGATAGGCCAGGACTTCCAAGCAATGCCTGACACTGAAGCATCAAGTCCCTGGATGATCAGGTGGGCCTTATCCAGAGAGCGATGGAGAGTCCAGGTGAACTTGTCCATAGCAGAGCTCAGTGGCTACAACTTTGGAGAGGAAGGGAGAGGCTGGAGGCTTCAGGGAGGCTGTGCTGTGAGCCAGACCAGGTGTGATAGCACCTGGCCCAGAACTATGAAGGTGCAAGGCAAGGGAATCCATGAAGGGACGTTTAGGTGGACTGTTAAGTATGTGGGAAAGGGTCAAAGGTGTACCACAGGGAGCAAGGTGATGTGGGAGAGAACAGGCCAGGACAGGGGATGGGGGCAGTAATGGCTGAGGAGAGGGAGCATTTTCTGTGTTGGGGCAGCAAACCCAGAAGAGAGCGCATTTCCATGGAGTGAGGCCCTGGGAGTCAGGCAGGAGGAGGGCTGAGTCCCATCCCTGAGCCTCCCTGTGCTCTCCAGTTACTGGCATGCGCTGTGGGGCACACCATGTTGGCTACATGTTTCTGGGTGAGGTGGCACTGGGCAAAGAGCACCACATCACCATGGATAAGCCCGACTTGATGCATCCACCTCCTGGCTTTGACAGTGTCATCGCCCGAGGCCACACAGAGCCTGGTGAGCCATGGGTAGTGGGACATGCCTAAGGATAGAGCTGGGGCTGATATAGGGGACTGGGACGTTTTCAAGGAGGAGGTAAGCAGAGAGTGGGCTATTGAAAGGGACCAAAACCAGCACCCTTCTTCACTGTAGTCATAAACTTTATCATTCAACAAACATACACTGATTCAACAAATTATTCCTGGGCACCCAAGAGGACTTCAAAGAGAGGTGGTGTTGACTGAGCATTGAAAGAGGAGTAAGAGTTTCTCAAAGAGAAATGGCAGAGGGGGAATCTTCTAGGCAGAAGGCCCCTCCTATGCAGCAGTTTGGAAGTGGGCAAAGTAGAGATGAGCAGGCATTGCCCACGGCAGAAGTAGAGAGCAGAATGGGCAAAAGTTACTGGTAAGGCCAGGGATGAGTAACCCCTGGGTCACCTGTGGTCCTTGCTGTGTCCTGAAGATCCAACCCAGGACACTGAGCTGGAGCTGGATGGCCAGAAAGTGATGGTGCCCCAGGGCCGACCTATGCCTTTCCCAGAGTTTAGCAACTCCACCTTCTCCCAGAGCGAGTACCTTATCTACCAGGAGAGCCAGTGTCGCCTGCGCTACCTACTGGAGGTTCACCTCTGAGCTGCCTGGGCTGGCCCCTTAATCCTGCTAGATAGAGGCTGGATCATGATCTTCCACTCTTTCTGCCCATCTCTGGTACCCCCATATCACCTTTCTTTTGTTTTTCTAGAACACAATGCATTGTTATTAACTATAGTTACCATATTGTGCAGTAGAACTCCTGGACTTATTCCTTCTATCCTACTGAAATTGTGTATCCTTTGACCCACATCACCTGAACCCCCTCCCCAAAAGCCCTTAATAAACACTGTCCTACTTTCTACTTCCCTGCCTTCAGCTTTTTTAGATTCCACAAATGCAATCATGCAGGTTTCGTCTTTCTGTGGCTGGCTATTTTGCTTAGCAGAATGTCCTTCAGTTTCATCCATATTCTCACAGGTGACAGGATTTCATTTTTAAGCCCTTTCTTTTTAAGACTGAATAGTATTCCATTGTGTAAACATACTACATTTTCTTTATCAGTTCATCCATTGTTGGATGTTTACATTGCTTCCATGTCTTGGTTGTTGTGAATAGTGCTGCAGTGAACATAGGCAAGCTATCTATTTGACATACTGATTTCAGTCCTTTGGCTATATGCCCCATAGTAGGATTGCTGAATCCATATCACCTCTTCTTGCCAGGCTCTCCTATGTCCCAGACAGCAATCCCCCTTTCCTCTAAACTCTGTTAGCTTTGGCATTGCTGTAGCTCCAAAGTCTTGCCTTCTAAGGTGATGGGCATAGTAGGGGCTTATTACTGGGACACAGAGGTGGCAGCTTACTCAAGGCTATGTAGTTAGAGGAGCATAGGCTAAGAATAAGTCAGATCCCACATCCACCTAGGCCATCCATCCTAGCCTAGATTGTACATCTGAGAAGTGTGGTCACCAAGGAGGCTAAACTTCAGGTAGGTTAAACAGGTAGGTTTATTAAATGTGGTATTCTCTCCCTACAGTCTCTGCTCATATGTGCCACAATTGTGCCAGGCCTGAACCTCCTTTCCCTCCGGTGAGGCAGCACTCGGCAGCTTCAGCCCCAGTCCAGGGTACAAGGGCTTATGTGGGTTCACGTGGGTTACACATACATATCCCTGCCCACCCTGGTCCATCACTGTAATACCTGCCTCCCCTAATAATTGAATCTTCAAAGACTCGGAAGTTTCTCATTTGGGGACCCACCTGGTGATTCTGTCCTATAGCCCAGACATTGCCAGGCAAGTCAAGCATTCCTCACATCCCCATGTGTCTTAATCTGAATATTACAAACAAGGAGATGAACATGTATCAGAGGGTGCACCTCTGTATTCATGAAAGGAGTCTGTTCAGGCCAGAATACCAGGTATCACCCCAGCTAACCCTATTCACAGACACAAAGGGGTGCCATTGCTGGAGAGCAGGTCAGAATCCAGCCTAGGGTCATACAATGCATTTAGTTGTTGTGTCCTTTAAGTCTCCTTTAATCTGTAAACATTCCTCAGCCTTTTTTTTCCTTTCATAACTTCGACATTCTTGACACTCTGGAGGAACACAGGCCAATTGTTTATAGGATGTCTCTCAGTTGGGGTTTGTCTGAAGCCTTGTCATGATTACATTCAGGTATTGCCTGGACAGGAACATTACATAAATAATATGCCCTCGGTGAAGTATGTCAGGAGGGAGGTGTCCCATTCTTGGTGATAGTCATTCACTTTGATAACCTAATTAAGGTGCTGTCCACCATGCTTCTCCAACTGTAAAGCTACGAGTTCTCCTCTTTGTAATTAATCAGCAATCTATGGAGAAATATTGTGGGGTATGAATGTCCCATTCCTCATCTTTCACCCACTAGCTTTAACTATCCATTGATGATAATTTATCTGAAATCAATTACCTGAATCAATTTTTGCTAAGATGGTCAAAAATGGTGGTTATCTCACTCTACCATTTATTTTAAATTTATCAACTAATATTTTCTTTTATTTCTTTATTATCAGTATAGACTCAGGGTTTTATTTTATTCAAAGGGTAGATTATCATTCATTAATGTCATTATTTATCTGAATCCTCAAATTTTCCCAGATTTGGCCAATAGAAGGCCCCTTCTGTGTTCCCATCATTTTTTGAGTTCTTCCTTACCTTATGGGATCACAAGATGTTCTGGGTTCATCATGTGCAAACCTGGAATCAGCCATTTCTCCAAGGAGCTCTGGTTCCCTGGAGCAGGAAATAGTGTTTAGAATCCAGGGTCTGGGCAGTAGATGTGCTCCTTGATACTAGGGTGTCATTGTTTTTAAGTCCTTCAGCAAAGAGAAGCAGGAAATATGTATGTAAATAGATAAACAGAAACATCTATCCATATCTCTTTCTCCAATTTCAATCAAACACCACAGAGTTCTTCCATTCTTCCCCAATTCTCTATTTCTTCAATTCTCAAACAGTAAGAACCTGGGTTTCCATCAGTATCCATAGCTTATTGCTCCATTCTATACAAAAAGGAGTTTCAAAATTGCTATACCCAAACCATGTGGAAAACAAACTTTCTAAGTAGAGGTCAGAGCTCAGGAATTATTTAATCTTTTTTTTTTTTTTTTTAAGAGACAGGGCCTCACTCTGATGCCCATGCTAGAACGTAGAGACACAAACACAACTCACTGTAGCCTTGAGCTCCTGTGCTCAACTGATCCTCTTGCCTCAGCCTCCCAAGTAACTGAGACTACAGGCACCCACCACAACGCCCGGCTGTTTTTAGATGTCTTACTCCAGCTCAGGCTAATCTCAAACCTGTGAGCTCAGGCAATCCACCCTCCTCCACCTCCCAGAGTGCTAGGATTACAGGTGTGAGCCATCACACTGGGCCCTAGATCCATTCTTTATTTCTCTTCGGTGTAGTTACAATTCATTTGAAATACATGTAAGTTCATTTGTTTCTGTCTATATTAACTTTTGGGGGGGTTCCCCATTTTTGTTAATTTATTGTTTTCAATATATAAAATATAAACATAGTTCAAAAAGGCCAGACTACACAGAGTGTGCTCAGAGAGTCCTCCTAGCGCCTTTGCTTCATTCCTAACTGCTGGGAGAGCCAATTTCGTTTGTTTCTGGTACTGCTGGGAGAGCCAATTTCATTTGTTTCTGGTTTATGCTTTCTGTGTTTCTTTTGCAAATTTTGCAATATACCTACATACACATACTACTACAAAGTCTTTTAATTTTTAATTTATTTTCATGATTTTGGAGGGAGCACGCACCCTGCAACCCACCATAGTTCCCATCCTTCCTATTGTTTTCCCCAGTCCACTTTTCTCACCCACTACTTTCACTTGGCCCTGCTGAGCTGTCTTCAGTCCCTGGTAGCTCAGAGGCAGCCCCAGTCCTAAAGCCTGACTGAAGACCAAAACCTCAAAATCCAGCTTCACATCCTAGAGGCGAAGGCCTGTATTCAGGTTGTAGCCAAGTATATTTGGCTACAACCAAATGTGACCTGGATTCCAATTCAAACTCAGCTGTGTGATCTGGGACACATTTCTCCCCCATTTGGGGCCCCCTCTCATCTGAATAATAGAGAATTGGACAGAGACCCTTTGAATTCCAGCATAAAATGAGTCAAGACAGGAGGGCTATGTCATAGTCTCCACTCTCTGGATCTGTATTAATGCTGTGTGCCTCTGATGGGGTGTAGGAACATGGGCACAAGCACGACACAGACAAGGTCCCTGATCTCATGGAGCTTACACTCTAGTAAAGTAGGTTCAGAGCAAATGCATGCATAAATATGAAATACAATATTGGATAGGGAAAATACTGGGAAGGAAAACAAAGCAGGGTCAAGGATCAAAGTGGCAGGAAGGTAGAACAGTTTAAGATGGAGCAGAGACCTGAATTGAGACAGAGCAAGGACTGATGTAAGGGAAGGGTGTTCTGGGAGAAGGAAAAATAAGTGCAAAGACCCCGAAGTAGAAACTGGTTTATTCTAGGGTTGAATTTAAGTCTATTATTTCTTTGGTTAGTTTTTATTATAGTGCAGGAAGATATAAATGGTTCATATCTGTTAGGGTTTGCTTTATAAATTGAGGAGCATTCTGATAGGGTACATAAATGTTAATTATCAAAATCTCTTCATGTTGAGCGTTTCCTTTGACAAATATGTAGTGTCCATCCTTATCTTTATCTTTGTTGGTTTAAAACCAATTGTATCTGCAAATATCCAATGTACTCAATACTATTCTGAAACCAATATATAACCACCTACACTTTCATACAAATGATAAAACATAACTGTAGCCCAGAAAGAAAGAGGGAAGAGGAGGGAGAGGGGAGGTAAGGGGGGAATCTGGGAAGAGGGAGGGTATTTGGTGGGACCTCACCTAATGTGCACAATGCAAGGGTACATGTCAAAACTATTAAGAGTAGAGTCCAAGGGCGGTGCCTGTGGCTCAGTGAGTAGGGCACCGGCCCATATACTGAGGGTGGCAGGTTCAAACCTGGCCCCTGCCAAACTACAACAAAAAATAGCTAGGTATTGTGGCAGGCACCTGAATCCCAGCTACTTGGGAGGCTGAGGCAAGATAATTGCCTAAGCCCTGGTTGAAGGTTGCTGTGAGCTGTGACCCTACAGCATTCTACTGAGGCCGACAAAGTGAGACTCTGTCTCTACAAAAGAAAAGAGTAGCATACAAATGTCTTAACACAACAAATAAGTGAAATGAAGGTTATGTTAACCAGTTTGATGTAAGCATTCCAAATTGCATGTAGAATCAGCACATTGTGCCCCATGAATGCATTCATGTACAAAGTTATGATTTGGCAAAAGAAAGAAGAAAAGAAAGAAAGGAAAATAATTCACCACCGGGGGAAAAAAAAGAAACTCATTTAACAGGTAAAACAGCAGGTAAAAAAGTCTATCTCTGTGTTAGGAAGTATGGTGGGCAAGGAGAAGAGTGAGCTCAGAGAGGTGGAAAAAGGCAGATAACAGAGACCAGAGGAGCTGAGATCGTACTCTGATGACAGGAAGCTCTCGGAAGGAGGAAAGCAGGATCTTGCCCCCATCTGGCTTTTTTTTTTTCTTTTGCAGTTTTGGCTGGCCCAGGCTTGAACCCGCCACCCCCGGTATATGGGGCCGGTGCTCCACTCCTTCACCGCCTCTTCAGCTGCTGCATGGATAGTAAACTATATAGGTATGTACCAGTTAAAATCAGCAAAACAGAAATTTCCTTAGGTATTCCAGACATGGGGAATTTGATACAGGGAAAGAACTGAATTCCAAACTGGAGATGATGAGGCAATCCAAAGATTAGCAACAGCAGGATGTCACTATCACCCTAAGGCTGGATAGATAATGGAAGAAAATGATGCTCTGATCTGCAGGGTAGCCCTACAGGAGCTAGAACCACATTGGGGGCCACCTGAAGGGAGCCCCAGGTTGAGGGTGAGAGGGGAAATATCCTAGCCTCTTCCCTCCCCTCAGTCTAATACTGGTAACTTCCACTGCTGAACATGCCCCAAAACCAGTTGGCAAAGGAAGCTAGGAAGCAGAGTTCCCAGGAACACAAAGTAACACCAGGGATGAGCAGGGATTAGATCTAAAGGCAAACAGGCAAATGATCACCACTAGGTATAGGAGCAGAGGATGTTGAAATCGTCCAGGCGAGAGGTGGTGGTGGCTGGACCTAGATAGTGGTATTGTTAGTGAGAAATGGCTATATTCCAGAGATTTTTTTTTTTTTTTTTGAGACAAAGTCTCAAGCTGTCACCCTGGGTACAGTGCCGTGACGTCATATCTCACAGCAACCTCAAACTCTTGGGCTCAAGCAATTCACCTGCCTCAGTTTTTCTATTTTTAGTAGAGATGGGATCTTGCTTTTTGCTCAGGCTGGTCTTGAACTTGTGAGCTTAAGCAATCCACATGCCTGGGCCTCCCAGAGTACTAGATTAAAGGTGTGAGCCACTGCGCCTGGCCTTATTCCAGAGATCTTGATGGACTAGGCATGGGGCATGGGGAAAGGGAGGCATCCTGAGATGCAGTTTGACCAAGGTGGAGAAAATTCTGGGAGGAGCAGATTGGGGAGAACTTATGAGTCACAGTTGTTTTGGACAGAGGAAGTTTAAGATGCCAATTAGTTAGAGTACTGAAGGAGATGCTGAAGAGGCAGCTGGATGCTCAAGTATGGGATTCAAGGAAAAGTAAGGAGCGTCAGATGCAAATGAAACCTACAGGGGTATAGACAGGGCTTTGCCATGGGACGGGGTGACTTCACCCTAGGTGCACCACTGGGTACCTGGCTTTTCCTGAGCCAACCACATTGGGGTGGTGGCAAATGTCACACACTGATTGGCCAGGACCAGGGTTCATGCATAATCAGGAAAATGGAGGGTGGGAATCTTGTTCATTCAAACTGCATATCCTGAAAATTGGAGAGGGGTGGTTTCCCATTCTGTGCCAAGTTAATATTAGCTGAGCACGGCTTGGTGCCCGTAGCTCAGTGGTTACAGCACCAGCCACATACACCAAGGTTTGAACCCAGCCCAGGCTGCTAAACAAAAATGACAACTGCAACAACAATAGTCAGGCGTTGTGGCAGGCGCCTGTAGTCCCAACTACTTGGGAGGCTGAGGCAAGAGAATTGCTTAAGCCCAAGAGTTGGAGGTTGCTGTGAGCTGTGACACCACAGCACTCTACCAAGGGCAACATAATGAAACTCTGTCTCAAAAAAATACACATATATTAGCTGAGCACCTACTATGTGCTATGTCCTATGATTTTTCCCTCACTTTTCCCAGCCTTCTTTCTTTCTGAGAGAACTGAACCTTCTAGGGGCCAGAGTATACCTAAGGGTCTTCCCGTTCCAACTCTTGTCTCACTGGTGCCTCAGTTTCCTTTCAGTACAAGGGCTAAATAATGATTACCCCCACTGATGAGGGTGGGGCAGCGGGCAGATAGGGGTCACTTCTCATCATGGGGCATGGTAGAACAGAGTCTGGCTGATTCCATCTGGGCTCCTGACCCAGTGCCTTCTGTGCCCCAAACCCCTACTGCTCCAGAAGCACCCCCAGGTTCTTCCACAGCAGAGCCTCCAGCCTCCAGCTGGCAGCTGCTAGGACCCAGGGGGCTGGCACAAGGCCATGCCCCTCCCTTGCCAGCCCTGTGTGTCTCCAAAGGGCAACATCAGAGTGACAGTCAGTACCATCTCCGACAGGGGCTGAGTTGCTGGTGCTGGTCTGGGGCAAGGAAGAGAGCTAGCAGGCTCAGCCTTGTATCCCTCCATGGGACCGGCCAAGTCGCCAAGAAGATGGCAGCTTGGGCATCGGAACCACCTCCTGGGCAGCCAATGAGGTGAGGGGTCAGAGGAGCAAGGGACAGGTGATGGGAATCCTGGAGCTGTAGGCTCCATCTTGCTCTTTGCATTACAGCACAAGGTGAAGCCTGAGCGCTCAAATGGCCAACACCACCGAGCTGAAAGCCTCAGAAGTCGCAGGCTCGGTCGGATTGATCCTGGCGGCCGTCGTGGAAGTGGGGGCACTGCTGGGCAACGGCGCACTGCTGGTTGTGGTGCTGCGTACACCAGGACTGCGCGACGCATTCTACCTGGTGCACTTGTGCGTTGTGGACCTGCTAGCGGCCGCCTCCATCATGCCCCTGGGCCTGCTGGCCGCACCACCGCCTGGGCTGGGCAGCGTGCGCCTGGGCCCCGCACCGTGCCGCGCTGCCCGCTTCCTCTCCGCTGCGCTGCTGCCCGCCTGCACGCTCGGTGTGGCCGCACTTGGCCTAGCTCGCTACCGCCTCATAGTGCACCCGCTGCGGCCAGGTTCGCGGCCGCCGCCTGTGCTCGTGCTCACCGCCGTGTGGGCCGCTGCCGGGTTGCTGGGCGCGCTCTCTTTGCTCGGGCCGCCACCCGCACCGCCCCCTGAGCCGGCTCGCTGCTCCGTCCTGGCCGGGGGTCTTGGGCCCTTCCGCCCGCTGTGGGCACTGCTGGCCTTCGCGCTGCCCGCCCTCCTGCTGCTTGGTGCCTATGGCAGCATCTTCGTTGTGGCGCGCCGCGCTGCCCTCCGCCCCCCGCGGCCAGCCCTCCGGGCCCGTCTACGCTCCGACTCCCTGGATAGCCGCCTCTCAATCTTGCCGCCCCTCCGGCCTCGCTTGCCCGGGGGCAAAGCAGCCCTGGCCCCAGCGCTGGCAGTGGGCCAATTTGTAGCCTGCTGGCTGCCCTATGGCTGCGCGTGCCTGGCGCCGGCAGCGCTGGCCGCAGAGGTAGAGGCAGCTGTCACCTGGGTAGCCTACTCGGCCTTCGCAGCTCACCCCTTCCTGTATGGCCTGCTGCAGCGCCCCGTGCGCTTGACTCTGGGCCGCCTCACCCGCCGCGCAATGCCTAGGTCCCCCTGGGCTTGTACTCCGCAGGCCTGGCACCCGAGGGCACTCTTGCACTGCCTCCAGGGACCCCCAGACGGCCCTGCCTTAGGCCCTTCTGGGGAACCAGAACAGGCTCCGGAGTTGACAGGAGGGCAGAGCCTGAACATGCCCAAGGCCACCTGAGAGCCACCCTTTCTCCTTCGTGAGCTTGAGAAAATAGGTGGTATCAGAGGCAGAGCCCATCCAGCCCTCTGGCAACAGGTGCCTGCCAGGGCTTCTGGCTCTGGAACATGAGAAAGGGTGCCTGCAGCCTGGTGAGGCCCAGAGGCTTCTGAGAGCCAGGAATCCTGGGTTCTGGGCTCAACATAGCATGACCTTGTGCATAGATCTACCCTTCCTTAGGCCTCAGTTTTCCTGTCTGTACACTGCACCATCTCTAATGGGCCCGCCCATCATAGATGGTTTGTGAAATTCATGGATGGTCTGCAGGCCAAGGGAAGAGAGAAAGTGGGCATCACAGAGAAGAGAACCCTAAAGGCTCACAAAGAGATGGTCCAAGTAGGGCCGGGTCTGGGCTACAACCACAGCAGGAGGAACCAGTGGAAAGACTCCAAAGGACTTCTCTGGCATCTGTACCAACCAGAAGCTGGACAAAGCTACTAAAACTCCTATATCTGCTTCTAAAATGCCCAGAAAACAACTAGATCAGTTTGGTGCTAGAAGCAGGAAGCTGGATGACGACCTGCAAAGGGCCCTGACACCTGAGAAATGATATATGAAAGGGGCTGAGGCCCAATTGTGGTTGGTGGATTCACAGATGGGGGTCCTCTAGGCCTAGCTGCTCCCATTTTCTGGAGGTTTTGCTGCCTCGCCCCCCCCCCCGCCCCCACACCAGTATTTCACAACTTCCTGGTCGCTGAGAATATTTATTCAAAAACGGGGATTGAAAAAACTGTACAGAGTGTCTGCTGCTGAGAACCGGGCCCCTGCCCCCATGCCTCTCCCCCAGCTACCCAATAGTGCCCCCTATTGGGGTGCCCCCTGACAAGCCCAGCCAGTCCATTCCAGTCAAAAGGGTATCAGTGGAAGCAGCAGGAATCTGCAGGTGGTGGGGAGAAAAGCATGGCCCCAGCCACCCCCAGCCCTCTTCCCTGACTCCCACAGGGGCCAGGAAGCCCTAAGGGATAGGGAGTGCATGAGTGGTATTCCCCCATGGTGGGATCACTAGAGAGGTCCCGGGCTGCTCCCTATCTCCAAGCATAGAGCCAAGGAGGTGTGGGGTCCCCTGCCCTGGGGCTGTTGTAGCTCTGAGAACCTTAGGCCAGAAACTGCCACCACTCTGAGAGAAGCACCTGCCATAGACCAAGGCAGGGTAGGAGGTGCATCCATGCGTCTGGGCATTAGCGGCGCTTGGGACCCCAGGCTGGAGTCTCCTTGGGTGGGTAGGGTGCAGAGGCGGCTCGCTGCCAGCGGTCCTGCCTGCCCCTGCCTGTGCCTCAGCCAGTCTCAGTAGGGGGAGAATTTCTGCCGCTCAGCCTTCTTGCTCCCATTGGCCGCTGCCATCTTGGCAGTGTAGGCTGCCAAGCCCGGAGGTGGCCCTGGGGAGGCAGGTGGTAGAGCCAAGAAGGGCATGGGCTTGAGGCCGATGAAGTTGGAGAGGGAGATGGCATAGGGTGTGCCCAGCAGACCTGGGGGAGCTGTGGGCAGGGCTGTCAGGGGCGGCGAGAAGGGGGCGGGCAGGTCTGCGGGGGCCGAACCAGGCGTCCCCCCAGAGGTAGACTTGGCCGTCTCTAGACTGGAGAGAGGGGAGATGAAGGGAAAAGCAGAAGTGAGAGTGGCGCAATGGGGGCAGATATAGGGCAGGAAATCAGATGAAAGACAGGAGAGAAGAAATGAAGAAAAGACAACGACATGGGGTGGTATATTTGGGGGA
The DNA here is from genome assembly GCF_000181295.1 of Otolemur garnettii. Taxonomy (NCBI): domain Eukaryota; kingdom Metazoa; phylum Chordata; class Mammalia; order Primates; family Galagidae; genus Otolemur; species Otolemur garnettii. Next base: position 1,126,993 of record NW_003852427.1, read on the forward strand.
AAGATGAGGATGGAAAAAGATGAGGAGATACAGGGAGGCCAAAAAGACAGCAATGGGAAAAGAGGACATGAGGGATTGGTATAGAGCAGTGGTTCTCAACCTTCCTAATGCTATGGCCCTTTAATACAGTTCTTGTAGGTTGAGAACCGCTGGTATAGAGGGGAAAAGCCATAGAGAGGTTAAGGGAGTCAGAGGATAGGCCCAGAGAAAGAAAGGAGGCCAGATCTCCCCACCCACCTCTGCCTTTCCTGGACACATGAGCCCTATGACCTGTTCAATCCCCACCACCCACCCCATGCTTACCAGGCAGTGATGAGGTACTGAGCCAGGGCAATGGAGACTGGAGAACCAGTGATGGTCACATGCCGCTCACCAGCACCCTCTGCTTGGTTCCCAATCTTGATATGTGCCCCTGACATCTGCCGGATCTCACTGATCTTGCTGCCTTGGCGCCCAATCACGCAGCCAATCAGCTAGAGAGAGGCAGAATTCAAACCCTGGGCAAGGCCCAGACCACTGAGCCCCCTACCCACCCTCTAGCAACTCTATTCCCTGCTCACATCATTGGGAACCAAGAACTCCTGCGAGCTGGTCTGTGTGCCAGGATCCAGTCCTGATGGGAAGAAGAGGGATGGAGTATGAGTCTGAGCCTTTCCCACATCCCCATTTCCATTCCCCAGGGAAGGGAGTGGGGCTGCCCTTTTGGAATCTGCCCTGCCTCCTCCTGTGGAGGCTGCTTACCTGGCACCACACTGGGAGAGGCAAAAGGAACCGCATGGCCTGAGAGCTGCTGGAGCTTGGTGACCTGTGCCAAAGAAAAAGGGTCAGAGGTCAGAGGAGCCTTGATTTGAAAAGGGGTACTTTGTACTGTAGGTCACTCACCTCAGCCGGGGTCACAGCCCCGTACTGACCCTGGACAGAGAAGCCCTGTAGAGATAAAGTGAGTGAAAAGGGGTTTACTGTGACAGTTCAGGAAAGTTCAGCCAAAGTCATTCCTTTCCCCTCCTCCATAGGCCCCCAGTTCCTTCTTCCATGCCCTCCTCCATCACCAGGAATATTTCCCACATTCCCATTGTTCCCCTCACCTGGTTGGCAGAGAGAAGGACTGTACCTAGGGAAAGGCTGGGATGGTATGGGATAGTGGCTCCTTTGGGTGGGGACTGGAAGACATAAATGGGGAGGCTCCGACAGAATCCTCTCTGGCCCACTAAACTCCCCAAGTGCCCATAGCCTCAAGGCCCTCATGACCCCCAAGTAAATGCATCCCTATAGCCCCACCCTGGCCCACCTGGTGTTACATGCATAAGGTTTGAGGTGCCTCTCAAGGCAAGCTCAGGGTCCATCTCCTGCACCTCCCACTTCCTGCCCCAGAGTAGTACCTCCAGGATAACGGCACAGATCTGGCGCACACACAGGATGATGGCATCAGGCACCCCAGACACTGTAACAGCACGTTCTGTGGAGTTAGGGAGCAGGTCCCCTGCCACTTGTACCTGGGCACCTGTAGTCTGTAAACAGAGAACAGGGACCACTTCTGGCTGTTCCCCTGGCCCAGAGAAAACCTACCCAGGCTCAGAGTTTCCTCTGGGGTAGAAGCCATAAGCCCATACCCTTCTCATTGCTGAGGGGAAGAGGCTCCCTGTGAGTGGTATCCCTCTCCCCTCACCTCTCGGATCTCCTTGATCTTGGTGCCAGCCTTCCCAATCAGTGAGCCACACTGGCTAGCAGGGATGACAAGGCGCAGGGTCACCGGTGGCCTGGAGACATTCCCACCATTTGCAGGAGCAGCACAAAGGTCCTGGAGCAAGGAGAGATGGTAGGTTGGCTGTACACACTCATGCCACACCCTCACCCCTTCTCAAGCACCTTCCTGCTAAGGGATAAGGGAAGAACCCCTTCCTCAGTCCTCCCCCAAGGGAACACTGCCCTGGACTCAATCTCCCCTCCTACTACAGCCACTATCTGGAGTTAGAGTCATATTCCTCCCAGGGAACCACTCCAGGTCTCCCACCCTGGCCAACCACAGACCTCATCCAGCTTGAAGGCAATCATGGAGACTGCATGGAAGACAGCTGCTGTAGACCCAGTGATGGTGGTGATGCGCTCGGGGCAGGAGCCCTCAGAGATGGTGATCCGGGCACTACTCTGCAGGTAGAAAATGAACACCAGGCAGTCGGCTCCCTCTCCAGAAACCTGTCTGCCTACCCCACTTACCGGGCCCCAGCAAAGGCTGGTAACCACTTCTCTCTGGGGCAGGCACTGGTCAGCCCAGATGCAGGGGTTCATGGAGAAGGTAGGGGCAAAGATCTCCCCTCCACATCAGGTACCCTGTGCTCCTCTCCCACACTTCATCCTCACCTGTTCCCGGATTCGCTTCACAGTCTCACCCTTCTGTAGAAGACAAAACAGAGAATCTCTCTTAACCTGTGTAGCCATCACCTGGGCTAAGACCTCAAGTGGAAGGGAACATACAGAGCATAACTGGCACCTACCTTCCCAATTATGCTGCCCACCTCCTGCAAATAAGGCAAAAGTAGTCAGATGGGTACCAGTGCCCCAGGCCTGGTCCCCTAACCTAGGCAGGGGCTGCGCAGAAGACAGGACACTTGACGTGACACTCATAATGGCCCAGACTTAACTTGCCCGGTCCTCCATGCCTACCACCCCCTCCCAAGCCCCGAAAGAGCCCCCTGCCCACTCACCTTCCCATGCATCAGCATCCGTAGTGTGAGGGTGATGCTGAGCTCTGGTTCCTCCTCCAGCCCCGCATCTGAGCCACTCATTCTGTCAGGCGGGGCTGGGGCCACAGTGACCTGGGAGTGTGTCCACGCTGTGGCCTGACCAGCTCTGGTGGAAACAGTGAAAAAGGGGTCAGAGAAAAGCCCAGTTCATTCTGCCTCTGCTTTTACATGGACCATGAGCTCCAAATGTTCCTCCAACTAATGTGCTTGTGTGTGTCTTACTAGGCTGTGTTACCTGGAAAGATCATGTAACCCTCTGACTCTCAGCTTCCTCATCTTTAAAAAGGGACATAGATCCCTATCCCCAAAGTTAATGAGAATTAAAATGAGATAAGCAATACATGGTAGGTAACTGGCCCCACGAGTATCCTTCCCTTATGTTACATTAAAAGAAAAAATTAACAAAGAGAACTATGAGAGTCCAGAGAGGAAAGCCTCCTCCCTAGCCTCTTAGGAGAGACCTCTGTGGTTTGGGCCTTAAAGGTGTTACGTTTGAAAGATTACTCCAAACAAGAGGCACTCAAATCCAGGGGCCCAGACTGCCCCTAGCTACAGAGTAGAGAAGCAGCTGGAGAGGAAGTTGGAGCAGCCATGGGAGGTCTTGAAGGGAGAGTGGCCACAAAAGTAGTGAGGTTTTAAAGGAAGGGACCTCCTGCTCCTTGCCTTCCCTGAGCCTGGCGCAGACATGTGTTGAGTATTGAGAGCTTCTCCACCACAGGCCCTCTGCTCCTTGCCTTCCCTGAGCCTGGCGCAGACATATGTTGAGTATTGAGAGCTTCTCCACCACAGGCCCTATCTACTAGAGGTCACTAGAGCAGAGGATCCCTGCAGACAGCTCTGGGCAGGATTCATTTAGTACTGGGCTGGGAGTAGGTGGGGGAATGCAGTATCAGGGGACCAGTAGTCTGCACAGTGGTTTCAGTCTCTCCTATATGCTGAGAATGTCCCTGGGAACAGGAGGTAAGAAGTGTCCAACTGGCCACATTCCCAGCCTGGAACACTTTCTATTGTACCAGAAACAACTCACTTAGACTCTGAGTCTCAATTCCTTCACTTATAAAATGAAAGGAATACCCCTTCTTAGAACTGGGTGATGGGTAAGAAAGGGATTTGGTGGGCTGTAGGAATGTCAAGGCCATTAACTGATGAAGGAAGGTGGAGCCCAAGATTAGCTGCTGGGATTAGCTCAGCCGCCAGCCCTCCCCACCCGACCCCTTTTCATGCCCTGACTTAATCCTGAACCTTAATCCTGCTTGGAAATCCCTCTCCTTCAGTGGCTGTCTCCTGCGAAGGCTCAGCCTTGATGGGGAGCTCGCTGGGGGACTAGAACCTGGGGAACACAGGGAGTAGGACAAACTGGTGATAAACGCGAGCCAAGACCAACCCCTAACTCTGCAAATTCCTTTTGCCCAGGAGAGCATTGGGGCAAAGGATGAATGTGCTGGGCTTGGAGCATTCGCAATGCCCCTGGACACCTTCCTTCTCAGTCCCTGCCCCATCCTGACATAATGGTCAAGGCCATGGAGCTCTGTCCAATGCTCTCTTCTAAATTCTCCTTGCTACCCAAGGTTTCAACATGGAGTGGGAAGGGGGTCCCAATCTGACTCTTTCTCGAAGCCTAAGTAAGCCACCATATGGTATGAGGTCTCCATTCCCTCATTTATCCAATGGTCCCCTGAGCACCTCCCCAGGCACCTGTTCCTCCTTCCATTTGAGTTCTGCCATAGCCTCTCCAGAGGTTGGAGATCAGCAGTGGATGTGGCAACTATGCTCTCTGAGCATCCTGGCCAGCCTCATGCTGGCTGCCCTTGCTAGACATTCCCCCAGCTGCCTGCACTTCCCCCATCAAAGCACTTGTGATGACGTGCTTGGTTTCTGTCTCTCTGGACAGCCAAGCCCAGGAACCCCTGAGAGCAGGAGCCAAGACTGCCACCTTTTCCTTATGTCCTCAGTGCTCAGTCCAGAACCAGCCAGAGAAGATGGTCAGAATACAGTGGTTGGCTGAGCAGATGAACTCACTGCACAGAAGAGGAACCTGATGCCTAAAGAGGGTCTATAACATGCCCAAGGTCACAGAGAGGTGGGGCACGGTGTGACTGGCAGGGTCCTGTCAGCTAGTGCAGGGCTGTCCTAGGCCTCATCTGCCTTCCCTTTCAGGCTGCTCCTGTTAGTCTGTTAGTCCTCTTCCTAGAAGATGGACTCTTCCGTAGAGAAGACAGGAATTTAGTAGTCTCTGAGACCCTTGCCTGGTCAGTAGACATGGGTCCTATTTGTGAAGGACTAACAGCCTATCCAGGGCCTCAATTTTTTTTTTTTTTTGAGACAGAGCCTCAAGCTGTCCCCCTGGGTAGAGTGCCGTGGCATTACAGCTCACAGCAACCTCCAACTCCTGGGCTCAAGTGAGTCTCCTGCCTCCGCCTCCCAAGTAGCTGGGACCACAGGCGCCCGCCACAACGCCCGGCTGTTTTTTGGTTGTAGCCGTCATTGTTGTTTGGCGGGTCCAGGCTGGGGATTCGAACCCGCCACCTTAGGTGTACGTGGCTGGCGCCTTAGCCGGTTGAGCTATAGGCGCCGAGCCTAGGGCCTCAATTTTAAACTCCAAAATTTTCTAGGCCTCAAGGACCCCTTTGCAGTAGTAACCAATGCAAGACCAGACATTGCCCCTACGCCATCTCCACATCACCTTTAGCGGCTCCAGAAAAAAATTAGGCAGGAGGGCTGAAACATGGCCAGAACTAGAGTTTCTGCCATGAAAATGTTGTCTGGGTCTGCAGGAGAGACCCACTGCCCAAAATCCAATGGGTGACCTTGGCCCTCACCTGACCTGGATCTTGGCTTTGGTTTACCTACCTATGTTATATCTGTGGGCTAAGGGTCAGGGGAGAGTTGTTGGTCTCTCTGTGCCCTTCCTGTTCTGAGATAACCTCAAGGTCTTTCCAATCTTTAGAAGAGAACCAGGGTTCTGATCCCCATCCTTCAAATTATTCTCCTAGGGCCTGAAGAATAAGTAGCTCCATTAGGCATTACTGTCTCCCCCTGCCCTCACTGGGGCTCTAGGGAGTTATTTGTTGCTCCAGTCGGGTGGGCACTGGGTCTCTGCCAGGCCACCCACGTGGTAGCCACACATCATGCCACACTGACCTCCAGCTAACCTCCGAGAGTGCCCAGCCCCCTCTGGTCAGCAAGGCTCCCTAATAGAACATACCTAGCTCAGACCAGGCCTCTGACCTCAGGCATTCCCTCCTGCTCCCTGGGCCCCCTCCCCAGACTTGGTGCCCACTCCTTCTATCTCTGGCTTTCTGCCACTCTAGCTGGAGGGGGCAGGGTTGGGGGGGGGGTGACAGCTGTGTAAGCGATGGCGGCTGCCCTCATCCTGCCCCTCCCCCCCAGCTGTCTTTCTCCCATGACAGCTGCCCAATCAAAGGGCCAGGGGCTTAGCCAGCTCCCCCCACATGCAGGGATCAAGTGTCCACCCTGGCTTTGTTCTGGAGCAAGAACAATCCAGGCGTGGGGAGGGCTCCTGGGGCCAGGCAACTCAAGTAGACTGGCCCGCCCCTTGGGGGATTCCCTTGGCTCTTCTGGTCAGTGTCTGGACCAGCTAGGGCCTGTGGACCCACCTGGACTAGGGAGGGGCAGGGGTCCAGTCTCTAGTTTCATTTTGCATCTCACATCCCCCAACATCCCCAGCTTCCAACCTAGCAGCCTCCTTCTCCTATTCCCACTCCCACAGCAGCCATGCTAGCCACACCCAGTGATGCTAAGGAATGGCTCAGAGCATTGACCAAGGGAGGGTGTGGCAGGGAGGTGGGCACCAGGCCTGGGTGATCAGTATTGAGGGCTCCTGACTTCCCTGCCCATTCTCTGGGGATGCTCACCCTTCCTGATTAGGCAGGCCTGCCCAAGAACTGCCACAGCATCCTCAGACACATGTACCTGGCCTCTTAGCCCTCTAGCCTCCCAGGATGGCCAATCACACCCAGTTTGAGGGGAGGAGGAGAAGAAGAAGGCTCCAGGGGCATATCCTGGGGTCTACAAGCTCTAGTCTCCAGTTTCTTGATTTAGGTCTATTTCATAAACAAAGTACCAAGCAGGGAGGGGGAGCTCTGACAAACTGGCAGATGCCAGAAATGCTACAGCCTTCTTACAGCATCATAGGCAGTTCTCCAAGAGTCTTCATAGCCAAGGGAAATCAAGGCAGACTCAGTCCCAGACTGGGATCCAGATGAAAGGCCATAGCCTCCCCTCACCATCTCACCTAATAAAGAAAGATTCCTAGCTTATACTCTCCATGTTGAAGACTATATGCTTACTCTGCTGCTCAGCAACCGCCCATGGCTCCCCAGGGCCCAAGGAATAATGCCTGATATCCATGGACAGGCAATCAGGCCCTTCAGGATCTGGCCCCTACTAACTTCTCCTGTCTCATCTCCACCCCATCCTCCACATACGTCAGGCTGCAAGACACGCCTGGCGACTCCAGGCCTCTGAGCCTTTGCCCAAAATGCCCATCTTCCCCACTCTCTATCGAAATCCTCCTCAAAGGCCACCTCTTCTGTGAAGCCCTCCCCAGCCTTCCAAGTCAGCTGTAACCACTCAGGCCTATGTGGCCCCCAGACATATGACTATAACTTAAGGGAGTCCCAGTTGGGCATTTCTGAGAATGTATTTCCACTAAACAAGGGCTCCAGATAGATAGAAAATTGAGACAGGACCAGGCTCAGTGTGCAGAGAGAAGAATTAGGGCTCACACACCCTGGATGCAGGGAGTAATGAGGGTAGGGTGAGAAGACTCAGAGCATAAGGGCCCAGCCACATGGACGAGATTCCTTACTCGTTCCTTAGCATCCCCAGCCCCTGCTCCCACTGCATTTCCAGGTCTAGGGACTCTCCAGACATGTCATTAGGGTAGGGGATTTAGGCTCTGCTTTGAAATTTCTGGAAGACCAAAGTGGGTCTCCCCATGGCAAAGGGGGACTAAAAGAAGAGCTGGGGGTGGGACAGTTTCACAGAGTTGAGTCAGGCTCAGCCTGTCACCACTGAAAGAGCTTCACCAATCAAGAGAGAAACTTGAGGCCCAGAAAGGAAAGGGATTGTTTGTAAGGCTACACGAGAGGCAAGTGGCAGAGCTGGAAGAATCCACTACCTGTGCGACTCAGATCTGTTTCCTCAAGAGGTCAGCACCACTGGGCAATGGTGATAGAGGCTGGAAGGGGAGCAGTGATGGGGAGAAGGAAGGGTGGACAGAGCCTGTCTAGGGACACAGGGTGGGGCAAGCCAGCCTCTCCGTGGCCTAGGCCTGCCAGGGTGTGTGGGCCGCCTGCTCCCAGCCCCCCACCCTGAGCATGCAAGGAGAACAATCCCCTTGTGTTTGGGCTGCCTGAGCTTGCATGCTGATGAAGGCTAGAGGGTGGGGGCTGGGATAGGACACCTTAGAGGTTGAAGGGGTTCTAGAACTTGGAAGCATTAGGGGATTTTCAGATGAGGAAAGAATAGGGTCCTGAGTACTGACCCTGAAGCAACAAGGGTGACCTCAGGGAACAGCGAGGGCTGGAGCTCAGCTCCCAGGGAGTCAATGGTGTCTGAGATTTCTTTGTGGGAGAAGGAAGGCCTCTAGGGACATATGCCCTATTGGTCCAGCATGACAGTGATCATCCTGGGCTTGGTAGGGATCCACAGCTCCACATTCTGGGAGGAGAGAATACAACTGGCCCTGGGTGTATCACCTTCAAGACCACTCTCTTGGATGGTGGGGCCGGGTGGGGCACTGGGTGCCACAGGTCTCAAGATGGCGGGCCAAGGATAGGGGAGTGAGGAGGCCAGCACCTCCCTCTCCTGGCCAGGCAGTCATGAGGTCTAGGTTGAAGTAAGTAGCAAACCCCACGACCCCCCAGCCCCCAGGACTGCTGCCAAGAAGCTAGGTCAGAGATGAAAGACTGAGGAGCAAGAGGGATCACTCTGAGCCCCCAACTGTCATCTCCATGGCCTGGAGGTCTATGTCTGGCTCCACTAAGGACTGCAGAGAATGGGAAGGGGTGTGTGCCCAGCCAAGAGCTGCAGGAGAATAGCAGACAGAGCGCAGAGAAGGAACAGAACCAGAACCCAGGGCAGGAGGTCAAGAGAAGAGCAGGCCCAAAAGACAGAAACACTGAGCGGGATGGGGGCCTCAAATCTGGGATCTAAGGTCCACAAAGCCCCTCCCTGGTGCTGGGGCTCCTCTGGCAGACCAGCGCCCCCCACCTGTGCAGGCCTCGGCAGGACAGGGAACATGTTCCTCGCAGTCTCCCAGTCCCCTAAACCCGGGACCCCAGCCCGTGGATCCGTGCGCAGACTCTTCACCCCTGAGAGAACCCCCAAACTTCGCGGCCCGCCGTGCCCCGCCCGGCCCGCGCCCTACCTCGCTGGGGTTGTTCTGCGGCTGCAGCAGCGGCAGCGGCGGCGGCGGCGGCGGCAGCGGCACAGCGGCTGGGCCGCTCAGTCCCACATTGTCCCCGGGAGAGGCGGCCGCTCACAACTGCGAGTGACATCAGCTGCGAACAATGAGGGGTTTGACAGGCGCGGAGCCCGGCCGGCCCGGAGCCCGGCTCCGCGCCCCCCCTTACCCCCCGGCCCGCCCGGCCCGGCCCCTCCCCGCCCCCTCCCCGGATCCGATTACAGCGCGCCGGGCCCGCCCCAGCAGCCCCAGTGCCGCAGCCGCCCGCCCCGCCCCGCGCGCCGCGGTACGCTCCGAGCAGCGGTCGCTTCCGGGAGGGCTCGAGAGACCCTTCCTCTGTAGCTCCCAGGGTCCCCGGGATTGGAGGGCAGGGGTGTCCGGCCTGACGCGCAGGCCCTAGCCACGGTCTTTCCCGCGCCGCTCCACTCCCGCCAGGCCAGGACTTCCGGCCCAGCCCGGCCAGCCCGGTGCCCCTGCCGAGCCCCCTGCACCCCCATCTCGGCCTTGCGCTGGCCGAATTCGCCTCGCTCCGGGCCCGGGTCTCTTGGAGCTTAGAGCTTGGGTTTCGACCTTCTGCCCCGCCCAGCTCCCCGCTCTCCTCGCTTCTGTGCCATCCTGCACTCGGGCTTTCGCCCACCCAGACCCGCGCCCCACAACCGCCCACAGCTTGGTGCTGCCCGGCCCTTATCGGCATAGGACAGGTTATCGGACCGGCGGGAGGAGGGGCCTGAGAGCCGTGTGGCCCTGGTGTACCTCGTGATTCCCCCAAATCTAACCCCAGAATTCCGTTGTGGGCTAGGGTTGCAAGGGACCAGCGCCGTTGAGTTCTTTACTAGGGAAAGGATGAGTGGGGGCAGGAGCTGAGCTGTACCCAAGTCCTCCAGGCTCCGTCCCCTGGGGAGCGAATATTACCCCCCCCTTGGTAATCGGCTCAGCCTGGTCCCACTGACCTCCACCTCCCCCCACAACTGAGTCTCTTGGCACCTGGGTGTGTGTGGGTGGGGAGGGGAATCCAATCTCCCTTCCTTTCCATCTGGCCTGGTGGACAAAGGGCAGGGGGACCATCTGGTCCGGCCAGGGTGGGGGAGGGGCACACAGTGCCCAAGGGGTGGGGGAGGGGCGGCGCTCTGGAAACAGCAAAACCTGAAAGGTCTAATTGCATCACTTTATTTCACCGACCTCCACTCTCTGTCTCCCCAACCCCACCCCCAAACCTCACAGCAGAAAACAAGCTTGGCTGGGAAGATCCAGGCTTAATAACCTGGGGAGGTGTGGAGCACCCAGGAAAGAGAAAAACAAGAACTGAGAGGCAGAGAGGTGGCCCTTTCCTTCTGTGGGGCATTTCTGGGCTGGAGCCAGCTACAACCTGTGACTTGAGTAGAATCCAGGACTGGCCACACCCTAAGCCTGGCAAAAGGGTCTCCTTAAGGGCTGGCCTATGTGGTCCCCACCTTCCCAGTCAGTGATGTGCTACATGGTTAGAGGTGGATGTGAGAATGTGCAGGTTAGTCCAGAATTACATGTACCTATGCAGTTGCTTCAAAGGGAAGGGTCATATTTGGGAACATAAACAACTTCTAAACACATAAGCATGCATATGTGCGTGTATGTATCTGTGGCCTAAAAGAGGTTGGGAAGTGTATGGGATGACTGACTGACTTGCAGGGCAGTTGGAGGAGGGATTGGGAGGGGAAGGCTGGGCAGAGCAGAGGAAGGAGTGAAAGCCTAGCAGAGAAAAGCCGTTCTAATGGATTACCCTCCCCAGATTATGTCCCTTGATTCCTGAGTTTTTCCTCTTGATTTTACCTCATCAGTCTGTTACTCCAAGAGAAAAAAGCAGAAAAGACATATAGACAGACACACCTGTTGCATGTGCATGATGAACCAGAGCCCATGGAGGGAAGAGAGAGAGAGATATCTCAAGGCAGGCAAGGGCTCAGCGCCTGTGGCTGAAGTGGCTAAGGCGTCAGCCACATACACCTAACGTGGCGGGTTCGAATCCAGCCCAGGCCTGCCAAACAACAATGATGGCTGCAACCAGAAAATAGCCAGGCGTTGTGGCGGGCACCTGTGGTCCCAGCTACTTGGGAGGCGGAGGCAGGAGACTCGCTTGAGCCCAG
>NW_003852427.1:1139916-1148095 GCF_000181295.1 Otolemur garnettii
TGCCTGTAGTCCTAGCTACTCCGGAGGCAGAGGCAAGAGAATCGCCTAAGCCCAGGAGTTGGAGGTTGCTGTGAGCTGTGTGATGCCACGGCCCTCTACCAAGGGCAACAAAGTGAAACTCTGCCTCAAAAAAAAAAAGGGAATAACAAAATTATCTGCCAGTTAAGACTGCTGTGCTTAAAAGGCATTTGGCCCTGGATCAGCACAGGGTGGGTTTCTCAAAAACAGTGGCTCAAGGCCCAGTTCTACACTGATATCTACCCGCCACCTTCATCAACAAGATTAGCTCAAGACCTTTACCCTAAAGCTCAGCCCAACCCACTGTCATAAGGAGTCCTGCCCAAGCTGGAGGCCTGCCCTTGACCTCTGAAACCATACCAGTCTGGCCAGTGAGAGGTTCAGATCAACCATGCTGCCCTGTCCCTTCCACTAACAGCTGGGACCCAGCAGTCCTTGTTATAACAGGCAGTCCTAGTTATTATAACAGGTGGTCTGAGGGCTGCCCTTATATCCCCCAGAGATAGATCTGGGATTTGCATGTGGAATCACAACTGGGGGCCTGGCCCCTGACCAGGCCCTGCCCCGAGGAGACTCAGGTCTTACTACTCAGAGCTCCAACAACCTGTGGTTATAGCTTAGTGAAAATATTTTACTTCCAATTGGCCAGTCATCAATTACTATGTATCAGGTACTAGCTACTTAACTCCCACTCATTGGATAATCTCATTCCATTCTTACTAGAGCCTGCCCCAAACATGAGTGTGGTTAACTTCCATTATAGTTGAGTAAACAGGCTCAGAGACACTGAGGCACTGCCTGGTAACAGCGAGGAGCAACTGGGCAGTATCCAGACCACATCAGGATCAAGACTGGAGAAGCTCTGGGCCCAGCCTGGCTATATCTTCCCAGATGCCCCAACTCCTGCCCAGAAGCCTGCCCCTGAAGTACCTGGTAGGTCAATGGCCACAGCCCGGTAACCAGCCTGGGCCAGCCTGTGCAGCGTACCCAGGTTCTGCCAGGTCTCGGAGGAGAAGCGGATACCATGCAACAACAGCACAGAGAAATGAGCCTGCCCACTGACCGGCCGTGCCTCTCGGAAGAAGAGACTCTGGCCTTGCACCTGGATGGTGCCCTCGCTCTGCTCCATGCCTGCCGCCGTGCTCGTGGAGTGCCTATGGTTCAAAGCCAGGCTGTTAAGGGGCCACAGGACATCTTGCCCAGGTGGAGCAGGGAGGCTGCCACAGAGAGAGGGTAGGGAACAACAAGGAGGCCTCCAGGAGGCTTCCAGAACTCTAGGGACATCCTTTGGGGTCAAAAAGACATGGGTGTTATTTCTGCCTCTGCCACTCAATTGTATAACCTTGGGCTTCAGCTTCTTCATCTGCAATATGGGAACAATAAAACCTACTTCAAGAATTAGGAATTTAATTAAGAGTTTAAGAAAAGAAAAAAAACAGCGAGGCCAGGCTCATTGGCTCACACCTATAATCCTAGCACTCTGGGAGGTTGAGGTAGGTGGATCACTTGAGCTTAGGAGTCCCAGACCAGCCAGAGCAAGACAAAAGGGAGATCCTGTCTCTAATAAAAACAGAAAAACTAGCTGAGAGTTGTGGCGGGCGCCTATAGTCCCAGCTACTCAGGAGGGCGAGGCAGGAGGATAACTTGAACCCAGTAGTTTAGAGGATGCTATGAGTTATGACGCGGTGGCACTCTACCCAGGGTGCCTTTTAAAAAAAGTGATGAAGCCTGCTCGTGGTAAGAACTCAAAACGTGGGGCTCCTATTGCGATTATTGGTCTCATCCTTATTATCCTTTTCTACAAATGGAGATAACAGTACTAGCTCCAGGTGGCTGATAGGATTAAAGGAGACCGCGCATGTGCGTGCCTAGCACATAGTAAATGCTCAGTCAACGGTAAGTACCTGACTCTTTTCCTGACCAGCCTCATCTTCTCCAACGCACTGTCGTGAGTTGGCACCATAGGCCCGAGGGAGCCCAGGTTGAGGTAGAAAGCCCATTTCCAGAGGAAACCAAAGCGCCCAGTGGGGAAGGGCTTTGGGGTTCTGGCCTGCCAGAGACGCGAGGTGTTTAGCGCGCTGCCCGCCGAGACCCAATACACTGATGCCACAGTCCTGAGAGCCGCCACCGATAGCCCTTTCCCTTCCTCTGACCAAGGTTCGTGCCCAGCGGGTCTGAAAGGGCACACAGCGGTGGGGGAGGGGGGCAGCTCCAAAGCAGGGGAACTAGAGATTCGAGATGGAAAGATTTGGGGTAGGTGCGGTTGGCTTTTGACTGGAGAGAGGAAGAGAGGGGTCGAGAGCGCAGGGCGGGTACCTGAGAAGCCGTGAGAACCCGCGCAGAACAGAGGCAGGCGAGAGCTGGCGGTGGACCGAGGCCCGGGAGGGAAGCAGGGAAGAGTCCAGCTCCAGGGCGGAGACGGGGGCGGGGGCTATGCCGTGTTTCCGGGCGCCCTCCTGTGGCCACAAGCTACCGCTGACTCCTTCGGCGCCGCTAAACCTCATTGTTCCACATTGGCCTCAGTTTCCCCAAGCCCTGCGCGGTCCCGAAACCACCAACGGCCTGCCCCACATGGACATAGCGTAGCTTGAGGAGGAGGGCTCTTACGGGATCATACCCCTGTTTCTCCTTTTCAGCCCCCATCCCCCTCATGTCCAGCCACAGCTCCCCTGGCCGAATTGTCAGCCTGGCACAGAGTTGTGTGCCTGGTGCGGAGTAACCCAACAGGTTTGACGAAAGGCTCCACCAATGTCCAGCCAGGTACATTTGATCGTTTCCCAACGCCCCTAAGCCTGTTCCCCTGCAGAATGAGTTGGATGGTGCCCACCTCTGCAGGGCACCAGTAAGAAGTAAACCCCACGTGCTTCGCACAGCCTCTCTATGCTAGGCTAGTCGCTTCTCAGAGCGCTGAGCCTGGGACATTGTTCATTTATCTCCAACCAGGATAAGTACCATAAGCACACATGAAGACGCCCAGAAGCCTCCTACACAGATATCCTGCGTTTAGGGGTGGGGTGGTAGGTGGGGGGAAAGTAGTTGGGCTGAAAGCTGATGCTACTGCATAGCAATATCTGGCATTTACACAAGGAGGCCTCTGTCCTGGGCCCTGTTCTTGGTTTAACCGGTCCTTAAGTATGTATTATACTTAACGACAGCCCTATGCTGTGGGTCTTATCCTTAACTCCATTGTACAGAGAACGGAGCGAGGATGAAAATGTTCTAGGAGGAAGAAGCCAGGTGGCTTTCCGCCATCCCTTAGGCCAAAAGCAATGTGGAAAATTGGACGAGTCTCAGAGCTTTGGGGCGACGCCCCCAGTACCCCTTCCCCAGGGACTACTCCGAAACTGGGCAGCGGGCCTGAGGCTGCGGACTGCGCAGGCGCGCCTCCGTAACCTCGCTCTTCACAGCCCAGTGTCAGAGCAGCCGCCGAAGGGGCGAGGGCCGCGCCATGGTCCGGGCGCTTTTCGGCTGCTGGTTCCGCGTGGGCGGGGCCCTTCCGATCATCCCGCTGGGCCGGGTGAGTGTTCCTAGGAGGAAGGTCTGCAGGTTGATCGAGGGAGGGACGTTTTTGCCCCGCCCCTTGCCCCGTGCCCTGGGACAGAGTCCTGAAAGAGAGGCACTGGGGCCGAGAATGTGAGTGCATGTTGGTGTGTTGTATGTACATGTGCGCAAGTGTCTGCATATGTTGTGGGCAGTCTGGGTGTATGTGTTTGTCTACTTGTGTATCTGTGTGGTGTCTGTCAGTGTGTGTTTCTGCATTATATGGGAGATGTGTTCCTCAAACTGTTAGCCTGCTTGTTTCTGTCTACTGTATTTCTGCATGTAACTTTAAGGATATTTACCAGTATGTATGTCTGTGGGTGCATTTCTGAGGGTGTGTGTGAGGGTGTTTGTCAGTCTGCCTGTGTGTGCATGTGTCTTTCTTGAATGTGTACTTTTAGGGTTGTATGACCATACCTGAGTATTTCTGAGGGTATTTATGTGGTCCTGGATTGTGGTTTTTATTTTAGTAGATAGGATCTTGCTATGATGTCCAGGCTGGCCTTGAACTCCTGGCCTCAAACAGTCCTCTCACTTTGGCCTCCCAAAATGCTGGGATAACAGGCAGGCTGGGATTATATGCTTGGCCTATGTGTAGTTTTTGAAAGCATATGTGTCTACACCAGTCTACCTTCCTGATACTTGACTGTGTGTGTGACTTAGACAATATTATTATAAGGGATTGTTTGCACATGGACCAGTGCAAGTACATATATTTGCAAGTAATAGCTTGTGCAGAAGAGAAGTATGAGGACAAGACTTGTCTGTGTGGGAGTGTATACACCTGTTATTGTCAATGTACATATTCCAGTAACCTAAAGTCACAGTTTACCTTAGCCCCATCTGTAAAGCAGATTAAGTAAATGGCTGCAGGCTTGCTGTTTCTGTCTAGTACCACTGTCACCCTAGATTACCAAGGCAATGACCAAAGCTCTGCCCCTCCTTCCCAGGAGAGTTGCGGGGGCACCCCAAAGGGACCACAAGGAAAGGTCCAGTGGAGATACTCCACCTGGTAAGAGCCTGGACTAACACCCAATTAGAGGAATGTGTCTGAGCCTGTGGTCTGGAAGAAAAGAGGAGTGCGCTCTTCCTTTGCTGGGCTCCTGGCTCTCTAGAAGCACCCAAGAGGATGCTACTGAGGCCCACACACTACCTAACCCCAGAACCTGGGGGTGGGTGGCTGGGGATGTGTCCCAGAGAGGGACAGGTCCCCAGCTTCTAACTCTCTGCTTGGCACCTAGTTGGTACTTAAAGACATGTTTGTGACCCGGTGTGGTGGCTCGTGCCTATAATCCTAGCACTCTGAGAGGCCAAGGCAGGCAGATCCCTTGAGCTCAAGACTTCGAGACCAGCCTGATCCAGAGCAAGACCCTGTCTCTAAAAATAGCCAGGCATGTGACAAGTGCCTATAGTCCCAGCTACTCGGAGGGCTGAGTCAAGAGGATCTCTTGAGTCCAAGAATTTGAGGTTGCTATGAGCTATGATGCCACAGCACTCTACCAAGGGCAACAAAGTGAGACTCTGCCCCCCTCCAAGAAAGAAAACATGTTTACTGGAATCTTTGAGTGATGCAGGGGTGCCCACCCAAGGCACAAGAAATGACAGGGACAGCTCCAAGGCAAGTCCACTATATTATTTAAATCTCAAGGATTGAGATGACAGCTACCAGGCTATCTCATCTTACTGACAAACTGAAAACACAAGGTTGGGAAGTAGCAATCTCAAAAGGCAGGGCTGTCTGCCTTGTTTGGGTCCTGAGTCCTGAGGTCTGTTCCCTGGGCTAGCAAAGGCCCCTGCCTTGAAGAATCCATGAAGCAAATCAATTGGGATGAAGCTTTTTGTGTGTGTAGAATGGGAACAGGAGGGTGGTGTTCATCTCTCTGGCCCCATGCTGCCCATTCCATTCCTAGGTATACCATGCTCCTCCCTGGTCCCACATCCTCTCATCCCACATCCTTTCATGCTTCAGCATTTCCTCTATTATGGGCCTTTTTTATTTTTCTTTTGAGACAAAGCCTCAAGCTGTCACCCTGGGTAGAGTGCCATGGCATCACAGCTCACAGCAACTTCCAACTCCTGGGCTCAAGCAATTCTCCTGCCTCCGCCTCCCAAGTAGCTGGGACTACAGGTGCCTGCTACAACACCTGGCTGTTTATTGGTTGCAGCCATCATTGTTGTTTGGCAGGTCCAGGCTGGATTCGAACCCACCAGCTCAGATGTATGTGGCTGGCATCTTAGCCGCTTGAGCCACAGGTGCTGAGCCTATCATGGACCTTCTTCATGAGCCTCTTAATACAGCTTGGGTCCACCATTAAATATAATATGATTATAAGACAAATTCTGATTTTAGCAGCATTATCTGTGTCAAGATAAAAAGACCAATTTCAAACACACATTCAGTGGGAGCTTCCCCCCTTCTTTTTTTTTTTTTTTTTTTTGAAACAGTCTAACTCTCTTGCCCCAGGTTGGAATGCCCTAGCATCAGCTTAGCTCATAGCAACCTCAAACTCCTGGGTTCAAGCGATCCTTCTGCCTCAGCCCAGGTACCCGCCACAATATCTGGCTAATTTTTCCATTTGGGGGGGGAGGGTCTCGCTCTTGCTCAGGCTGGTCTTAAACACCTAAGTTCAAGGGGTCTTCCTGTCTCAGCCTTCCAGAGAGCTAGGATTACAGGTGTGAGCCACCACATCTGGCTGGGAGGTCCCCTTGATGGTCCTCACCACTCTATCCAACAGCAAGACTCCAGTTCATCCATTGCCACCTACCCCTTTCCTCCTTGCCAACCCAAGTATATCTTGGTGGTTAGGAGTCCAGACTTGGGTTCAAATCCCAGGTCCCCCATTAGCTACCTCTCTGAGCCTCCATTTCTTCATCAGTAAGAGACCTATAGTTCCATCTGCTCCCCAGAGTTCTTTGTGGATCTATGAGCCCTTGCATGTGAAGAGCCAAGCCCAGAGCCTGCTATCACTTGATGATCAGAAGTGGTTTTTGCTGCCACAGTGATGATGATGGTCACTGAGCATGCTGTGTGCCAGAGAACACCTCAAAGACACCTCCTAAGTTTGCAGAGTATCTGATGCCTTGGCATGTGGAATAGTTTGTGAACCCTCAGGCCAGGGGTCCTTAAACTTTTTAAACAGGGGGCCAGTTCACTGTCCCTCAGACCATTGGAGGGCCGGACTGCGGGTCCTGGGACGAGTCGGCTGCTAAGCAGGACAGGCAATGGCAGCAAAAACACCCCGCGGGCCAGATAAATGTTCTAGGTGGGCTGCATGTGGCCTGCGGGCTGTAGTGAGGACACCTGCCTCAGACCTTTGCCCAGGGCAAGGGAAGGGGCAAGGGTTGGAACTCTTCTGCTGGGGGCTTCTGGGTGAGTCTTGGGGGTGGGGTTCAGGGGTCCTTGTCAGGGCTCAGTCCCACCTCTTTTCCCTTTCCTCTTCTCCAGACTGTGATACAGACCTCCATGAGCAGGACCCAAGTAGCTCTGCTTAGCTTGGGTCTGCTGCTCATCCTACTACTGTATGTGGGGCTACCCAGCTTGCCTGAGCAGACTTCCTGGCTCAGGGGAGACCCCAATGTCACAGTCCTGACTGGTCTCACCCCTGGCAACTCCCCCATCTTTTACCGTGAGGTGCTTCCACTCCACCAGGCACGCAGGTAGGTACTGATCCAAGGGTCTAGTGGAGGGACTAGGCCCAAGAGGAGTCTCTATGTGGGAATCCAGTCAGACTCAGGATGTTCTGGGACTGGGAGGGCAGTGGGAGAAGCCTAGAAAGAAAGAACAGAGGTTCCCTCAGACCCCCAGGATACACATTGCACTTTATGTCTGCAGGGTGGAGGTAGTGCTACTCCATGGAAAGGCCTTTAACTCCCACACATGGGAGCAGCTGGGAACATTGCAGCTGCTGTCACAGAGAGGCTACCGGGCCGTGGCCCTTGACCTTCCAGGTAAGCACCCTTAACCCGGGTCTAAGGAGGCAGAATGAAGCTACAAGGGGGTAGCTTCCCAGAAGGGGGAACTGGAGGGGTAGGGAAGCCCTAAGGTATGGCTGGGGGGCATCTGGACTCTAGTGTCTGGACAATCACTGGCAGGTCACTACACAAGATGGGACCACAAAGAAGTCTGTATTTTTACTTTCTATTTTATTTTCTACAGCATGGATTGTTATATGTCACAGAATATATAGAAACTTGACTCACTGGGGCAGGGAACTCACTATACTTTTTATTACAAATTATGTAGCTTTTTGTTTAAATATACAAATGATTTGTGCTATCATTCCTGTCATTAAGAAAAAAATCAAAAAATAGTGAAGTCCTCAGAGACTGGTGCCAAGTTTGGGGGCTGCCAGAGCGTCTTCTGGGCATTTTCATACTCAGACAATATGCAGACTGTCTGGTGAGGGTTGTAGACATGACTGGTGTCCTGCCTGCTTAGCTAACCCATCTTCAGCTTGGTTTTCTCCCTGTACACCATGTCTCACAGGTCACACCAGTCCTTGCAAACCACCTTCTGATAACTCCCCAATATGCACCATAGGAGGGTGTCACAGGCTTTATCCAGCTATTCCTCTACTGATAGATATGTATTTTAACAGTGTTTTTTTTTTTGTTTTTTTTT
>NW_003852427.1:1148288-1165674 GCF_000181295.1 Otolemur garnettii
CTCCTGCCTCCACCTCCCAAGTAGCTGGGACCACAGGCGCCCGCCACAACGCCCGGCTATTTTTTGGTTGCAGCCGTCATTGTTGTTTGGTGGGTCCAGGCTGGGGATTCGAACCCGCCACCTTAGGTGTATGTGGCTGGCGCCTTAGCCGGTTGAGCTATAGGCGCTGAGCCTTAACAGTGTTTTTCTACCATTTTTATCTCACAGCACACTTGAACTATAGTTAAACTTCTATGGCATACTTAAATTATATTGATTGAAAAGAGAGTAATAGGCTTGGCTTAGCTCAAGAAGCTAAGGTGCCAGCCACATATACCAGAGCTAGTGGCTTCGAATCCAGCCCGGGCCTGGTAAACAATGACAACTACAACCAAAAAATAGCCGGGCACTATGGCAGGTGCCTGTAGTCCCAGCTACTTGGGAGGCTGAGGCAAGAGAATCACTTAAGCCCAGGAGTTGCAGGTTGCTGTGAGCTGTGATGCCATGGCACTCTACCCAGGGCAACAGCTTAAGGCTCTGTCTCAAAATAAATAAATAAATAAATAAATAAATATTCTTTAAAAAAAACAAAAAGAGTAACAAAGACTGGGTGCAGCGGCTCATGCCTATAATCATAGCACTCTGGGAGGCCAAGGCAGGTGTACTGCTTGAGCTCACCAGTTCTGAGACTAGCCTGAGCAAAAGCAAGACCCTGTGTTTACTAAAATTAGAAAAACTGAGGCAAGAGGATAGCTTAAGCCCAAGTTGGAGGTTGCTGTGAGCTACGAAGCAATGGTACTCTATCCAGGGCGACAGCTTGAGACTGTCTCAAAAAAAAAAAAGAAGTTCAGGGTGGCACCTGTGGCTCAAAGGAGTACGGCGCCAGCCCTATATGCCAAAGGTGGTGAGTTCAAACCTAGCCCCGGACAAAAACTGCAAAAAAAAAAAAAAAAGTTCAAAGCAAGTATATTCTTTTTGCTATTCTTTTTTTTTAAGAGACAGAGTCTCATTTTATCACCCTCGGTAGAATGCTCACAGCACTCACAGCAGCCTCCAACTCTTGGGCTCAAGCGATTCTCTTGCCTCAGCCTCCTGAGTAGCTGGGACTACAGGCGCCCACCACAAAGACTGGCTGTTTTTTTGTTGTAGTTGTCATTGTTGTTTAGCAGGCCCGGGGCGGGTTCAAACCTACCAGCCTCAGTGTATGTGGCTGGTGCCCTACCCACTGAGCTAGGGGTGCCGCCCTGTGCTTTGAACTTCTTTCGAAAATAACTTAATATTTTTAAAAATTTTGGGTCAGGCACAGTGGCTCACGCCTGCAATCCTAGCACTCTGGGAGGCCAAGGTGGGTGGATTGCTTGAGCTCTTGAGTTTGAGAACAGCCTGAGCAAAAGCAAGACCCTGTCTCTAAAAATAGCCAGGCATTGTGGCAGTGCCACTAGTCCCACTACTTGGGAGACTGAGGCAAGAGAATCGCTTGAGCCCAAGAGTCTGAGGTTGCTGTGAGCTATGACATTACCGCATTCTACCGAGGGCAACAAAGTGAGACTCTTGTCTCAAAAAAACTACATATAGGGCGACGCCTGTGGCTCAGTAGGCAGGGCACCGGGCCCCATATACTGAGGGTGACGGGTTCTAACTTGGCCCTGGCCAATCTGCAACAACAACAAAAAATAGCCAGGCATTGTGGCAGGCACCTGTAGTCCCAGCTATTCAGGAGGCTGAGTCAAAGGAATCACCTAAGCCTAGGAGTTGGAGGTTGCTGTGAGCTGTGTGACGTCATGACATTCTACCAGAGAGTGATAAAGTGAGACTCTGTCTCTACAAAAAAAAACAAAAAACTATATGTATATATTTTTAAATTTTCACAACACACCTAAGATCCTCTCATGGCACACCAGTGTGCTACAGCACACTGGTTGAAAAGCATTGTATTACAGATGGTTTTAGGATTTTCAGTGTCAGTTGAAATGCTCACACAACATAGCAGAAACGTCTTTGGACATGTTTCTTTGAACATGTGGTCACTAATTTCTCTAGGTTAGCTATGGAGCACAATTGATGAGTGAAAGGATATATATTTTAAATTTTGACAAATACTACCTCACTCTCCCAAAAGGCTATCTCCGGTTTTATTTTCTGATTAGTCAAGTATGAGAGTTTCCATTTCCCATATCTTTTACCAACAGTGACAGTCTTTTTGGTTTTGCTAATACGATGAATAAATGTTTTTCCAGCAGGCCTATTACATTACAAAAAATATCTTCTAGGAAGTTTGGAGTAGCATGTGCCAGGTAGTCCTGGGCCTCTTCCTAGCCCCCCTCAGCTGGAGCTCGATGCTGTTCTTAGGTTTTGGGAACTCGGCACCTTCAAAGGAGGCACGCACAGAGGCAGGGCGGGTGGAGCTGCTGGAGCGGGTGCTGCGGGATCTGGAGGTGCAGAATGCTGTGTTGGTGAGCCCCTCACTGAGTGGCCGCTATGCCCTACCCTTCCTGATGAGAGGCCACCACCAGCTACATGGATTTGTGCCCATCGCACCCACCTCTACCCAGAACTACACTCAGCAGCAATTCTGGGCTGTGAAGGTACTGAGAGAAGGCTCTTCAAAGGTCCTGGTGCCCTGTCCCTGACTTGAGTCATGGGAGTTCAGGACTCAAGCCTTGCTTGGAGAGACATGGCCTTACTCCTGATCTTAGATGGAAGAGGTGGGGTGTTGGGAAAGAAAGGCTTCCTAAGGAGGTGGTTTGGGGTGGTCAGATCCTCATCAGGCCCCAGGGTCACAGCCCCTTGCCTTGCCCTACAGACCCCAACCCTCATCCTGTATGGAGAACTGGACCGCATCCTAGCTCAAGAATCTCTGCAACAGCTCCGCCACCTGCCCAACCACTCAGTGGTAAAGCTGCAAAACGCAGGCCATGCCTGCTACCTCCACAAGCCACAAGACTTTCACCTCATCCTCCTTGCCTTCCTTGACCATCTGCCTTGAAATAACCCACTACTCAGGCAGGTTTGACCTGAGTTTAGAGGGTTTGGACTACCTGTCACCAGGAAGACAGCTCCTGGAATTAGAGGACAGAGGTCAGAGATTCAGACCCAGCCAGAACCTCTCATTTCATCTCACAAATACAATAAAAAAGGCATTTGTCTTGCCAAGTGTGTCAGATCCCATTTCCTATGGCGCTTGGGGAGAGGCAGGAGTGGGAGGCAAATCTGGGACAATCTTGGGGCTGGGAGCTGAAGCGTGTGCACCAGCAGTATGGGAGGGCTAAGACTGTACTACTTCCTAGCTGTCTACCCTCACCATTCTGCCTCAGTTTCTTCATCTATAAAATTGGCATGATGGGCTCAGCGCCTGTGGCTCAAGTGGCTAAGGCGCCAGCCACATACATCTAAGGTGGCAGGTTCAAATCCAGCCTGGGCCCGCCAAACAATAATGACAGCTGCAGGGTGGCGCCTGTGGCTCAAAGGAGTAGGGCACCAGCCCTATATGCTGGAGGTGGTGGTTTCAAACCCAGCCCTGGCCAAAAACTGCAAAAAAAATAAAAAATTAAAAAAAACAATGACAGCTGCAACCAAAAAATAGCTGGGCATTGTGGCAGATGCCTGTGGTCCTAGCTACTTGGGAGGCTGACACAGGAGACTCCCTTGAGCCCAGGAGTTGGAGGTTACTGTGAGCTGTGATGCAACGGCACTCTACCCAGGGTGACAGCTTGAGGCTCTCTCTCAAAAAAAAAAAATTGGGGCTCGGCTCCTATAGCTCAACCGGCTAAGGCGCCAGCCATGTACACCTAAGGTGGTGGGTTCGAATCCCCAGCCCGGACCCGCCAAACAACAATGATGGCTGCAACCAAAAAATAGCCGGGCGTTGTGGCGGGCGCCTGTGGTCCCAGCTACTTGGGAGGCGGAGGCAAGAGACTCGCTTGAGCCCAGGAGTTGGAGGTTGCTGTGAGCTGTAATGCCACGGCACTCTACCCAGGGGGACAGCTTGAGGCTCTGTCTCAAAGAAAAAAAAAAAAATTGGCATGATGGCAACATCTAACTTGGAGGGTGGTATGGTGTAAGATTGCATGAGTTTGACTTGGCCCCCATAGCTCAGTGGTTAGGGTGTCAGCCACATACACCAAGGCTGGTGGGTTCAAGCCTGGCCCGGGCTTACTAAACAACAATGACAACTGCAACAAAAAAATAGCCAGGGGTTGTGGCAGGTGCCTGTAGTCCCAGCTACTTGGGAGGCTAAGGGAAGACAATCACTTAAGCCCAAGAGTTTGAGGTTGCTGTGAGCTGTGATGCCACCACACTCTACAGAGGGTGACATAATGAGATTCTGTCTCAAAAAGGAAAAAAAAAAAGATTGCATGAGTTTGGATAACTGGAGCACTTGCTGCACAAGGCTGGGAAAGGGTTGTATTACTGCTGCTGCATGATCACTGGGATTGGTGGGAAATCTAGAGTCTGGGCAGCTGAGTTGGGCGAGTCAGGAACCTGGAGTCAAAGGGAGCAGGATGTGTAGAGATGGCTGTGTAGAGGTGGAGAATGAGGTTTAAGAATTATTAGTAAAATAGCCAGGTGTTGTGGTGGGCACCTATAGTCCCAGCTACTTGGGAGGCTGAGGCAAGAGAATCACTTAAGCCTAAGAGTTTGAGGTTGCTATGAGCTATGATGCTATAGCACTCTACTGAGGGCGACATAGACTCTGTATCAAGAAAAAAAAAAGAAAGAAAGAAAGAATTATAGGTACCATAGCAATGTGAGCTAGGACATGACCTGAGCTATGACACCATGGCACTCTACCGAGGGCAACAATGTAAGACTCTGTCTCAAAAAACTATATATGTGTATTTTTAAATTTTCACAACACACCTAAGATCCTTTCATGGTGGATCCTCTCAGGCTGGTGAACCACTAAGCCTGTGCACTCCCTTGTTATGTGCTGGTGAGCAGCCAAGACTGAAACCCCAGGAGGGGTAGAATGGACTCTTACCCTTCCCTTCCAACCTGCCTCCTTAGCCCAGAGGTTGAAGTCTTCACCCCTTGCCCCTCCCCAAGCTGGCTCAGCCCCTCAAGCAGAGGGCAGAACTGCCTGGGAGTGCAAAGGACAGCCAGGTGCACATGTGGGCATCTACACCAGTAAGCCCCCAGCTTATTCACTTTGCCCCCAGCTCACCACTCGCAGTGCCATGGCCAGCAAAGGTCCAGAGGACCAGCCCTCATGTACCAGTGGCCACCTGTGCCTCTAGCCTCCCTCCCTGGAGGTTGCAGAAGAGCCAGTCTGGCATGGTTCCCCACCTCTCACACTATCGTTCAGCATCATAATTACATCCTCTCATCATGATGTCCTGTCACACCTAGCCACCATCTCACACTCATATTGGCACACACAAAGTCATAACGCTGATACACAGTGTTAAATTTGCCCACACAGCGGCACATTCACACCATCTCTTCTTCTACATTGACTTTTCATCTCTGGCTTTTTGTCTCAGCACCCACTCTATGCCTAGCCAGAGCAGAGGTCACCATGATGTGGGGCTGACTGACATTAACAGGCATTAACCAATAACCTCACTACACTGGGAGCTGAGGCAGTCTGGGAGGATCTCCCAGGGGCTGAAACCTGCAAAGGAGGAACTCGTGGAAGGGGGGCAGGGGGGCCAGGTAGGGACTTTGCAGCCCTGCACTCAGGGTTCTCCTCTCCTCCAGCTCCCTCCGGAGGCTGAACCAAGTGGAGTTCCCCAAGCCCGGGCTCAGGCGGTAGGAGAGGGCATGGGGCTTGTGCTACCGGGTGGGGCGGAGCCATCCCGCGGCTCACCGCTCGCTGGGCGGAGTTGGCTGTGGCGGAGCTGCCCAGGGGTGGGATCCCGGATCCGAGCCTCCCAGCCCAGGCTAGACCATAGGCTGGCTGGGACGCCTGCGCCGAAGCGGCCGCAGGGATTGGCACGGGCTTTCCTCTCAGTTTTAGGTCTCCGCCGGGTGATCTGGCTCCGACCACGTGGGGGGAGGATCCGGGCGGTACTAAGCCTGAGACCTCATTGGACTCTTGAGTCTGGGCCACAGTCTGAGGCCGACGCTGGGAGGCGAGCGGGGTTCAAGACCTGGAGAGAGGGAGGTGGGGAACCCTGGAGAGAGGTAAAGGGATCTGCGGCTCCCAAGCAATTGGGAGATATTTTTGAAGGAGGATGAGGGGAATTAATGCCAGGATTCAAACCTGGCTCTGCTGCTCTCTGGCAGAGGCACAGACTTCATGGGGCTGCTTGGGGATTAAATAAGGAAATGTGCTAAAAGCGGCCAGCGTAGCGCCTGAAACAGACAGGGGGCTTCGTTTGTGGGGTTCCAGTGGGGGGTCCTCTGGAAACTGCCGTGGGGGAGGGACTGTGTGCAGAGGGGTAGTTAGCCATTCACTTTGCCCCCAGCTCACCACTCACAGTGCCATGGCCAGCAAAGGTCCAGAGGACGAGCACCCATCTGTGACGCTCTTTCGCCAGTACCTGCGCATCCGTACCGTCCAGCCCAAGCCTGACTATGGTGAGAAAACTAGGCCTCCAGAGCCTGTGATGGGGCTTAAGGTGCCAGGACGGTGCTCTAAACTAGCTCCAACCCCTGTCACCCAGCCTCACTGTGCTGCCCCAAATGGCTCCTCAGCCCCTCTAGCCATTCCCCAGGTCAGCGACTGAGGCAGCCCCTGCAAGTGGTGGAGGAACCCTTTACCCAAGGGCTGTGCTGCTCCAGATGTTATGGCAGCCAGTTAAAGAATCACTTCAGGCTGGACGCAGTGGCTCACGCTTGTAATCCCAGCACTCCTGGAGGCCAAGGCAGGTGGATTGCCTGAGCTCACAAATTCAAGACCAGCCTGAGCAATAGCAAGACCCCATCTCTAAAAAAACAGCTGGGAGTTGTGGCAAGTGCCTGTAGTCCCACTACTTGGGAGGCTGAGGCAAGAGGATGAGGTTGCTGTGAGGTATGATGCCATGGCACTAAGGGCAACAAAGAAAGTCTCAAAAAAAAAATTACTTCACCCTGTAGAGTGGGAGTGTTTGGTGGAGACTGGGGCCTCCACAAGGGCCCTCCAGAGCCTTCTGGGGCTAGACCAAAGACTACAACCCTTAAGAACTCAGGCTTGGTGGCTGAGAATTGTGTACCTGGGTCTAAATCTCTGCTCTGATTTGCCAGCTGAGAGATGCTGGGTCAATCTCTGCATCTCCTTGTGCCATAGTTTCCCCATATTTAAGGAAGATAATCTCACTTCTAACCCTGGGCATTCACAAAGGGTCACACTGACTAGCCAAATATATCTTCTAACTTGGGGACAGAAATACAGATGTCTCTGAGGGATATGGAATTTTGTTGGGAAGGTAGCAGCCCATCCTGAGTCCGCTCCCATTTCTGGGCTGCCTAGACTAGTGGGAGCCATGGGTGGGCAGAAGCAGCCCAAGACTCTCTGTCCCCAGGGGCTGCCGTGGCTTTCCTAGAGGAAAGAGCCCACCAGCTGAGCCTGAGCTGTCAGAAAGTGGAGGTGAGCGTGGGGCCTTAAGTAGGGAAAGGAGGTAAGTCCGGGGCAACTCCTCACCCTATGTTGACCACTTCCCCTCCTGACCCTCTCCAGGTAGCACCTGGCTTTGTGGTGACCGTGCTGACCTGGCCAGGCACCAATCCTGCACTCTCCTCTATCTTGCTCAACTCTCACACGGATGTGGTGCCTGTCTTCAAGGTGTGTAGCAGGGGTAGTGAAGGTTCTGGGACCATAATGTAGACCCTAGAATCCAATTTCAGGAACCCATGGTGCTGGTCCTGGCATTAATGTCAACATCCATGGGATAAGCAGCCTTTGTCCAGCAATGACTGCATGTGGGGGTCCAGTGAGGATGGCAATCAGCTGCCTTCTTCAGTCCTCTTCTGATACCCCCTCACCACTCTACCTATCACCCCAGCCCTTTGGTGGGCTTCTAGGGCAGGGCCATCATTAGCCAGAGTGGATTAATGACTAAATCTGGAGCTTGGATCCCCCTTCCTATCCCTTCCTCCAGGAACATTGGAGTCATGACCCCTTTGAGGCCTTCAAGGATTCTGATGGCTACATCTATGGCAGGGGCACCCAGGACATGAAGTGTGTCAGCATCCAGTGAGTGTCTTCCATTGCAAGTTCCCCACAATGTTCCCACCAACCCAGTGGATTAACCCAGTACCAGTGTGATTGGAGAACCTCAAGACCAATGAATATCTTGACTTCTTACTTAGGGCATACCTTACTGTCATGACTATTGCATGGATGAGGAAATTGAGGCCCAGAGAGGGCCAGGGACTTTCTGGAGCCAGACTATGGAAGGGTCCAGGACACAGGTCTTCAGCCTTCCAGGACTGCCTGTGCCTGCCTGGTGTGCTGGCTTGAACCTCTGGTGGCTCCCCTAACGCCTGGCTTATGCCCTCTCAGGTACCTGGAGGCAGTGAGGAGGCTGAAGGTTGAGGGCCGCAGTTTCCCTAGAACCATCCACATGACCTTTGTGCCTGGTAGGAATGGCTCAGGGAGGTACATGTTTGGGAAAGGGAAGGGTGTGTTGAAGGGAGATGGCCCCTTCATCTCCTGTCACTGCCGCTTTTACAGATGAGGAGGTTGGGGGTCACCGTGGCATGGAGCTGTTTGTGCAGCGGCCTGAGTTCCAGGCCCTGAGGGCTGGCTTTGCCCTGGATGAGGGTAAGAAGGCTGGCCAGTCACTGGGCAGACAGGTGGAGAGTAGGGAGGCTGCTAGTGGGGTTGGGCCACTCTACCCTTTGAACTCCCTTTCCCTCCTCAGGACTGGCCAACCCCACTGATGCCTTCAGTGTGTTTTATAGCGAGCGGAGTGTGTGGTGTGAGTATGAGCTTGGAGGGAGGGATCAATAGATGGGAGACTAGGCTAGAAAGGGCAGGGTCTTGTGAAGGGTCACACAGCAAGCTGGGGTCTGAGTAGTCCTTGAACCCAGGGCTTCTGTCTCCCATCCCCTTCCTACCTGGGTATCTCTGTCCTGGGCTTCTCTGAGGGCCTGCCTGACTGTGGGCTTAAACCAGCTTTATGCTGCAGGCTCTGAGGGGGACAAGACCCTGCCAGATGAGCTCAACATAAGAGAAGACCCTGGCCTGCCCCAGGGTTGACTGTATCTCTAGCCCCTTTCATGCTGAAGACACTCCCTTCCCCCACATCTCCCCAGGGGTACGAGTCACCAGCACTGGGAAGCCAGGCCATGGCTCACGCTTCATTGAGGACACAGCAGCAGAAAAGTTGGTGTGTGGCATACAGGGAGTCTGGGAGTTTGGGAGGCTCTATCATGAGGCTGCTGTCACATCTAATCTCATACTCTACTAGCACAAGGTTGTGAGCACCATCCTGGCATTCCGGGAGAAGGAAAGGCAGAGGTGAGGCAGCCTGGGAAGGGGATGGGGGTGTCTCTGGGAGGCTGCACAAGAGAGAAAGGAGGCTGAGCCACCTTCTTGTATCTGTTGCTGCTCCTACCCTGTCCATTTACTGCAGGCTACAGTCAAACCCCCACCTGAAGGAAGGGGCAGTGACTTCTGTGAACCTGACTAAGCTAGAGGGTGGTGTGGCCTATAACGTGGTACCTGCCACTATGAGCGCTGGCTTTGACTTCCGTGTGGCACCAGACGTGGACCTGAAGGTGCCACCTACACATGGGTTTGGAGGAGTCCTCAGTCCTGTCATAAAAGCTCCAGGAAAGCCTGAAGAGTCAGCTCATCTCCTTTCTTTTAGGCTTTTGAGGAGCAGCTGCATGCCTGGTGCCAGGCAGCTGGTGAGGGAGTCACCTTCGAGTTTGTTCAGGTATTGAGTTGGGACTTGTAATGGGAGAAACTGGGCTTGCCAAGTGTGCAACAGTGGAGGAGTGTATATCTGGGCTTTTTCTTTCTTTTTTTTAACACAGGGTCTCACTATGTCGCCCTCAATAAAATGCTGTGGTCACAGCTCACAGCAACCTCAAACTCTTGGGCTTAAGCAACTCTCTTGCCTCAGCCTCATAAGTGGCTGGGACTACAGGCACCTGCCACAACGCCCAGCTATTTTTGTTGTAATTGTCATTGTTGTTTAGCAGGCCCAGGCTGGGTTCGAACCCTCCAGCTCCAGTGTATATAGCTGGTGCCGTAACTGCTGAGCTACAGGCACTGAGCCAACTTTCTTTTTTTTTTTAAGATGTGTGAGAAATACATCTTATTCACCCGATAAGCATTAGTTGTGAAGGCCACTATGAGTGCTAGGGAATACTGTGGGAGTAAAATTAGACACAATTCTTACCCTCAATATGTGATAAGAGGAGATAGACATAAATCAAATATTTATATAGTATTACTTTTAAGTAAATATGAACCCATGTGGTCCAGGAAAGGTGGGACCTCACACCCTAAGAGCCTATAATTGGACTCTGTGCCTGTGACTCAAGTGGCTAAGGCGCCAGCCACATACACCTAAGGTTTGACTCCAGCCCAGGCCCACCAAAACAATGATGGCTGCAACCAAAAAATAGCTGGGTGTTATGGTGGGCACCTGTGGTCCCAGCTACTTGGGAAGCTGAGGCAGGAGACTCGCTTGAGCTGTGATGCCACGGCACTCTACCCAGGGGGACAGCTTGAGGCTCTGTCTCAAGGAAGAAAAAAAAAAGCCTATAATTGAGGTATTCAATTAGTCTGAGAAGGCCCAGTACAGTGGCTTATGCCTGTAATCTTAGCACTTTGGGAGTTCCAAGCCAGGATGATCACTTGAGGTCAGGAGTTCCAAACCAACCTAAGGAACAAGGGAGATACCCCACCCCACCCTACCCCCATCTCTACTAAGAATACAAAAATTAGCCAGGCATGGTGGATGTCTGTAGTCCCAGCAACTCAAGAGGCTGAAACAGAATTGCTTGAGCCCAGGAGTTTGAGGTTGCTATGAGCTATGATCATGCCACTCCCCCCAGGCTTAGGCACACAAACTGAGAGCCTGTCTCCAAACAAAAACAAAAGCAAACAAAAAACTAGTCTGAGAGGTCTGGGAGAGCATCTGGGCTTAAACCTGAAGGATGAGCAGTTAAGTAGATGGAGAGCATGGGAAAACCCCAGACCTAGGGTGTCTGAGGGCCTGTAAAAGGGCCTGTGGCTAGACTAGCCACTTGATGTCTGGCTAGGGGTGGAGAGATAGTCTGTGCCAGGCACAACCAATCCTATGGGAAACAGGGCAAGATGCCCAGGCCCCTGTCTTGATCATGCCATCTTTCTCCCCACTCTCCCACAGAAGTGGACGAAGCCCCGAGTGACACCTACTGATGACTCAGATCCCTGGTGGGCAGCTTTTAGCCAGGTCTTCAAGGACATGTGAGCATATGGCCAGCTCCCTTCTCCTCTCCTTGCTACTGCCCCCTCTCCTTCCTCTCTCTCCTTCCCTACCTCTTTTCCACCTTCCTTTCCCCTTTAGTTCTTCCCTTATGCTCCCCTCTACCTTCCTCACAATTCATCAGGCTCTTCCCCTTGCAGGAACCTCACTCTGGAAGCAGAGATCTTCCCTGCTACCACGGACAGCCGCTATCTCCGCGCAGTGAGCCACTTGCATGGCAGTGCATGGGCAGTGGACAGGGTCTGAATGCTGGCTTTTCCCTAATGGTTCTCCTTGCCCCCACAGATGGGAGTCCCAGCTCTGGGCTTCTCACCCATGAACCATACACCTGTGCTGTTGCATGACCATGATGAGCGGCTGCATGAGGCTGTGTTCCTTCGTGGAATAGACATATATGCACACCTGCTGCCTGCCCTAGCCAGTGTACCCACCCTGCCCAGTGACAACTGAACCTGGGGATTCCCAACCTCTGCCCCTGGAGCTTCCATCTCAACTAGAACCAAAGACCTTGTCTTCCTTCTGCCCAATAATAAAGTCTGTGTCGGGGCAGGGTCTGTCTCTAATGGCAAGGACACTCTTGGAGCAAGAATTCTCATTTCTCTGGAGACACGCCGTTACCATTCCCATTTCACAGATGAGCGAACAGCCTGGTTCTGGGGTCTTCCCCAAACCATTCCATACAGCTCCTTAACCCTAAACATACCATACCTACCTACCCAGTAGCACCCAACCATGTCTGTGCCCAAAAATAAGGGACCACAGCTCCTGTTTTTGTTGGCCACATAACATCTGACCTGTGAAGTCAGGTATTCCATTCCCATTGAATGGAGATATCAAGACATGGACTTCAAAACCACTCCTGTCTTTCTGAGGATACATTTGGGATCTGAAGACAAGACCAGAATGGGTCCAGCTGGGCCCCTACCAGATGTGGGCAGGCAGAGGGACAACTTCCAAGCCATGACTGCTAGCATTTGTCAAAACCCATAGGCTCTAGTGTTGGAGGCAGGGGTCACTAAGGCAGGGTACACCAGTATACCAGGTCAGTTTACCTTACAGTCTCCAGCACCCTGACCAAGGACTAGTGTATGGGGGTCCAGGAGTTGGGCTTCAATCTCAACCTTGCTAGGCCCTTAGGTAGCACCAACCACTGTGCTTTGGGCACTAAGTCTAATACCCCTTTCTGAGTTTTCAAAACGCCCAAGATTGGACCTAGGCTGATTTTTAGGATTATGTATAACCAGAAAGTGCTCCACCTGGTGCATTCTAAAGGAAGCTTCCACAAATGCCAGGCATTAAGCTACTTGTTCTACTGGCTGCTCTAAAAGTTCCTAGACTGACCCAGAGCAGTCAGCCCAATCAAAGAAGTCAGGAAGTACCAACACTGCCCTACTTTCCTGGCTCCCTAGCACTTGGGAAACTTAACACAACCTAGAATAGTAGATGCTGGCCATGAGCACCAGAAATGGCCCAAGTCTGGGAGACAATCGTGCAGAATTGTTAAGCAGTGCCCCATCCCCTTTCCTCAGGGTATGCTTTAAGACCTAACAAACATATTTAGGATTTTTCTCTTTCCTCAGCAGCTCACCATTGTTATATGTCCCAGGTTCCCTAAAGTCTCCAATGATTTCTCATTTACTAGATTCCCCTCTTGCACCCCCAAGGCCCCATTTCCTGACTCTCAACCACACCTCCCACATCCACACAAGGGTACTGTTGCTCCCACAGCAATAGAGGTAGCAACTTTATAGATCCCAATACCAGCCCCAATATTATAGACACAGTCTAACAAATCCTGCCTCAGGTTTATTTGTACAAATAGCACAGGAGGACCCCAGCCCCATACAGACAGCAGCCTAGAGGTCACACCAGTCCTTTTGTCCTCGTGGCAGACAGATGCCTCTACTCTGAAGCCTTTGTGGGGGCCTGGGCACCTTTGGGAGCCTGAGCTGGAACTGAAGCTGGAGCTGCAGATGAAGCAGCAGATTGGGCCTTCGTTTGATCCTTGGCCTTAGCCTTGGCCTTGGCCTTGGCCTTTGGCCGGCAGAGCCTGAGACCCTTGGCAATGCGTGCACGAGCACGCTTCCCAAGCTTGGGGTGGGCAATGTAGGCAAGGCGACTGAGTTTACGGCTGGCACCTTTTGGAATCTTGGTCTTAACCTCCTTGGGCTTTACAAGGGCCTTGATAGCTTCAGCACGTGCACTCACAGCCTTGGCATTGTTGGCCTGCATCTTCTTCAGGCCCTTCTTGTTGTGCTTCTTGGCAAAGCGCATGTTCCTCAGGAACTTGGGATCTACCTGGAAAGCAGGGAAGGTATAGGCAGGAGCACATAAGGTCCCCCACTCTCTGATGCCTCTCTCCATAGGGGTGCACATTACTCTAAAGACAACATCAAGACACCTTAAATATGGAAATAACCAACCCTAAGAAACAAGGCCCCAGAGAGCTAATATTCCACGTGGCTAATGCCGTGCAGATCACACTTTCAAGGCTACATGCCCATAATCAACAGTCAAATCCGAGTGCAGAGAAAAAGAAAGGCCACTGCCCTCTCTGCCACAGTTGCATGGCTTGACTTCTATAGAAGCAATTTCAGGGTTTTTTTTCCCCCCCCTGAATTCCCCTCAGGATTATCCTATTTCCTCCCCCTTTAGAGAAAGGTGTCAATTAAACACCAAGCCTGGCCAAACAGAGTCACAGATGAGGCAGAATTAAGAGACAGAAGTGGGGAAACTGAGGCTCAGAGATTTTGATTCACTTCACAGATCAGATGGCAAGGGTACAGAAGAGGAACAAGACTTGAGAACAGGCTTAGTTCTCTCGTAGACCCTATAGCCTTATCAGCTAATTGAAACTCCCTGACACAGAAAGAGAAGCTGACCCCAAGCCCAGCACTAGGTGAGATCATGACTGTACGGCTACTGAATGTGGAATAGGAAGGCCACAAGATACCTAGTACACACAATGTCACTCCTTACCTTAAAGGCTGTGGTTGAGTATGGGAGACAGCCAAACAAAACACCAAAGAGGTAGGTCACACTCTGACCAAAGGGTTACACTCCAGGCCAGGGAAGGCCAAGGAAACCTTTATTATGGGTCTGGCAGGGTAGAGAAAGGAAATGTAGGCTTTGGTTGATCAGACTAAAGGGACAAGCTCTGCACAGGCAGAGAATGGAGCTGTGAAAGAGCTACATGACAGCTTGTGATTGTGCACCAGAAGCTAAGAGATATTTATGTGTGATTCAATGTACACTCACCCCCTTAAGAGATTCATATCTTTGCGATCGGGGTTTCTTGATGCCATTTCTGTGCCACTTTCTGGCTGTGGAGAAAAAAAGAAAATTAGACAAACAAAAACACTTTCTCTAGTAAAACCACCCAACCTCACAACTGCAAGCTCAATAGAATCAACACTTCCTAGAACAGGCATTATTAATTTCAAAAACTTATCACTGAACGCAAAGCATTGTGAGTATGTCAAGCAGCTCTCTGGCTGCTAAACCTATAACCCCAAAAGATTATCACCAGCTGAAAACAAAAACAGCCCCAGGCCCACAGTGGGTATGAGGCCCCCTCACTCTGCCCCAGTATCACTAAACCAATACTTGGTAGGGTCTGAAAAGCAGGCTGGGGCAAGAAAAACTTACACTGGTTGTGTGTGGTGTGGTTCTTGGACTTGGCCATGTCTGCACCTGGAGAACAAGAGTGTAGATCAGGGTTGGGTCATCTTTACTGCCCTGACCTGGAGGAACGAGACTTTAGAAGTTACAATGAGGCTAGAAACAGACGTTTGAACCTGCGGCCTCCACAAGCCTCGACTCAACCCAACCCCGGTCCCTGCCTCCAAAACCCAGGTAAAGATGCCCCGAACCAAATCCCCACCCGGGTAAGGCTGCTCTCCCCCGTAAAGTCCTTCTTCCCCCGCCATCCATCTGCCCCTTGGGGACCTAGGAGCAGCGCTCGAACCCCCAGCGTCTGCTCCCCACATTCACACAGCCGGTCTCCTTGTCCTCCTTGCAGCCGGCGCCCCGCCGCCACCCATGAGTCGTGGATGGCATCGGATACCACACAGCCAACACTCACCGCGACCCGCGACTGCCTTAGCGCCTACGACCGGAAGAGAAAAAGGTGTCGCAGTGCACCACGGGAAACAGGGCAAACGACGCCGGAAGGTACTACTGGAGAAGCTTCCCCTAGCTTTGGAAAAGTTCCAAAGCCCGGAAGGGCGCAAGCCTGATCCGGGGGCGGTGCTACGAACCAGGCTTAGTCCCCTTCGGTCTTCTTTCCCCCTCTCCGTTTCCCTTCTGTTCTTTCTGGACCTGACTTCGGGAGTCCTTGAGGGATGAATTTTAATCAGAGAATGACAGATCTGTGTTCTTAAGCAGCACCCCATGGTTCCTTCATGGAGAATGGACTATAGGGGGCAGAGGAGAGGAGCGAGAGGTGTGAGGGGGCTGGTATACAACACCCCGGGAAGTTGACCACCTGGACCTGAATAGGAGCTGTGGGGATAACCAGAGGTGGGAAGCAGAGACAAAAAGGCAAGGATACCCCCTAATTTAGGTCTTTGCCTTGAACATCTCGGTGAATGGTGGGGCAGAGTTGAGGAAGATTGAGGAGAAATAGGCTTCAGTTGTTTGGGGGTTTGGGGGGATTATAATCCAGATGTTTTGATTTAGATACATTAAATATGAGATACCAATTAGATTTCCGAATTGAATAAGCGTCGTCTCCTTACAGCTCTCCTTCTCTCTCTGCTTCTTCCCCTTACAAGTCATTTTTCACACAACAGTGGGGCAGGCCTGAGGGCTCTGTTTAAGATACAAATTAAATCCTGTTTCTTAAAGTCTTTAAGGGCATCTCCTTTCCTTGAAGATAATTCTTTACCTCCCCTGACCTGGAAAACTGCTCCTTGTCATTTACTTCTCTCCAAACCCATGGCCTCCTTTCTTCCGCACTAAACATGTGCCTGCCACGGTGCCTTTGCACTTGCTATCCCCTCTCCCTGGACTGCCCTTCTCCTTGCTCTTTGGGTGATGTGCTCTTTCTTGTAGAGGCTTCCCTGGACTGTGCTATCTAAAATAGAGACCCTGGCTCAGCACCTGTGGCTCAAGTGGCTAAGGCGCCAGCCACATACACCTAACGTGGCGGGTTCGAATCCAGCCCGGGCCCGCCAAACAACAATGATGGCTGCAACCAAAAAAATAGCCAGGCGTTGCGGCAGGCGCCTGTGGTCCCAGCTACTTGGGAGGCAGAGGCAGGAGCCTTGCTTGAGCCCAGGAGATGGAGGTTGCTGTGAGCTGTGATGTCATAGCACTCTACCCAGGGCGACAGCTTGAGGCTCTGTCTCAAAAACAAACAAACAAACAAAAAATAATAAAATAAAGACCCTCTTCCCCATCCCCAGTTACTATGTTTTTTCATTCTGTTTGCTTCCTTCATAAAAATTTCCCAGATTTTTTTTTTAATATGGAGTCTGTTACCCTGGGTAGAGTGCTATGGTGTCATAACTCAAAGCAACCTCCAACTCTTGGGCTCAAGAGATCCTCTTGTCTGGCTCAGTGCCTGTGGCTCAAGTGGCTAAGGCGCCAGCCACATATACCTAAGGTGGCGGGTTTGAATCAAGCCTGAGTCCGTCAAACAACAATGATGGCTGCAACACCCCCCCCCCAAAAAAATAGCCGGGTGTTGTGGTGGGCGCCTGTGGTCCCAGCTACTTGGGAGGCTGAGGCAGGAAACTCTTGTCTTTAAAAAAAAAAGAGAGAGAAAGAGATTCTCTTGTCTCAGCCATCTGACTAACTGGGCCTGCAGGCTCCTGCCACAACACCCAGCTTGTTTTCCTATTTTTAGTAGAGACAGGGTCTTGCTTTGCTCAGACTGGTCTAGAACTTGTGAGCTCAGGCTATCCACCCTCCTTAGCCTCCCAGAGTGCTAGTATTATAGGCATGAGCCACCATGCTCAGTCTAAATTCCCAGATTCTTTTTTTTTTTTTTTTTTCCGAGACAGAGCCTCAAGCTATCCCCCTGGGCAGAGTGCTGTGGCACCACAGCTCACAGC
>NW_003852427.1:1166895-1173843 GCF_000181295.1 Otolemur garnettii
TGAGCTGTGATGCTATGGCACTCTAGCCAGGGGGACAGCTTGAGGCTCTCTCAAAAAAAAAAAGAAAAGAGAAATTAACCCAGCATTGTGGCAGGGGCCTATAGTCCCAGCTACTCAGGAGACTGAGGCAGGAGGATTGCTTGAACCCAGGAGTTTGAGATTGCTGTGAGCTAGGCTGATGCCACAGCACTCTAGCCTGAGCAACAGAGTGAGACTCTGCCCCTTCCCCCCCCCAAAAAAAATAATGAGCTTTGGCTGTGATTTGAGGGGAAGTGTTCAGGGGCCAAAGGAGGCCATGACCTGGAACCGCTGACCTGTTAATGCTTTTCAAAGTGGGACAGATGGTAGGGCCAGTTTTCTTTCTTTCTCCTTTGCTTTCTCCATCCCTCCCTCCTTTCCTTTCTTCCTTCCTCTCTTATTCCCTCCTTGTCTTTCTCTCTCTTCATAAATGAAATGTTCCCATATGAACTTTTCTATAACCTGATTTTATGTATTCAATCATAATTTGTGGGCGTTTTTTTCCTGCTCACAAAAAGCTTTTATTTTTTATTTATTTATTTGTTTTTTTTTGAGACAGTCGCACTATGTCACCCTCAGTAGAGTGCTGTGGCGTCATTGCTCAACTCTTAGGCTTAAGTGATTCTCTTGCCTCAGCCTCTGAAGTAGCTGGGACTACAGGTGCCCACCACAATGCCTGGCTATTTTTTGTTGTAGTTGTCATTGTTGTTTAGCAGGCCCAGGCCAGATTCAAACCCACTAGTCCTGGGATATGTGGCTGGCGCCCTAACCACTGAGCTATGGGTGCCAAGCCATGAAAACCTTTTATTTTTATTTATTTATTTATTTTTGGCATGAAAAGCTTTTATAATCCTATTTTAGTTTACATATTAAAAGATATGGGGCAGCGCCAGTGGCTCAAAAGAGTAGGGCACCGACCTATATGCCAGAGGTAGCGGGTTCAAACCCAGCCCCAGCCAAAAAAATTGCAAATATATATATATACTATTGGCTCGGTGCCCATAGCACAGTGGTTACGGCGCCAGCCGCATACACCAAAGCTGGCTGGTTCTAACCCAGCCCGGGCCAGCTAAACAACAATGACAGCTGCAACAAAAAAGATAGCCAGGCTTTGTGGCAGGCACTGTGGCAGTCCAAGCTACTTGGGAAGCTGAAGCAAGCGAATCGCTTAAGCCCAAGAGTTGGAGGTTGCTGTGAGCTGTGACATCATGGCACTCTACCAAGGGTGACACCTTGAGACTTTATCTCAAAATAAAATAAAAAATATTATTCTAAGAAGAGGTCAATAAATATCACCAGATACCAAGGGAGTCTCTGGCATAATAAAAGGTAAAGAACTTGACCTTTCTTCTAGGGTTGACACACTCCTACCTGATCTCAAATTTGAGTGGGGGTCTGAGTCCACTCACTTTCCTCCATACCATAGCCTTGGACAGAGCTGCTAGCTGGACTCAGCAGAACATCAATCAACCAGGCCCCTTTGGAATGCTTGGGCACAGGGCAAAGAAAACTTGGGCTGGGTGGGGCTGGATGTGATCTGCCCAAGCCATGTGACCCACAGGAGTATTGCCTTGCCCAGACCCACAAATCAATTCACAACCTGAGTGGGATCCAGCGAGGGCTGCTTAGCAAAGTTTCAGGGTTGGAGACATTTGGGGTTATTTTTGCAGCGTCTATCACAGTCCCATGAGTTTGTGGAGACCAGATATTCGGTTGAGGAATTAAATGCGCACATTTCACAAATCTAGGCAGATGACAGACAGAAACAGGAGCAAGAGGCTGCCTGACCTAGAATTTTTTTTTTTTTTTAGACAGAGTCTCACTTTGTCATTCTTTGTAGAGTACCGTGGTGTCATAGCTCACAGCAACCTCCAACTCTTGGGCTCAAGCGATTCTCTTGCCTCAGCCTCCTAAGTAGCTGCGACTACAGGCACCCACCACAAGCCCTGGCTATTTTTACAGACAGGGGTCTCCAACTCATGAGCTTAGGCAATCCGCCTGCCTCAGCCTCCCAGAGTGCTGGGATTATAGATGTGAGCCACCACACCCAGGCTGGCCTGGCCTAGAGTATTTTCACAGAAAGAAGAGTTGGCTTTTCTACTGGACCTAGAGCCCTGCTTGCTAAACCTCCTCAGTGTAACAAGGGTATAAAAATAGCCATTGCATCTTGGGGCTAAACTGGATAATTTGAGTAAAGCACCAAACACTGTGCAGGATACATAGTAAATGCTCAGTTGTCATTATTTCCATATGTGCTTCTTCCCCACAAGGCCTTAAGGGAGGAAGACAGGGTTTAGGGAAAGAAGGTCAGTAGCAAGTTTATGCTAAAAATGAGGACAAGATCCCAGGAACAACAAAGGAGAGCCAGGATGGAGGAAAGTGACAGCCTTCAGGGGCACTGGGTCTCCCCAGTCCCTATGTTCCAAAGACACAGGGACTGCTGGTTTGTTCAGTTGAGAAGGGCTATGAATGATCATAGCACCAGGAGAGAAGACTGGCAGGGTTGCAGGAAGGCCCTGAGTACTGGGTTGGACTTTTGGGTTTTGGATTGGCTTAGAAATTCCTGATTGAGGGGCCACTTGATTCACTGTGTCTCCAGAGGACAGAGCTGTAACTGAGGGAGGCCAATGCCAGCTTCAAGGATAGGGTCTTTTCTACAATCAGTATTCCCTCCAAACCATGTGGTGCTCCTAATGTAGTGAGCTCTCTGATGTGAGAGGTGTGCAAGCACCCACCAAGTGACTAGAGCTGGTGGTTGAAATAGGGAATGGTGGCTCGGCGCCTGTGGCTCAAGCGGCTAAGGCGCCAGCCACATACACCTAAGGTGGCGAGTTTGAATCCAGCCCGGACCCGCCAAACAATAATGGCTGCAACCAAAAAATAGCCGGGTGTTGTGGCAGGCGCCTGTGGTCCCAACTATTTGGGAGGTGGAGGCAGGAGACTCGCTTGAGCACAGGAGTTGGAGGTTGCTGTGAGCAGTGAAGCCACAGCACTCTACCCAGGGGGACAGCTTGAGGCTCTGTCTCAAAAAAAAAAGAAAGAAAGAAATATGGAATGGAAGGTTGGAATATATGATTTTGTTTTGTTTTATTTTATTTTTATTTTTATTTTGAAACAGAGCCTCAAGCTGTTGCCCTGGGTAGAGTGCAATGGCATCACAGCTCACAGCAACCTCCAACTCCTGGGCTCAAGCGAGTCTTCTGTCTCCACCTCCGAACAACACCCGGCTATTTTTTGGTTGCAGCTGTCATTATTGTTTGGCGGGCCAGGGCTGGATTCGAACCCGCTAGGTCAGGTGTACATGGCTGGCGCCTTAGCCACTTGAGCCACAGGTGCTGAGCCTTGTTTTGTTTTAGAGACAGAGTCTCACTTTATTGCCCTCAGTAGAGTGTCGTGGCATCACAGCTCACAACAACCTCCAACTCCTGGGCTTAGGTGATACAGGCACCCGCAAGAATGCCCTGCTATTTTTTTATTGCAGTTTGGCCAGGGACGGGTTTGAACACGTCACCTTCGGTATATGGGGCCAGCTCTCTACCCACTGAGGCACAGGTGCCACCCCCATTTTTTTTTTTGAGACAGAATCTCACTTAGTCATCCTTGGTAGAGTGCCATGGCATCACAGCTCCCAGCAACCTCAAACTTTCAGTTCCTTCATGAGGCTGAGATTCAAATCTCTTGGGAGAAGGAAACAGGCTGTGAGCAGCATACATTGCTGGGCTGGGGCTCAGTTATCTGTTGGAAGAGAGTTTGGTTCCAACAGAGGTTTGGAAGTACATCCCATTCTTTGAGTCATCAGGCATGCCCTCTGAGCCACAGCCCACTGATCTTCCCTCTGGGGGTACCCTTGGGTCATCTAGCCCAAGGGTGATGTGGTATCCTGAGCCAAGAATATGAGCCTGTCATCCACAAGGGGGCAGAGTGGAACTGCAGATGGAATCACCTTGCTGGAGACTAGGCACCCTTTCTCCTCTCAGGAAGCCCTTCCAGCCTCTCACAACCTCCCCCACCTACAGATCAAGTCCCTGTCTACTCATGCTAGCAGGTTCTCTAGGATAGGTCAGGTCTCCCCTGGTTCCAGACTCCTGGTGGTGGTGGTAAGGTTCTTCCCCCAGAGAGGCTTTGGAGGCAGAGAAAGTAGAGCCTGTGCATGCCCTTGGGCACAGCCCCTACTGGCCCATTTCAGAGTTACCCAAGGCCATGCCTTTTGGGCATTAAAAAAACAATCTTCAGGGCAGCACCTGTGGCTCAAAGGAATAGGGCACCGGCCCCATATACCAGAGGTGGCGGGTTCAAAAACCCAGCCCAGGCCAAAAAAAAAAACCTGCAACAACAGAAAAGCATCTGAAGGGCCAGGGGTGGTGGCTCACCCTGTAATCCCAGCACTTGGGAGGCCTGAGCTCATGAGTTTGAGACTACCCTGAGCCAGAATGAGACCTCATCTCTAAAAGGAGCTGGGCATGGCTCAGCACCCGTAGTTTAGCAGTTACGGCGCCAGCCACATACACGGAAGGTGGTGGGTTCAAACCCAGCCCAGGCCAGCTAACCAACAATGACAACTGCAACAAAAAATAGCTAGGCATTGTGGTGGATGCCTCTAGTCCCAGATACTTGGGAGGCTGAAGCAAGAGAATCACTTGAGCCCAGGAGTTTGAGGTTGCTGTGATCTGTGACACCACAGCACTCTACTGAGGGTGACAATGAAGTTCTGTGTCAGGAAAAAAAAAATAGCTGGGTGTTGTGGTGGGTGCCTGTAGTCCCAGCTACTTGGGAGGCTTAGGCAAGTGAATCGCTTAAGCCCAAGAGTTTGAGGTTGCTGTGAGCTGCAACGCTAGGGCACTGTACTGAGGGCAATAAAGTCAGACTCTGTCTCAGAAAAAAAAAAAGAGCATCTGAAAAGCAAGGATGAAGCTAAGTGCTGGGAGGATACACCACTCTTCTTTCTCTCCCAAGCAACGTGCAGTGGCCCCAGCAATGTTATTGCTCTGGCAACTGCAGCACCCTTCCAGCTCTCCTTTCTCCTTTAACCCCATCCTGTCTGGATGCCCCTCTCACCTGTAACCCACCCCACCCCCCAGCTCAGGCTACAGAGTGATGGCTTAGCAGCAGTTCTCAATCTGTGAGTTGCAACTCACAGGAACTATATTAAAGGTTTGCGGCATTAGGAAGGTTGAGAACCACTGGCTTAGAGGGTAGGGGAGAGCAGTTATAGCCTTGGCTGCATCCCACAACCACCCTTGCCTAGAGGTCAGATGGGGGACTCCATTAGGGAGGACAGGATGAAGTGACCTTTGAAAGAATAAAATAATTCTTTTGAGTGGAAGATGGAGATGGGGCTGTCATCTCCCAAAGATTTCAAGCCCCAGCTCTCCCAGTCCCCACTCTCTCCCCATCCTGTGTCCCACTCAAAGACAGAAGCTGTGACCCAGGAGCCCCAGCAGAGTTTAGGAAACGAGCACCAGGGCAGGAGGCTTGAAGATCATCTAGTTCCCCTCTCCGAGCATATGGCTGGGGAAACTGAGGTCTGGGGAGGAGAGGGAACTTGCCAAAGGCACAGAGAGTATGTGGCAGAGTCAGGAAGAAAACCAGAGAGGCCTGAGCCAAGGTGTGTGTGTGTGTGTCAGGAGGGCTATACTGCAGGGGATAGGAGCCTGCTGTCCTTTCCAAGGAAAGCCCTTGGTCACTCCACCTGCTTCTGTTCCCTGAGAGGTGCCGCCCCATCAGTGTTCCTGGTTTCCACTCACTGCTTTAGTAAACTCCCTGTAGGCCCCAGCACACCCTGGGCTGAGTAGGGTGTATGGAATATTGGAGGGTTGGAGGGCCTGGCCCTGTTGAGGGAGGCGCAAAGAACACCAAAAAGAGCTGAGGACCTGGCAGTCTGGGAGGGGTAGAGATCTTAAAGGACCCATCAATGTCATCTGAGCAAGAAGGGCTTGCGGCTACAGGCATTAGGTTCTGGCTCCAGCGCAGCCCTTTCCTGTCCGTGTCACAGGCAAGTGATTCAGCTTCCCTGGGGCTGCAAAATTGCCCCTGCTCCCCTAGGAGAACACAGTCAGACACATAGGCTAGGGCAGAGTCTCATGAAGCAGCAGACACCGAGGGTGACACCAGCTGTACCCAACAGACCTATAGACATATCTGTAAAGGCCCAAGCCCCAAACTTCTTGTATCTGCTGGGCCAGGTCTACTGGCAGCTGTGGTCATATGGAGGGCATAGCACCCTGAGATGCAGGACAGAGAAGACTCCATCCAAGCTAGTCTAGAGGACCTCACAGAGCCTCTAGAGATTGGAGGAGGGCCCTGAAAGCCTTTCTGGTGGAGGAGGGAGGCAGGGACAAGGAGAACACAGTAGGCTGCAGAAGGTGAAGCTCAGGCTCTGCTCCCTACAGCCCTTCCAGCTAGCCTGGCCTCTCTGAGCTGTCACTGTACCCTGAAGCTCCAGGGGCCTAGCTCACAGGGATGCCCTCACCTCCCAGCACATAGCCCTAAGTCTAGGGATCAGACAGGGAAAAGGGCCTCCCGCTGAGGGCTAGAGCCAGGAGCACTGGTCCTCACACACGCTCAGAGCAGCCTCCCTTGTTAATTCCATATTGCAGGCCGGGTCCAGTGGCTCATGCCTGTAATCCTAGCACTCTGGGAGGCCGAGGCAGGAGGATTGCCTGAGCTCACGAGTTGGAGACCAGCCTGAGCCAGAGTGAGACCTTGTCTCTAAAAATAGCCAGGGCTTGGCACCTATAGCTTAAGCGGCTAAGATACCAGTCACATACACCAAACTGGCAGGGTCGAATCCAGCCCAGGCCTGCCAAACAGCAATGACAACTGCAACCAAAAAATAGCCGGACATTGTGGCAGGTGCCTGTGGTCTCAGCTACTTGGGAGGCTGAGGCAAGAGAATCACTTAAGCCTAGGAGTTGGAGGTTGCTGTGAGCT
>NW_003852427.1:1174088-1188684 GCF_000181295.1 Otolemur garnettii
AAAAAAAAAAAAAATCCCACATTGCAGATGAGGAAACCAAGGTTCAGAAAAGTGAAGTGACTTGCCCATGATCACCCAGCTTTTTTTCTTTTTCAAAGCTATTCCTGGAAACTCTTCTAGTCTTGAACACTGCGTGAGACTCTCGCACCGATGAGAGCCTAGGAAAAGGAAGGTGGGGGCAGCTCCTGTGGCTCAAAGGAGTAGGGCACTAGCCCCATATGTTGAAGGTGGCGGGTTCATAATCCAGCCCCGGCCAAAAACTGCCAAAAAAAAAAAAAAAAGAAGAAGAAAAAGAAAAGGAAGATGATGCCTGTGATGGGGAATGAGCCTTGGATGAAGGGTGCTAGGACACCAAGGGGTGCATGCTTGGAGGCTCAGGCACACCTCATTCCACAGGTGAACTCTCCAATACTCCATCTGCCAACCCTCCCTTTCCATGTTTGTCCCATACCTGTTCCCTGGCCCATTCTTCTCATTCACAGGCACCCTTTCACCAGCCAGCCACTGGTGAAGGTTGGGTGACCTTGAGCAAAGAATTGGCCCCTGTGCTCAGCTTCCTCATCTGTAAGAAAGACACCAGGGCACTACCTACTTTGCAAGCTGTGGTAAAACTCTGGAGACC
This sequence comes from Otolemur garnettii, assembly GCF_000181295.1. Classification (NCBI taxonomy): domain Eukaryota; kingdom Metazoa; phylum Chordata; class Mammalia; order Primates; family Galagidae; genus Otolemur; species Otolemur garnettii. Next base: position 1,174,711 of record NW_003852427.1, read on the forward strand.
TGTTCATTCCAAGCACCTACCAGGGCCCAGCCCATGGTCACTGTCAGTCACCTGCTCACCCAGGCACTCACCAGCCACCTGCCTGCTCTCATGCTTGCCTGCTGTTTTGATCCTTTTTTCCCTTGTTTCCTTAGGACTAGGCTGTGGCTGTCAGGGGGTCTGGGTTGTCTCATCCCATCTGACACCTCTTTTAGGATAAGGCTTGAGCTGGGCAGAAGGCCAGGAAGTAATAATGGAGGTCTTTCCTTGCCCCCCAAATCTCTGCTGAGGCTGCCCTCCCTCATGGCCCCCTGTCTGAGTGAGAATGGGAAGGGGGAGGGCTCAGGGTGGCCTACAGCAGGGATGATGGGGACAGGGCCAGATGAGGTGAGGAGCTGCAGCTGAGCAGTGGGGGTGGGGGGGGTGGGGGTGTGTGGCTATGAGGACCCTCCCCCCACCTCTCCAAACAACTCAGCACCATCACCCAGAATGGGAGTGGGGAGTAGGGAGGGTGGGAGGTGAAGGGCCCCAGCCCTGGTTCTTCCTGTCTCAGTGCCTGCTGCCTGCCTGGCACCGGGCCCTCGCAGTGCTGGTTTTAATCGATCCCTTTTTGCTTTCCGCTTTCCGCAAGCAGCTCCTGGAGGCGCGGGGGCGGCTTCCCCTTGACTTGAGTCTCCTGGAGGATGCAGCTTAGCTAAAAATAACTTGAATTATTGCGGCTCCCACCCTGGTGCAGAGGAGGGGCCTGGGGACTGCGGGGGCAGGCAGCAGCCAGGAGGGGTTCCCTGAGAGGAAATGGAAAAGAGTGAGTGTTGGCAGGTGGGAAGGGGTGCAGGCCTTTGAAGGGAGCGTGGCTTTTCTCATGGTCTTGGGGAACACTGCTTCTGGAGCACCCCTGGGGGTCGGCTGGCGCTGAACTCTGCCTTTGTATCCTTGAGAGTGCTTAGCTGGCTTTAGTGTTGGGGGGCAGGGGTGCTCCTTCCAGTACAGTCTGTGTTTGGGGGAGACAGAGGTCCTCCATATGTACGTCCTGGGCAGGAGCCTCTCCATGCCCTTGCACTGGGCACCACTGCTGAATGCAAGCTGCAGCAGGCGGTGGGCAGCAGAAATCTGGGATCATGTCCTGTTGATCCTGTATGATCCTGACCCCAGCTTCCTCATTGGAACACTGGGTACGGCTACAAAATCGGGCACTGGACCCCAACCCCACTCTGTGGGAAGCATCACATCTGTCTGAAGAGGAAACATCAAGTTCCACGTCACCCCCTTGGCTCCGGCTGTGGAGCCTGTCCTGTGAGCACCCTTCAGAACAGGGTGGGGGCTATGTCTAGGTTGGGCATATAGGACCCCAAGCCCTTGGGATGAAGAGAGGCTGGTCAGGGAGAATGGGGACTCCAAGGGCTCAGAGGTAAGGTCCAGGCAGGAGCCTGTGGTCAAGTTGCATGATAGGCTGCTGACCCTGGCTTAATGACCAGTGCTGCCCTCTCTGCCACCACACCTTCATACGCTAGGGCCGGGACAGAGCAAGCAGAGAAGCACAAGCAGCTCAAAGGCAAGTCCAGGACCATGTGGCAGACAGAGGACAGCATGGAAGTCCCTTGTATACACAGAGGCAGTGAGGACATACTGGTATGGGACCAATCCATCGTACAGCAAAGAATCGGCTGGGAGCCCCCTACCCCATGTCTCAGTTTTCTCATCTGTAGAGAGGGCTGGGTTGGACACTGTCTAAAGCTCCTGACAGCATTTGAGGTAGGTGGAGCATAGAAGCTGCTGAAGAAGGAAGGGGGAAACAGTGACAGCCTTAGCATTGGCTTCCCTGCCTTTCACTGAGCCTTGGCTTGCACTTAATGGACTGAACATTTGAAGACAGCATTGTCCCACTACAGAGTCTGTTTTTGCCTTTCAGCCTTTTCTAAACATAGGGCCTGGGGGACCAGATATGCTTATGGGGGTGACTCAAAGTGAGATGTACAGAGCATGGATCCAGATATGAGAAGTTCCCTAAAGCTGCACCCCGCTCCAGACCTCCTCCTACCCCCACCTAGGGTTGGTTCAAGTCATAGGGAGCCTCATTCTGGGGCACGGCGGGGCCTGGGAAGGGGCTGTGCATGCAGGAGATCTGGGAGAGGAGGAAGGAGCGTGAACATGCCTAGGTGGGAACAAGGCCAGTGATAACAATAATGGTAATAACCCTCATCCCCACCAGGGGACATTTTTAGCAGCATTGTTCCTAGGGAAAAACTAGGAATGCCACAAATATCCAGTGACAGGCAAATTGAGAAATCCACTGCAGCTCCCACAGCAGCATGGCTGAATCCTAAACTGTGGTGTGGAGTAAAGAAGCAAATTGCAGGAGGCCACGTTCAGTTCAAAGCCATTATTATAAAGTGTCCCCCAAAGTATTACTAAAAATACAGTTTGGGGAGTTTGTAGGTATGTGACAGAACTATTTACAAAAGGCCAGGAAGTACTAACATAAAATTTGTGCTACTCTGAGGGAAGCACCACCGGGGAGGGAGGCATGCACAGGGAGATGTCACTCATGGACATTCTGTCTCAGGCCCACAGGGTGCCAGGTGCTCTTCGTGGTGCTAGGGAAACACAGGCATGAGCCAGATGAGAAGCCCTAACCTCATAGAACTGGTGGTCTGATGAGGCAAGTTCCATTCTTGTTCTTGTATTTCGTGGCAGGTCACAGGGTTCATTATGTTATTATGCATTATCCCTTGCAGATATTCTTATATATTAACCAAACACGTGTTTGGTGTATTATTATTATTTGCAGTTTTTGGCCAGGGCTGGGTTTGAACCCTCCACCTCCCGCATATGGGGCGGGCGCCCTACTCCTTTCAGCCACAGGCGCTACCCACCACACATATTATTTTTAAACAGATGAACAAGAATAGACACAAAACTATAAAACCAGCACGTTGTACCCCATGACTGCATTAATGTACACAGCTATGATTTAATAAAAAAAGAATAAAATAAAATAAAGAGCTTATACAAACAAACAAACAAAAAAAGAATAGACACAAAACTAATGGACCTCACACACACAAATCCTACCTGAGCGGATAAACTCTTTGCTGGGGCTGAGCTCTTCTCCCTGCCCCTCATAGATATTCCATTACATTCACCTAGAAGGAATGACAATCCAAGATCCCTGAGCCACTTCCAATCTCCCAGCCCAGATGAATGTTCAACAAAAGCATTCTCTCACTCACCAGTAGGTAAGTGTCAAAATATGGCTTGCAGTGCCAGGCGGGAAGGTGGGATAGAAGAGTTCCCAACTTCTGGAAGCATCAGAGCCAACTGGGAAGGTAAAACATTAAGGAAAGAAGTTTAGGGCCAGGCAGTGCCTGTGGCTCAGTGAGTAGGGCGCTGGCCTCATATACCAAGGGTGGCGGGTTCAAACCTGGCCCTGGCCAAACTGCAACAACAAAAAATAGTGGGGCATTGTGGTGGGCGCCTGTAGTCCCAGCTACTCGGGACACTGAGGCAAGAGAATCGCCTAAGCCCAGGAGTTGGACATTGCTGTGAGCTGTGATGCCACAGTACTCTATGGAGTGCAACAAAGTAAGACTCTGTCTCTAAAAAAAAAAAAAAAAGGAAGTTTAGTACTAGCAAATATTCCTTCCTTGACCCAGGGCTCTTGCCCCATATTAATAGAGGTAGGTATAAGATGTAGGAGATGGGAGGTAACAGGTCTGCTGGGTCTCAAGTTGGTCATCCCCACCAGGGTTAGGGAGGAGGGGCTTAGTCTGCCATCCATCCATCCATTCATCCAACCATCTATCCATATGCCTATCTATACATATGTACATCCATACGTACATCCATTTGTCCACTCATCCTTCCAATCATCCATCCAGCCCATACATCCATCCATCCATATGTTTATCTATACATACATCTAGCCATCCAATCATCCATCCATATCTCTATCTGTACATACATGCATACATATATACATCCAACCGTCCATCTGTGATAGGTAGACTAATGTTCCCCAAAAGATGTCTACTTCCTAATCCCCAGAATCTGTGATTATGTTACTTAACATGGTTAAGGGGGATTAAGGTTGCAGATGGAATTGAAGTTGCAAATCATCTGATGTTAAAATAAGGGGATTGTATTAGATTATCTGGATGGGCCCAATGTAATCACATGGGTTCTTCAGAGGAGAAGAAGGAGTCAGAAGAGAGGACCAGGAAGATGGCGGTGTGAGAAGGGCTTTACCCAATATTTCTGGCTTTGCAGATGGAGGAAGGGGCCAAAACACAAGGCAAATGGGCAGATTCAGGAACTGGAAAGCCAAGGAGGAAGAGGATGCTCCCTTAGAATCTCCAGAATACAGCCCAGCTGCCACCTCGACTTTTTTTTTTTTTGAGACAGAGCCTAAAGCTGTCCCCCTGGGTAGAGTGCCGTGGCATTACAGCTCACAGCAACCTCCAACTCCTGGGCTCAAGCGAGTCTCCTGCCTCCGCCTCCCAAGTAGCTGGGACTACAGGCGCCCGCCACAGCGCCCAGCTATTTTTTGGTTGCAGCCATCATTGTTGTTTGGCGGGTCCGGGCTGGGGATTCGAACCCGCCACCTTAGGTGTACATGGCTGGTGCCTTAGCCGGTTGAGCTATAGTGCCACCTTGATTTTAGAGCTAGGAGACCTTTTAGATTTCTACCTGTTTTTTTTAGAGACAGTCTCACTTTATCACCCTTGATAGAGTGCCATGGCCTCACAGCTCATAGCAACCTCCAACTCCTGGGCTTAGGCGATTCTCTTGCCTCAGCCTCCCTGGTAGCTGGGACTACAGGCACCTGCCACAACACCTGCCTATTTTTTGTTGTAGTCTGGTTGGGGCCAGATTTGAACCTGCCACCCTTTGTATATGGGGCCAATGCCCTACCCGTTGAGCCACAGGCGCTGCCTAGATTTTCTGACCTCCAGAACCATAAGATAATATATTTGTGTTCTTTCAAGCCATTAAGCTTGTAATAATTTGTTACAACAGCTAAAGAAAATGAATACATTATCTAACCATCCAGTCCATCATGCAAATATCTATCCTACTATCCATCCATTTATCCATCTGTCCATTCCATCAATCCTCCATCCATTTAACAAATATTCATTGAGTGTCTCCTTTGTGTTAGCTGCTGAGCTATGAAAGACAATAGTAACCACCTTCCTGGAGCTGCCTATCTACTGGGGGAGAGAGACACAGTTTTAATCACAGTGGTAGAACATGAGGCATTTGGAAAGAATTATGGGAGGAGCTGTGGCTTGATGGTTCTTGGTAGCAGGAACAAGACAGGGAGCACTGCAAGACAATTGTGAGTTTCTATTGCCAGCCCCTCACCCAAAGGCCATCCCTAGAGGACACTGTCCCTTGCTGCCCCTGTCCTCAGCCCCAGGGAACCTGTCTTTTTTTCCCTGTCCAAGAAATAGATCAAGGGGCCAGGTTTAGCCAGGGTGATGCTCCTATCCTGATTTCTGCTTCCTATTCCCCAGGTCAAGAGCCATGCCTGCCATATTTTCTCATAGCCATGGGCCTCTGAGGTCCACTCCTGCTTCCACCTAAGGCCCCAGCCCATCAGCTACTAATAGGCACAACTCCCACATTCCACAACCTACTCAAGAATTAGGCTAAATTGAATTTGAGGAATGTATGACCTCAAGCAAGGGACTTCCTCTCTCTGGGTCTTCATACTCTCATCTTTAGAATCCCTTCTTTTCAGTATATAGTCAAGATCAAGAGAATTATTGCTGAATACCACCCTGCACAGGCCTTGACACAGAGGAACACTATTACCACCAGTAACTGGGAGATGCTAGATTACTGTACTTTAGTGAAGTGAGGTGCACATAGTTATCATGATTCTTTGAGCTGGGGATGTGGTTGTTGGCATTTGGTCCCTGCCCTCAAGAAGGTTTCCAGTTTCCAGTCCTTTCCCTTGAGTTGCAAAACTTGACATGCCAAGCTATAGCCTCATGGAGCTTGACCACAAGGGAGCCTGCAGTCCACTGGCCAGAGAGCTGCCCAGAGCCTTGTGGGCCACAGAGTACTCCCAGACCCAGCTCATGTCACCATCTTCCAGGAACATCCTGTACCTTGGCATGTTCTGAGAAAGAGCCAAGAAGGTGTTACCCATCCTGCCCCAATATTGTCACAGGCAGGCCATGTGTCTGGCCATGTCCAGAAGATGAGTCAGGCTAAGAGTGTGGCCCAGGATACCTTCCTGGGCAGCTGGTCCCAGGTTGGGGATAAGGAAGGAAAGCGCAGATTTCAACATTGAGAAGGGATAACACAAAGGGATCAGGGTAGAATTTCAGATCTGATTGCCTAGGGCAGACTGGGCAGGGTCTTCCCAGGGTCAGACCCCATGAGGATCCACCTGCTTTGGAGGCCTGCTTAACCAACCTTGACTAGATGTGAATGACTTTTCTCTCTATATCCAATTGAGACCACAAATTTCAGCTACATGGACCCTGCTAGGTGTGGCCTGCTCCAAACCAGGGGTCAGTGTGGCTGAGATGTTGCATCATATGCCAGGGTGTTTGGGTGCTGGTCTTGGCTCTGCCATTGCTCTCAGGATGTCCCTTTACCACCTTCTCCAGACCTCAGTTTCCCCCTCTGAAAAATGGAGGAATATACAGTAGCCACGATTTATTAAATACCTGCAATGCCTGTGAACTGTGCTCAGAGATCTTTTTACATTTAATTTTATTGTTCACTTGATTCTGGACAACTAAGCTGAGTCTTCAAGAGGAAGCAGCCCATCCTAGCCCATGGCGGCTGAATCAGTGCTGGTGCTGAGAGGAGGTGGAAGCTGAGCTGGGAGCGGGCTGCCAAAGTGCTCTGAGACCACTGTGCTGTTGGGTTCTCTCTGTCACACCCATCTCTGGCCTGGGCTACGTTTCCCCACTCAACAGCTGGCCTCTAAGGACCTCCCACCCAAAGGGCCTAAGCTCCAGATGTTCATTTTTCCTCTCACTGGGTCTTGTGGGGTAATGAGATGTAAGGGACCCTCTCCCTAATCCCTCTCTCCACTTTTTTCCTCTCAGCTGTGTTCTCTGCCCATCTCTGCACCCTGGAGATGAAGTTAAATGTGAGAATTCTCCTCCAGCCCAGGCACTACTCTCTTCCTTCAGATGTATAACACCTTCCTAGATCTGACAAAACAGCAGAGGTAGAAACCCAGGCCCACCTGGGGACCTGGTGATCCAGAGTATCCAGTAGTAGCCAGAAGTGGGGGCACAGATAAGATGTGTTTACTATACAAGTACCTTTACATTCTATAGGAGTTCCTGGCTGGGTGTAGAGTAAGACAGGCAGCATGTGGGAGACCAGGACCCAGGTTTAAGTCCTACATCTCCAACTGGATAAAAGACCTTGGGTAAGTCTCTCACCTGTCTGTCTGTCCAGCCAGTCAGCCACCTACTCATTATCCATATAGCACACATTTGTAAGTCACACTCTGATGTCAGGCACCATGAGAGGAGTGAGGCCCAGGCCTGCTCTCAGAGCTCAGAAAGGTGTAGACATGGGACCAGCTCTAAAATTAAAATGACAGAGAAATTACGCCCTATGAACAGGGCGTCTGTGGCAACAAAGCCCTGGTATCATGCAGGGCTCCACCTGCCCTACTGAACAATGACAATGCAACAGTCAGGTCCAGGAGCAGACAGGCAGCCAGGGCTCTAGGGTGGGTGCACATGTGTCTACACTGTTATGGTGCTGTAACTCAATGGAGGGCCATTGGCAGAAGCCTGGAGTCCCCACTCAGCCTAGTAGTGTGTTTGGCAGGCATACCTGGGCAGCTGTGGCAATTAGGGCTGTGGAGCAAGAGACAGTTATACCAGTGATTTACAGCAGGCCAGTCCAATGGAAAGGGGCAGGGAGGAGGGGGCTTTAGCTGCACAGCCCTGGAGTCTCTGCTCCTAGCTTCTGGGCTCTGGCTGCCCTGAGTCTCAGGATCCACTGTTTGAAGAGGCGGAAGGACCATGAAGGCTTTCTGGCCACCTTCTGGTAGTGGTGGGGGTGCTGTGGGAAGGAATGTGCTAGGGCCAAGCCTCCAGAGCCAACCTGCAGTTTAGACTTAGGGATGGAGGTGTGGCATGACTTTTGGCAGCTCCCAAATGCTAGTGTCTAGCTTCCCAGGTCATCTCCTTCCTGTCTCTCTTACTCCATTGTGGTGGCTTCATCTCAGGCTGGCCAGGATCTCACTGGATGACCAGATTGGACACCTCTCTGAGGTCCACTTCAGCCAGCTGGGTGGGTGACCTCAGCTTAGCCTCTTGACCTCCCTGAGCTAGGAGTGCCCCCCTGAGCAGTGACTACCTTTGGGCTCCAAGTTCCCAAGGAAACTGAAGAAGAGGGCAGCGCCTGTGGCTCAGTGGGTAGGGCGCCATCCCCATATACCAAGGGTAATGGTTCAAACCTGGCCCTGGCCAAACTGCAACAAAAAAATAGCCGGGCATAGTGGCAGGCGCCTGTAGTCCCACCTACATGGGAGGCTGAGGCAAGAGAATCACCTAAGCTAATGAGGGATGGAGATGTGGCATGACTTTTGGCAGCTCCCAAATGCTGGTGTCTAGTTTCCCAGGTCATCTCCTGGGAAGGAGATGAGGTGGCTCTCCTTGGCCACCTGGAAAGGTCATATGGGATTGGCACCACAGGATGGGGCTCAGACATCCATGATGGAAGCCAGGCCACCTCTCAGAGATCGGGGTGCAGTTTGCCTGGGCTGTGAGACTGCTGCTGCCGTTAAGGGGTACCCATCTGATAGCAGTTGGAGGTTGCTATGAGCTGTGACACTATAGCACTCTATCAAGAGTGATAAAGTGAGACTTTGTCTTTACAAAAAAAAAGGAAAGAAAAAAAAAGAAATTGAAGAAGAGACTTTGAATCCCAGAACAGAACCAGGAAAGGAAATAGATCAGGAAGGGGATGGCCCAGGTACTTCCTACAAGATAGACCTTCATGAGAGGATGCCCCACACCCATATAGACTTTCTCCTTCAGCCCAGCATGTGGAGGCAATGGCTTCCCATGCATTCAGCAAGAAGGACAGCATGCAGGCCTCTACCTGGACCCACTAAATCTCACTCCAGACTCCAGTGTGTCTACTCCAACCCCCTGGCACATGGTAGGTGTTTGCTGAGAGGGTGTCCCACCTCTCTGTGCTTTCTGCAGAAAAGAATCCACCTCCAGACTCTCACAAATGCTGCTCCCTCTGCCTGGAACAGTACACCCACCCCTCCCCCTCACTTAGCCTAAAGGTCACTGCCAGGACCACCTCTGCAGCTCTGGAAGAGAAGAGATGGATGCTGGAAGCCCTTGTGGACCTCAGGGAAGGCACTCTCTCCATTCCTCTTCAATACCACAGGCTACACACCAGTCTTGCATTTCCCCTTCTGAGTGGAAAGCCTCCCCAAGGACAGGCCGGGATGCCCAGATTGCCCTGGGCTGCACCAGGACCTGGGAGAGTCTTCAACTTTCTCTTCTCTGCCATTTTTACTCTCGAACAGGGTCCAGTATCTTTTTTCTGAAGGATTCAGGCAGCAGTGGGAAATCAGCAACCTCATCGCCCACCTTCCAGGCCCCTTGGGCCTCATTTCTGGAACCCCTCCCCCAGCAGCCCACTCATCTTCCCTGAGGCCTGCAAGGGCTTCTGGCATCCATCTCTTCTTTTCCAGAGCTGCCTTCAGCAGACACAGTAGGAGGAAGAGTCCAGGGCTGGGAAATGGGGCTTGGGTTTCGGAGCTACAGGGGAGGATCCCTGGAAGACCCACCCCGCTCTCTGCTCTGCAGCCTCTGATGGAGGCAGGGGGTAAGGGATGCGGGATATGACAGGGGCTGGTCCTCCGTCCAAATCCAGGTCACTCCCAGCCTGCTCAGCAGCCACTCAGTAATTAGGGGCCAGCGGGACATGGGCAGGGAGGTGGCAAGAAGCCTAATTGTCTGATTTTTCAGGTAATTAACGGGCAGCTGTCTGGTTGGTCCCCACGGGGCCCAGCATCCGCCACCCCATCTCCTGGACAGCCTGGCTGCCTAATGAGGCCAATTACTGAGTGGTGCTTGGGCCCTCATTAGCCACCTGGAAAGGTCATAGGGGATTGGCACCACAGGATGGGGCTCAGACATCCATGGTGGAAGCTGGGCCACCTCTCAGAGATTGGGGTGCAGTTTGCCTGGGCTATGAGACTCCGCTGCTGCCGTTGAGGGGTACCCATCTGACAGCTGGGACCTCACTCCTCACCTCTCTTATCAGGACAGCAGCTTTAGGTCAAATCATACCCCAGCCACCTCCTAGCTATGTGGCCTTAGGTGTGTCACCATTACCTCCTTGGACAGGCCCTCTGTTTTCTGGATCAGAGATGATGGACACAAAACCCTGGTGCTCAGGAGGGGCCCTGCAGACAGGTGGGTGCTTACCTTCTTTCTACAGTGCCAACTCCTTACTCCACCAGAAGAGATAGAGCCTGAGGTCACCGGTGTGTCAGGAGTTCACTCTGCAGGGCCCCAGAGACTGAGAGCAGCAGGGACAGCCCCCTGGGAATCACTTAAGGGAACTCAGCATCTGGGTAGAGAGTTCTGGGAGGGGTCAGTAGAGCATGGCCAGGCCAGGTAGAGGGTGTTCTAGGAGCACTGGACCTTCAGGGCACCTGAGCCAGTAGTGGAGTGGAAGCAGGTAGTCCTCAGGAAGTGAGGGGATTTGGAGATTGTGGTGGAGTTTAAGGACCCTCCCCCTGTCTGGATGCTCCAGAGCACCTGGGAAAGAGCCCAGAGTGCCCAGGCTGCTGATCTGAGGTAGGATCCTGGTCTTCCTTGATCAGTTCACACCATTCTTACACCCAGGAGATCAGGAGAGGACTGCACCCTGAGATGCTGAAATTTTGGGGCTTCTGTGGCTCCTCTGTTTTAAGAATTCTGTGACCTAATTCCATGCTGACAAATTCCATGCTGTTCCAGCTCCTGTAATCGTCAGCTAACACTACTTTTGGTCCTGCTGCCAGCCTAGAATCTAAGTTAAGGGTTTCCAAAATTCTTCTCCCAGGAGGCCTAGTACAGAGGCAGAGGAGGGGGCTGGGAAGACTCCTGACCCCACAACTGGAGCAGCTTGACTTTGATCTCTGATAAAATATTAGTAGCTGCTCTTTTGTAAGTTCTTGCCATATTTCAGGCATGCGCAGGTGACATAAGGACTCTGCTACCACGATTGCATTTTGTCCTTATAAAACCCCAAGAGGAAGAAAGTGTCACAGTCCCGTTTTACAGATGAGGATGCCGAGGGTCTCTGAGGCTGAGACTGAGGCTGAGTGAGCAGCTTGCCTCAGGTTCCAAGGCTTATAGGAAGGAGGGCCGGGACTAGGACTCAGTTTCCACTCTGGGCCACCAGGAATATGAGTTTCTCAGAAAGAAAATTAGGTGTAGGAGTTGTGGGGGGAGGGTATCCCATTTGTCACTTGTTTCCACCAGGTTGAGGTTTGGGTGCCTGCTTTTCTGCCCCAGGAGACTGTGGTCCCAGCTCCAGGTCTCCAAGGGCCTCTGCACACCATCATGTGGTGTTAGCATGTTTGAGGGTCTTTCTGCCTGTTTCCCCCTCTGCTGTGTGGGAAGCATTGCCCAAAGTCCAAACCAATAAGATGCATCCCAGAAATAGCATATGTTTCCAGCTTCTGCTCTTCCAAGTTATAAACTGCCTGGTGTGATGTGCCCTGTGTCAGCTTGCTTCAAGACTCACGGCGGGGGTGGCTGAGGCAGCATGAAGAACACACAGGGCCTTCTCCAAGTTGAGAAAATTAGAACTAGGGAGCCAGCCGAGCCCAAGACCCAGGCGAGCAGGGACCAGTCTTTCTAGACCTGGGGCTAGGTGGAGGCTCCACATGGGAAGAGGGTCAGAGGTTGGTAGCCTAGATTTAATCTGCACCTAAGGATTAAGACTTAAAACTGAAACTCAGAACACAGATCAGAGGTTTGGGCTTCAGTCTTGTGTAGCAATTAGAGCTCCAGACTTGGCTTAGATTCAGGGGTTAGAGAACAGGCATCACTGTTCAGAACTTGATGGGGGGTGGAGATCTAAGCTCAGTCTGGGGTCCGAGTCAGGACTAAGCTAGGGTGAGAGGTAAGGTCAGAAGTCAAGATCAGCCTGGTCAAGGCCATGGCTAAGGAGAAGAACCCCAAAGATCTGGAAGCCTTCCTATTTCCTGGAAATGACTCTGGGCAGGACCTGTTACAGAGGGCTTCCTGTGATAAGCAAGGCAGAGGCTTGCAGGGCTTGAACGTGACTTTGTAAAGGGCTGGGACGATATCTCGTTTCTGAAGGCCTCTGGCCCTGGCTGCCTGCTTGCAGGAAAGGCTCCCCCAAGCCTCCGCTGCTTACCTCTGAAATGTGGGCGGTCACATACACACCTCCCACATTGATCATGCTCCCCTGGTGTGGCTAATTTCTACCCTCCAGGCTATAGGCTCCAGAATGGGGGTGGGTGGACCAACAGAGTAAGGGTGAGTGTTCCCCACAGGTGTGCAAGATGCCTGGTGGGGATCGTGCCCCTTCCCTGACTCTGTGGCTGAAATGGACCAAGGCTCTAGGTCCACAGTCACAGCCACTCCAGGGTCCTGTCACTTCCCAAGCTACCCCCAAGAGGTGACCTTGCAGCCCGTTCAAGCCCAGCAATGCGCAGCCCGTTCCACCTGAGCAATGTGCAGGCAGTACTGTCCAGGCTGCCCAGGGCCCCTTTCCCAGGCCACTATTCTGCCAGCTGGGTTTTCCCGCCTCTTCTCCATTCTGGGCCCAGCGTGGACAGACATTCAGGGACAAACCCACACAGCAGCCAGCGAAGGAGCCAGAGCCAAAGTAGGCAAGCAGGAATGAGAGGCCAAAGGGCAGGAGAGAGGGGTGTAAGGGGGAAGCCTTCTCACCGGTTTCTCTGTTTTCACCTCCCACGGGGCCTGGTCATGGACCAGCCTCAGGCCACCAATCCACAACTGGCGCCCTGACCCCAAAGGTCTCTTCTCACCAGAACACCCCAGGAAGATTAAATCAAGGGGGCAGCCAGGCATGTGTGAGGGAGTGGGGGCTGGGGGCTGAGAGTACCCTCAGGGACAGCAATGGTGGTGGCATTTAAAGTCAGCAGGGGAAATATGGAAGACAAGAGAGCTGCCCTGAGTGCCCAGGATTTGAGCCCTCCAGGGTTTGGCTGTCAAAGTCCCGGTCACCTCCTCCAGCTGAGCTATTAATACCCAGCTACGACCCACACAGCCTTGCTGGGAGGACGCCGAGTTCTTCAGGGGGCTAAAAATGGTCTCTGATGGGGGTGGGCCAGCTTTCATCCCTGTGTGTTGAAGGAGCTGGGGCCAAAGACCAGGCTGGCCTGAAAGGGGGCTGGGGCCAGAGTGGAGGTGCAGAGGGCAGAGGGCGGCTGAGCCCTGGGAGTGGCTTGAGGATTCCAGATGGGAGTAGAAAGGCACTCAGCTGTTCTAAACCGCATTGCTCAGAGACCTGGTTAGCGGGGATTAGGTGGTGGTCCCACTTGAGAGGGTCCCACCACCTAGATCCTCGGGCTTCTCCTACGTCTTCTCCATCCAGGCCTTCTCCTTCCCCTCAGATCTTATGTGGGCCTCTCCAGGCTTCAGTGGGTCTAGGGGCCAAGGGCTGCCTGCTTTCTCCTGCCTGGAGGGGCCTGGAGGGAGAAAGGGAGTTCCAGGGAGAAATGTGGAGCCTCTGGTGGGAGCTGGACTGACTAAAGCCTAAGCCATTCAGGTTTCAGTGTCACGTGTGAAATCTTGTTTAATCACAGCACTGTCTGAGGAAGGGATTACTGGCAGCCCCATTTTATAAATAAAGAAACTGAGGCCCAATCATCTCCCCAGAAACTGAGCTGGATGCACCCAGTTTGTGCATCCAGATCCTATCCTGTGTTGCCTTCTTACAAAAAGAGGTTTCTTGGCTCAGCGCCTGTGGCTCAACTGGCTAAGGCACCAGCCA
>NW_003852427.1:1188934-1191949 GCF_000181295.1 Otolemur garnettii
AAAAAAAAAAAAAAAAGAGGTTTCCTGGTGTGTTTTGGGGACCCATGAAAGGGGTGTTTCCATCAAAATGCTCTGGTCACCACAATGTCCTAGGCACTGGGTCAGTAACAAGGAGTCTGCACTGGTACCTTTCCTGGGTTCATCAGCCACTTGCCCTATTCCTGGGGCTTAAGGGTACATCCTGAGGCCTGTGCTGGTCTTCTGAGCTAGAGGTCACCCAAGGCCATCTGCTCCCTGCTGTTCCCCCTCCTTTCTCATGACAGATGCTCCAGAGTCCAGACACAGACCCCAGAAGAGTGCAGACTTGGCCAGCAGATTCCAGACGACAGACTGGCTGAGAGAAGTGTCAGCCCCAAAGGTTCCCCTCATCCCACCCCTGTGCCGGAAATCCCAACAGCTGCCTGGCTAACAGGTCCTGGGCACTGGGCCCTAACCTAGGGCAGGCAGCAGCAGCTGTGTCAGGTGTCCAGAGATGTTGGGGGAGGCAATGGCTGGAGCCAGGGGAAGTCTGCCTGTAGTTAGTGAAGCTGTCAACACCTTCTAGGCTGCCAAGGCAGAGAGGGATAGGGGCCTGAGGGAGGGGTCCTGGCCTTGTCTGGAGGATCTAAGGAGACAGACAGCCTCTGGGCTGGCCTGGAGAGTCTGAAGAGGGACAGGCCCTGTCCTGAGGGATCTGGGGAAGGAAGAAAGGACCTGGCCCTTGGAGAAATTTGAGGGGCACAGCCCCCTGGCCTTGGAAGCTGATAGAGGGAGTTTATTTCCTAATGGCTAGTGGGAAATGGGGTGAATGGGGGGGCATTGTCTCAAACTGTCTTCACTTCCCCATCCAGGAAATGAGATGGCCTAACTCCACTGGAATTTCCTCAGTACTAAGGAAGGTCCTTTTCCTCAGCTGGAGTCAGGGGAGACCAGCCAACCTCGGGGATCAGGCTACAGGGACCCTCTCCCAGGCCTAGTCCTGGGGTTGCTGTCCCCTCCTAACTGCTCACCTACCATACCAACCTGACTTCTCCTAAAGCCCTAATGCCCACATGTTCATTTGGTCTGGGCCCATGCCCCAGGCAGCCTTCCTAGATTGTTACCAATGCCCAAAACAGGGCTCAAGTGCCTCTGTCTGCTCTGGCTCACTGGAGCCCCCACAGTGGAGCCACAACTTTTGAAGGCCTTAGACTGCCATCCTCCTTCTGCTTTCCTCTCGACACTCGCTCCCTCTCATGCTCTCTCTTGGAGCCCCTGCCCTCAGTCTGGGTACCTCCAGTCTCAGCTGTCCCTGCCGCATAGTCCCCTCTCCTGTATTTCTTTGTCTTATCTCTTTGAGTTTTATCTTTGTCCTTTGGTCTCAGACTCAGACCTGGCTGTCTCTTTGGTTCAGTGTTCATCTCTGCCTGTCATTGTCTCTGTCTCTGTGGTTGTACTGGTGACTCCTTGTTCCCTCTCTCACTCTGGCTCTCTCTGGTTCAGTCTCAAGTTATCTCATCTCAGCTTCTTAGTCATTGCTACTCTGGGACCCTCCCTGCCTGGCCAGGGTGCCTGCTCAGAGATCTGCTACAGCATCTATTCACTGGCTCCCAGGAAGAGCTCAGGTGACACTGTGGTCTCAGCTCTGGCCCAGTTCCAGGGGAGCTGCTCTGATTCCCTGAAGGCAAATGAAGGAGAGACAGGACAGAAGGCCATGTGCTTGCTTGTCTCTTGGGAACCTAATGACACTGGGACTCCCCTTGACCAGACCACTGGCCATGACCCCTACCCAGGCTCTTAACTCCCAGCATATGGTTCATTTTTTACCCTACAACTTATGGTTTTGTGATCCTGGATGAGTTTCTGAGCCTCGGTTTCCTCATCTACAGAGTGGGGCCAATACCAGGACCAGCTTTAGCAGGTGTCAGAGGATTAAATGTCAATGCACAGGGTAGCCATCTGGCACTGTGCCCAGTTCATAGTAGAGCTCAGGAGAAGCCCCATTGCCATGACTGTGACTATTATTCTCCAGGGTCTCCAACATCATGATGCATTGGAGAGGGCTGGGCTGAGCTTCTGCTGCTTATCCCCATGTGCACCCTGCATCTCACACCCATCCTCCTCTACTGGGCGGTAGACACCCCCACACCTGGGACCTGCCTGTCCTCAGAGTCAGTCTGAATTGTACACAGTGACACTCACCAAATTAATTACCACTGGCTTGAGGATATATATTTTTTAAGAAGACATTTTTCCAGGGGGAAAAACACGCAGGAGCTATAATTAGTTGGGAAAAGGAAAGAAGAGCAGAGTGTGTGAATCACCAGCCCCAGTGACAGACTGTTGGAGCCAAGCAGAAGTTTCAGGAGAAGCTGCTGGGGCGTGGGTGAGTTGGGACGTTGTGGCATGGGGATGGTGCTCTGCCCAGGTGGGCTGGGGTCCTCAAACCAGGCCCTAGATGAACACCTTCGCTCCCACCCCCACCCCTCTTGAGACTCTATCACTTGACACCCCTCCCAGCTCTCAGTCTCTGTAGCTCCTATCTGCTGTGACCATCCCCAGGGCTTCTGCCTCCCTTACTCATGCCAAGGCCAATGCCAATCCTTGTAAACACATACTTGGGCAGAGACTTTGTAGCTCAAATGAGAACGGAGAAATTGTGTTTGAGTTTTAGGAGTTTGGAGAATGTCTAGTCCAACTCCTTATTCATTAATTTATTCACTAATTCATCAAGTACTGTGCTGCTGCATGTCTGGCCCACAGACAAGCAAACTGAGGCCCAGGGAAGTGCCAGGTCTGGCCCAAGCCACACAGCTATGAATGGAACAACTGCTCTACCTGCCTGTTGTCATTAGCTCTGCCAAGCCTGCCCCTGGGCAGCGTTCTGGGCCACCAAGGTGACCACAACTAAAACCTACTCTCACTGGGCCCATATCCTTTTTTTCTTTTTTCTTTTGAGAAAGAGTCTTAAGCTGCTGCCCTGGGCAGAGAGCCATGGTGGTGTCATAGCTCACAGCACCCTCCAACTCTTGGGGTCAAGTGATTCTCTTGTCTCAT
>NW_003852427.1:1192311-1192512 GCF_000181295.1 Otolemur garnettii
GGGCAGAGAGCCATGGTGGTGTCATAGCTCACAGCACCCTCCAACTCTTGGGGTCAAGTGATTCTCTTGTCTCATTTTTTCTATTTTTCAGTAGAAACTGTGTCTTGCTTTTGCTCAGGCTAGTCTTGAACCCGTGAGTTCAAGCAATCCACCCACCTCAGCCTTCCAGAGTGCTAGTATTACAGGTGTGAGCCACTGCTC
>NW_003852427.1:1192877-1205750 GCF_000181295.1 Otolemur garnettii
GCTTTTGCTCAGGCTAGTCTTGAACCCGTGAGTTCAAGCAATCCACCCACCTCAGCCTTCCAGAGTGCTAGTATTACAGGTGTGAGCCACTGCTCAGTTGGCTCATTCTTAGATAACAAAACCACATTAGGAAAGAATTCTGGACACACACACCCTCCTACTTCTCAGTGTGGGAATCCCCAGGGGCCAGGCCCCAGACAAGCATCAAAGGCACAAGACTCAGGACAAGCCTGTGCCTTTCTGGGGTTTGACAGTTAGCTTAGAAGCCAGAGTTCTAGTCAAGACCAGCCCAGAGTGCTGAGGGCCTTTAGGGGGTCATTCGTTCATTCAACAAACACATCCTGGATACATTCTCTCTCCCAGGTAATGTGCTGGGCCCTGAGACACTGAATGGCGTGGAGGTGACAGACGTTTGACCAGGCAAGACAGAGTAAGCAGGCTCCATAGCAGGGGGTAAACAAATGGCTGTGGGCATGTCTGGTGATATTAGGGAGGGCTTCCTGGAGGAAGAGGCAAATAAACAAGGATGAATGTGCCCTTAACAGGGGAAGGGAGGAGAAGACAATTCAGAGGAGGAAAAAACATTGAACAGGAATCCCAGGAGCAGAGAGGGAGGGGGTAGGCATGAAAAAGTTGGTGGATGCATGGTTTGTCCAGATTCGGGGCCCAGGCTTGTTAGTCAGCCATACTGGGAGGATTGAACTTCTTCAGGAAGGGAGAAGAGCTGCTAGTGCAGAAGTAGGCTGAACCCACTGCCCAACCCTGAGAGCACCCTGGGACCTCTCTCTGTGGCCTCCCTCAGACCCCTTCCAAATGGCCTCAGGCCTTTGGAGAAAGAATTAAATTTACTTCAAGGAATACATGGAACAGTGATTTTATTTCTTGTGTCCTGAAATTAAGGTACCTTCCTATGTTTTTGCAAATTGGTTTGGGACATTTGTGTTTTGTTTTAGAAAAAATTATTATAGATATTGAGAATTAATGCAGTTATTTGCAGCTGGGTTAAGAGAATAAAAGGAAAACACCTCCCTGAGCTCGCCCACTCCTGTTTTACAGAAGAGACAAGTGAGGAAGGGAGGAGAGGGACCTATACAAGGAGGCCACACAGCTGTGGCAGCCATGGTGATTGTCTCCAGGGCCAGGAGGTAGATGGCTTTTAGTGCTCAAGAGGGGCAGAGGATTCTTGGTGAGGGATTCTCTCAGCAGGGTGGAGGAGAGCAACTGGGAGTTCCTCCAGTTTCTGATGTGGCTTATTTATACTTCCCCAAGTGGAAAGCTCACTGCTTAGTGGACTGCCTGTGGTGAATTTGGCCAGCTGTAGCTGCTGGGAAGAGAGAGATGCTATCCCCTCAACTCCCGGCCAAAGTTCTCTGTATCCCAACCTCTACCCACCCCTTATCTCTGACTTTTTGTCTTCACCTCCTCTGGCTGAACAGAAGCAGGAACCAGGGTGGACTCCCTGGGCAGGGCCCTGGATTTCCGCAGGCTGCATAACTGCCAATCTGATTTGTCCTGGGTAAAAAGTCCCTACAATTCTAATGGCTGGAGGGGGGTCCTGGCCAAAGCCTCCCCAGGTGACAGGCAGCATGGGAGAGTGAGTGGAGGTACATAGTCTTCTTCCTAGATGCCCAGCCTATTGTCCTGCACATCCTGCCTGGCCTGGCCTGCCCAGGCTAAGGACACAAGCCAATGGGCAAAAGCAGGGCCATATAGATAGTTTCATGGGCACCAATAGACAGGTGAGGTGCCTAGTGAGTGAGCTACCTCACCAAATGTGCATCTGTTCAGCCCCTGCTTGTGCGTCTGGCCCTATGATGGACACCGGGCCCTCAGAAATGAATTAGATACAGGAGCCTGAGGTTTGGACAAGCATGAGGGAGACGACAGGGAACAATCAAAACTCTGCATCCTTGGCCATACCAGCAAGATCAGCTCCAGACTTTTTTGGAGAAAAATCTTATCAAATATACCTTCCACCTAGCAGCCAGAGAGGGACTTGGCCTCCTGCTCCTTCTCCTCAATCTGCCATGGCTCCCTATTAGTAGACCAGAAGGTCCTTTGTGTACTCAGATCCATCCACCCTCCAGACTCCTTCCTGGAACTCCACTCCCTCCCTCCTTCTACCTGCACTGAATGCTTTGGGTTTTAACAGTCTCTGGCCCTCTGGCTTTTACCCAGATTTTCTCTCTGCCTGGAATATGTTCTCTATCCTTTTCACCTGCTAACTGCTTCTTCAGAGCCAACTTCCCAGCCCTCAGCCCAAATCCCAGATCCCAGACTATGACAGGTCCCCTATTACTTGCTCCTGTAGCCCCTCATTCTATTCACAGAATTGTCATGGAACCTGCAGTGAGATCCTTAATTGTATGTTTATTCAATTGATTGTCTATAAAAAGTGGGGTATGTTCTCTTGGTCACCTCTATATACCATCACCACACCTGCAGGATGAGCCTAGAGCCCATGCTTAATCAATATACATGTATGTTGAGTGTTGAGTAAATGAATATCAAAACCAAAGTGTTTATATTAATAGAAATTTAAGGTCAGGACATCAGGGTGATAACCTTGAAACTAACATTGATAATGTCACTAACCCATGTGCTGAGGACATCACAAAGGTGGTTATACTTGATTGTAAAATATAACCATTCTGAGCCAGCTCCAATGTCACTGGCAGTGGCTGGTTTGGGGGTGGCCATGAAATGAATAGCAATAGCAGTGACACTAGCTACATGTTGGACACCAATTCAGCATCACATGAGTGAAGAGTTTTTTTTCAATGAAATGTATTTGAATGTAAGAACTTCAGGATCAAAGCAGGTGAAGCCAGGGCTCACTCATCAACAGATATTTCTGCTGTGCCAACCCTGTGCCAAGGGTTGGCTGAGCACTGAGGCTGTGAACAGACAGACCCTATCTTTGCCCATCAGGATGAAGCCAGGGGGAGAAGCTGGTTCAATGGGCCTGCCCTGGTCCCTCTGACCAAAGGGGATGCAAGAAATTTCCTCTCATGGGAGGGGCAATCTCTGAATACAGCTGCTGTCTGCAAAGAAACACAGATTGATCCTGTCCAGCAGGCCCCTGAGAAGCCAGTTGCCCACACTCTCTGGGGCTGATGTTCAAGTAGCTGTTATGGTTGGGATAGGCAGGAGGACCCAACAGAGACAGACTCATAGCATGCCCTTCTCATGCCTCCCCTTCCACAGAACACCCTCCATGGCCTAGTCCACAGGTCCGGCCTCCAACCTGCTTGTGCTAAGAGTCACATATGGGTCATGGCTCCAAGCAGCCTCTCTCTGCTGCCAGCACAGTGTGTCTTGCCATTGCAAGGCTGTGTGATGTGTGTGTGCTGGGGAGGGCAGTGATCAGGGGCTGGGGGTGAGTCCCCTCAGACTCCCCAAGTTGGGGTCCCTGAGAGCCTTAACCAGGAAGATGACTAGCAGTGAGATAGCCAGCTTCTCGGAAACACCTGGCAAGACTTGGGTCGGTGGCCTGGGATTTTCAGCCATGATGCTGACGTGCTTAAACTCAGGTCTTCACCCAACCAGGCCCAGCCCAGGCAGGGAGGGCTCTGAAGGACACAGACAGCTCTTCCTCTGTCAGGACAGTAGGACCATTTATCAGGGAGATAAGCAGTAGCCGGAGGGCAGAGTTGGTGGAAGGAGCTGTCTGGAAAAGATAAATGGGGTCACTCAGAGGGCATGGAAGGGCTTGTGTCCCAAGTCCCAGCTTTGACATCCTGCCCCCATGCCTGTTGGCCACAGACGTCTGGCTGCCATACCTCACAGAAAAACTGAGGCTCTCTGTGAACAGGTTGCTCGAAAAGCAGTCAGCATGTATTCTGTGCCCTCACAGGGCCCGTCTGATTCTGCCTCATCTATTACAAATAGGGAAACTGAGGTCTGGGGGTGGTCTACTCTTGTCAGAGGGGGAAATCACAGGGCCCTGACCCCACCCTCAGCTTTCCTGAACAGGGTCAGAGAGGAACCCATGGGGCTCTATATTCCTGGGCACTTAACCATATGTGCCCCTATGCCTGCCATCCATGGCCTCTGTCCTGTTCCTGCTTCCCATGGACCAGGGGAAGTCTCTTAGTTCTCTTCCAGATGGAGACATGCCCAGAGAGGTGAGGTTACCAGTCCAAGGCCACACCACAAGGAAGTGGCCAAACTGGGTTTGAACGCAGGCCTCTCAGAGTTGCACTCAGAGCCCATGCTGACCACTGAACAGCACTGTCTGCCCGGAGGGGCCTTGGGGGCCCAGCAGAGGCTGAAACAAACCCACTGGGCAGGGAATAACTCTGGGAACCTTCTGCCCTGTTAAAATCTGTCATCCCCAAATTGTCAGACATCCCTTGGGGTGATTTGCCCATCCCATGTCCCCACTCAGTAGAGCTCAATAAATATTTCTGAAGAAATTAATTTTTAATATTAAACAAACCCATGAACATAAATAATGACAGCCTTTTGTGAGCCCCCGGAGTTGGTCAGGCCCATCCTTGGGGCCTCACATGCTGGCCTCAATAGCTCCCTGGGACACCTCTGTCCATTGTCTGCTGGATCCTTATGAGGGCCCATCCAAAAAGACAGTGCCACCTTTAGGAGCCAAGAAGAGCCAGGCTTCGCATCACAGAGATGTAAAGAAGAGAGATAAAGAGGAGCGAGGGGACCCTTCACTCCAGCTGGGAGCCTGGAGGCTTCTGCAGCCCTTGCCATCAGGGTCTCTGAGGGCTGATGTGTTTAGGTGTTGGAAGAGGCCAAGCTGAGAAACACAAGGCCAATGTTAGGGACAAACCTTGGCTTTCCTCACTGCCCCAGTGTCCAGAGCAGTAGACTTAATCCAGAAGCATCTGAAGGATTTTCTGGAAAGTATTTTCCCCATGAATGGTTAGAGGAGCATCTTGGGGAGTCTTGAAATTCATCTGGCAAGCAGTGGGAGGACAGGGGGTATTTGAGAGGCCTGGAGCCTTTCTGCCTATGACCACCTCATGGAAGTTCTGGGTCTTCTTTAGCCTGGGCCAACCTGGGCAGAGATAGGAGTCTGGATTGTGAAGGGAAGAGTCCCAGGGCCTGGGGATAATGATGCAGGAAGGAGCCCCCAGGGGCTATCAGATGGATACCAGCCTCACTACTCCAGCTCTGGGGGCTCCCACAACTGGAGGGGCCCTACCTTGAATCTGACCCCCTAAACCAGAGATCATTCTCAGAAAAGCACACAACCTTAACACCCTGTGGTTGTGTAAGTGAGTGAGGGCATTATTGGCTGCAGGATCCTAGATGGAGCTGGTCCAGCATCTCAGGGGACAGACCAAGCATATGACAATAATACTGACTATTAGGAAACTGCAGAATAGCACCGTTCTGCTCTTGCTTTGCTCCAGATGTTGGGTTGAGTTTGGCTTTCCAGCACTCTCTTGTTTAATTTAATTATCATGACCCTAGGAGGGTCAATTATTAACCCTCCTTTTACAGATAAAGAGTTAAGATCCAGATGAGTTAAATCTCTTGCCTAGAGTCACAGAGCACCAATAACCCTAATGCACCTCTATGCACACTCAGAGGAGCCGAGACACTCTTCCTGGCATCTCTTGTTGCTCATGAGCACATTCTTGCAAGGCGTTCTCTGACAGAAGAATCCTTAATGATGGGTCTCTGGAAGACCTGAAATGTTTCTCAATTCGGTCCTTGCAGAGGACCTCAAGAGGCAGACAAGCTGGTAGAAAGCACTCCAAGCCCATCACTGGGGGAAAGGTAGATGCAGTGGTATAGATCAATGTCATTTATGTAGTGTGTGTGTGTCATAGATATAAAAATGCTCCACACCCACTGGGGGGCATCCACAGACAGAGCCCCAGGTTCACGCCTCACTGCACTTCCACATGACTGCATGCACACATATACCCCCCACAGGGACCCTCAAAGCCTGAGCCTCCCTGTCCACCCAGCTGGGCCTGAAGGGACTGCAGGTGGGTGGGGTTCTGGCCACAGTGTAGAGTCCTGGCCAGGGCTCCAGGGCCAGGACAGATAATGGCTGTCTGGGGGCCTTGGTTCTGCCCTCCTCAGCAGGTTCCTCTTCTTTCCTTCCTTTCTTCTTTTCTTCTGCTGCTCCCCATCACCATTGAGAGGTCCCAAGAGTCTTTAGTGGCACTAGTCACACACATGACACATCAAGCTGCTTAGTCACACAGGGTGCCCCTGCCCCTATCTCCAAGTCCCACACTCTCTCCTGGCATTGTCTGGGGTCAGGCTGACCTGTGGTGGCTGCAGCCTCACTTGTGCTGTGCCTCCAGCCTGGCTTGAGCTGGACAGAATAAAGGAGCTGCAGACCTTGATGTCCCCCGCCAGTGGGAGGGTGAAGTCCTCTGGAACAGTGGCAGTGCCAGAGTAGGCATGGTGCCAGACCCAGGGCAGGTCATGGCTCTCAGTGCTTCCCCATCTCTTCCCCAGACCAGTGCCTGCCTAGCTGTCTCCTGCAGCCCTGGAATCTGAAGTAAGGGAACCCAGGTGGCTTCTGGCACAAAATTTTCATGGTCTTGGGCCAACCAGAGCACGGTGTCAGGCTCAGTTTCCCCATCTGTTAAATGCAGCAAGGTAATGGCAGAGTGAAAGCATAGGGCAGGCCACTGGGATGCCACCCAGGACCAGGCGAAGAACTGCCAGTGATTGCAGGCTTAAGGCTCAGCCAGACCCTTCTCATCTTTGTCTCACTCAATTACTGTCACTCTCCTCATCTGACAGATGTGGACACTGACTTGCCCAAGGCTATACCACTAGAGAATTACTTGAGAGAGAATACCACCGAGAGTTGCCTCTCAGACAACCTGTGATCTGGGGAGAGCAAGGGGGCTTCCAGACATGGGCCCAGGATCAAGGCTTCCTGAACCCCATGCTGGCCAGAGGTGTCCCTATGTGTCCAATCTGTTTCTGCCCAGCCCACCAGGCTCAAGGATGTTCTGTGTCAGCTCAGTGAAGTTCAGGGAAACCATCAGCCTCCCATGAGCCCACTGAGAGCATGTTGCCTGCCTGTCTCCTCTCCCTACTTGTGCCTGGTCACCTCCTTGAGACCCTTCTCTGAGGTGTTCTCCCTGACTCCCACTCTTCAGCAGGCTGGACTCCATTTCCATGCTCAGAACCCCAACACCTGGTGTACAGGGGGCCTATCAGGTGTCTGGCACCAGAACTGATTGAGTTCCAGGCTGTGGTTTGTTAAGGGATCAAGGAGGGCACCACAAAGTGCCAAGAACAGGAAGGCAGGAGACCAGTGAGGGCTTTCTCTGGTCTTAGGTGGCTCCTGGTAGGGATGAAAAAGGGGAAGGTAAGTATGGGCCTTGCCTTGGAACATCCAGGCTGGAGTTGGCACTTGCTCTGTACTAGAAGCAGCCAGGGTAAATCATGGAGGCCACTCAGGAAGCAGCCAGGGTAAATAATGGAGGCCACTCAGGAAGCAGTCCCCCATTTGCTAGGGGGTAGGGCAAGGAGTCCATTCATCCTCCTGACTTCCCTGGAAGCCTGGCTAGCTCAATGTGCAGGCTGGAGAGAAGTTGCTGATCATCCTACTGGGCTGAGACTGGGGAATGAGGCAGGGGCTGCCATGCTGCCCCAGGAGCAGCCTGAATCTAGAAATGACCCCCATCCCTGGTCTCTTGGGGTCCACCTGCCACCTCCTAAACTGTAATCACACTTGTCTTGTTCCTGGCCCATTTAGGCTGCCCTAAAGAGTAGTGAGGCTCAGGCTGGGAGCCCTGACAGCAGAGGCTAGGGCTTAAGAAAGACATTTGCTGAAAATAGACCTGGGCCTGTGCCATCTCCTTTCCAGCAGTTCAGAAGGTTATCCAAGACAGGCACCTTGGGCTTTCAGTAAGCTGGTTCAGCGCCTATTACTGCCTGGACTGCCACCTTCCTGTCCCCAAACTCAGGGCAGGCACCAGGCCCTCACCCCCACTTCAATCCAGCCCCTAGTCTATAGCTGTAACAGGCTGCCCTCTAAAGACAATATTTCCTCCCCCACTTACAGAGCATCAGTTTCTTCATCTGTAAGATGTGGAGAATGCCACATATATGTGGAAGATAGGTGTATCTCAGGCTGATTGTGAAGATGCATTGAGACTGTCATGTAAAAGGCTCTGTGCAGAGCCTGTACAAAGCAAGGTTGCCCTAAACTAGAAAGGTGTTCTCATGATCACTCCAGCCTCTCACTGTCCCACCTATACCTCTAAGGTCCTGGTATGACACTAACCATTTTTCTTTTTTTCTTTTTTTTTTTTTTTTGAGACAGAGCCTAAAGCTGTCCCCCTGGCTAGAGTGCTGTGGCATTACAGCACACAGCAACCTCCAACTCCTGGGCTCAAGCGAGTCTCCTGCCTCCGCCTCCCAAGTAGCTGGGACCACAGGTGCCCGCCACAACGCCCGGCTATTTTTTGGTTGCAGCCGTCATTGTTGTTTGGCGGGTCCAGGCTGGGGATTCAAACCCGCCACCTTAGGTGTACGTGGCTGGCACCTTAGCCGGTTGAGCTATAGGCGCCGAGCCACTACCCATTTTTCTAACAAAGAATCTGGGGCTCAGCAGGTTCAGCAATGTGCCCACAGTCACACAGTTGTAGGTGGCAGAGCTAAGGCTCCAACCCAGGCTGTCCCGAACTTGCAGGCTCAACTCTACTGCAATGTCCAACTCAGCCCACATGGAGAGCATCTATGGCACTCAGTGGAGAGCAGCCAGTTTTGCAGGAGGTTCTCTATGCTGCATCACAGGACAATGGGGAAGGAGACTCAGACATGTCTGCCTGGCTCTGAATTCAGCCCTCTGGATAGGGCTCTGAGCCCAGGTGGATGGCTAAGCAGCCACTAGCTTACAGATTGGGGCTGAGGGCTCTGCAAGATCCCCCACTGCCACTACCATCACTCTCCTAGTTCCTGGGGTAGGGTGAGGTGGGGGCAGAAGTACACATAGTTTAATTCACACCCCCTTTCTCCATGCAGGGATCCCTGGGGCTGCAGCAACATAGGGGGCTGAGAGATGATCTCCTCTTGCCTGGAGCTGACTAGGCTCTGGGCACACGGACTCTGTGGCTCAGCTTTGGGATTCCAGGCACATCCTGAGGCTTCAGCAGAAGCTGTCGGGGAGAAGCCAGGGCCTAGGCCTAGGCACCTAAGAGAGGCCAGAGCCAATGCTTCCCCAGCAGCTGAGCACCTTGCACAGGAACTCTGTGAGGTCTCAAGTGGCCAGATACTCTGTGTCCCTGAGGGAACACCACCTGGCCTACGCCCCTCTCTTTGCTCTCATGCCCTCTAGGGGCACCCTCCATACTGCTTTCAGGATTCCAGCTGAGCTCCCTGGCTGGGTGCCCTGAACTTCCTGAACACCTCTGTTTCACTGTCTAAAAGATGAAAGAATCCCTTCCCCCGAGGATGGAATAGGTGATATGTGCCTAGAACAGAGCCTGTACACAGGAGGGCCTACACCATGTAGTTTCCTCTTCCAGACTCAGCCATGCTATGAACTCCCCTGTGAACACCCAGGAAGCAGGTACCACATCTTGAGCTCCCTGGTGTGGCTCATGGTGCTACATGGATTGTGTACCTTGCCCCCTGCTGCATTCCTTGCCTGGAACTCACATGGAGCACACAGGCCAGAAGTTCCACTCATCCCCTGCTGGAAACAAAGAGATTGTGGGCAGCAGAAGCTGGAAGCATGAGAAGGGACAAACAATTCCTGAGGGCCTATCTAGCCCTCTCACTTTCCCAGGGCCTAGACAGGTGAGGGAAGGCGGGGCACCTGTGTGCAGCCACCCTCGGCTATACTGTATCAAGACTAGAAAATGGCCAAAGATGGGAACAATGAGCATGACCCCGTTAGGGGGTGCCAATGGCCCCTCTGGGAAGAACAACAGTCTCACACCTCCCAGACTCTTGGAATTAAGCAGGGAATGATAAAACAGCTCCCACAGGGAGGGCTAACAGGGAGGGCTAGGGCCTCCACCTAGAGGGGCAAACATGTTTAAGGACCCCATGGGTGAAATCTGAGCATACTCCTTGGAGGAGGGGGCTTCTGGGAGCCCTGTATTTGGGAGAGGGAAGGCCTGAGTTCCAGAGAAGTGGAGTGTAGACAGGGAAGGTAGCCTGAGCACAGTGGGCAGCTTCTTTGTGGGAGGATGGTGGACGTGATCCCTGGGAGAGGACAATCTCATTCAGGAGGGTTGGACAACATTTGCCAGGGATCAATAGGAGCCAGGAATCACAGAGCAAGTGGGGCCACTTCTCCATTCCTTCAAGTGGTCCTTTCCTTAAGGCAGATTCCCAGGAATGGGATTGCTGGGTTAAAGGTTATACATATTTTTAGGCTTTCTGATTCAAGTTGCCAAATGACCTCCAGAAAGCATCTCCAGATCCCACGCCCTTGGTGGGTTACAAGGCAGCTGGGGAGAGCTGAGGGTGAAAAGCTACCCCATCCCTACTCTGGAAGCTAGCTTGTACCTGTGGCCTGGAGCAAGGCCACCAGAGCTCCCCCAGGAGAGAAGGACTCACCTGCAGTGATGTCCAGGCCCACATCACAGCCTCACAGCTCCTTTCCCCAGGCTCCTGTCACTTCCTCTGTGACATAAGAGTGAGTCCCACAGATAAATATAAGAATTTTTTTCTTATATTAATATAAGAGTGGTCTCACAGATAAATAAACCCTCATAGCACCAGGTGGGCAGGGTAGCAGGTAGCTTCCTGGAAGAGGCAAAGCCAGCCATGCAGGAGGCAGCAGCTGGGAATAGGAAGGAGCCAGGACAGGTGGACTTTGGGTAGCCCTCTACCCCTCTGGGGCCGGGCCTGACTCCAGGACAAAGTATCCCCATTCCATTCCTCCTGCCAGTCAAGGCCTGGGGCTCTGGGGTCCCCTCCCTGATATTCCCAAGTTACTGAGTTTCTCTGGACCTCACTTTCCATATTCATAGTAACATGAGAACCTCAAGGAGGAGTTTGGAGAGTTTCCTGAAGTCTTCAGGTACCTGGAGGGGAGAATTATTCTGGGAGAGGAAGCTTAGCTGAGCCTGCTGGCTGATGGCTGTAGCCCCAGGGTTTCCCCAGCCACAGGGTTTCCTCAGCCCAGAGTCAGGCTCAGCTCAAGCCTCAGCCCCAGGGCAGAGTGGCACCTGCTCCTCCCACACCTGTGTTCTTCATCTTGAAGGCAGCTTTTCCAGCCTCTTTGTCCTCCAGCTGAGGCACACTCCACAGTATAGCTTCTTGGACGGCCCCAAGGTGCATCCCCAGGGCGCTCCCCTCAGCCCTGGCCCAGGGCCAGCAGGGCACTGAGGAGTGCCTGGTAGCTGCTGCACTCAACCCCAGCAGTCACAGCCCAATACCAGTTGCTGTCATTCTCCAGGGCGTGGTGGCTCAGATGTGTCACCC
The DNA here is from genome assembly GCF_000181295.1 of Otolemur garnettii. Lineage (NCBI taxonomy): Eukaryota > Metazoa > Chordata > Mammalia > Primates > Galagidae > Otolemur > Otolemur garnettii. The sequence continues at coordinate 1,204,269 of NW_003852427.1, forward strand.
CAAGCCTGATGAGACAGGTCCCTTTATTACCCCCATTGAAATGAGGCTCAGAGAAAGGAAGTGACCCACCTGAGTGTCACATAGCTGGTACCTTCTGAAGGTGGGACTGTAAACCAGTCTGACTGCAAAACCAGACTCTCAGCACCACAGAGTTCACTCCAACAGGACATCTCAATCTCTGAAGCCCACCTGATTCAGCTATTTCCAGAACTTTTGTTCTCAGGAGAACTTACTGTGCAGAGGTGGCACCTGTTGCCCATCAAGGCAGGCTGGGGGAGAAGAGAAGGGGGCTCCAGGCAACTTCTGGATCCAGGGCAGGGCCACAGCTCCAACACAGCCCACCTCTAGCCTCTGCCCCAGACACAGGCCTAGTAGTGGCCAGCACCTGCCCAGGCTGGGCCTGTAGAAGAGGAGGCCACAGTAGGAGAAGTGTGGCTGTTGTACATTGAGAGGGCAGGGCTAGCCCTAGCTGACATAACCTGGAGCCACTCACCTACCCCAGGGCAGCAGTGAGGTGGGAGCTCAGGGATAGAGGCTGCTGAGTGGGGGAAGGTATGACAGGAGGCAGTATTACCATAGGCTATCTACCTGTCCGAGGCCCACCAGCCCAGGGCTGCACTTTCAGGACACCAGTACTTTACTAGCTGAGTAGCAAAAGTGCTTCCATATAACTCAGCATGAATAATGCGGTATGAATGTTGAACAAGGTCCACAAGGCTGGCCTTTTGAGCCAGGTCTCCCACCTCTAGTACTGCCACCAGAGTCTTGCTGTGTCCTCCTTAGAGTGATCCTTCGTGGGAGGATAGTGTTTGAGGACAGAGTGTGATCCCCCCTGAAACTCATGGGACAGGTGAGGTTACCATTTGGGGCCTACTAGCTTAATAGACACTGGGATGATGGCCTAGGAGATATCACACAAGAATTCGGTGTCTGAACTGGGAGTCCAGCCAGTGTGCAAATGGGGAGACTGAGGCTCAGAAGAGCAGGGACTTGACTGGAGGCCCATGGTCCTTTATGAGCAGAGTTGAAGCCAGAATCCAGAGCCTCAGCTTCTTGGCCCTGTGGTGGAATGCACAAAAGCCACACCTCTCCCACTGTGGCCTCCTCTTCTACAGGCCCAGCCTGAGCAGGTGCTGACCACTACTAGGCCTGTGTCTGGAGCAGAGGCTAGAGGTGGGCTGTGTTGGAGCTGTGGCCCTGCCCTGAATCCAGAATTTGCCTGCAGCCCCACTGCTTCCCCTGCTTGCCCTGATGGCAGCGGTAGTAGATCATTTGGCCACCAATGTCCTTAGGCCAGGTTCCCACTTCTCTCCCAGGCATTCTGAGACAGCCTCAAATCTCTGTTCCTTGGATGGACATAGTTCAGGGACTACCTCAAAACTAAAAGAGGGGCTTGGCGCCTGTGGCTCAAGCGGCTAAGGCGCCAGCCACATACACCTAAGGTGGCGGGTTCGAATCCCCAAACAACAATGATGGCTGCAA
>NW_003852427.1:1205988-1233110 GCF_000181295.1 Otolemur garnettii
GAACTTGGCACCAAACCTCCTCCCAGGGCCCTGGACTTGAGTAGGCTTGGGAGGCTTTAGGTACCATGGATTTTGAGGTTAGGGTGTCAGCAAGACTGGCATTGGGACAGAAGGGGCCCTTGGTCGGGTTTGGGAGGGAGAGAACCCAGTTCCACCCCAGCCTGATGTTGCCTCACCCTCCAACTAGGCAGTGGCCCTACCCCCACCACATGCTCCTGGAAGCCTTAGCCAAGGAGCCTGGATGAGGGGTGCCAGGGCAGGCAGTCTCTGGGAAGGCTGGGCTGGGCATTTCCTGCCATAGGGTGCCAGGGCTCCAGGCCCCTGAAGGGGTGATTCTTTAGTCTTAGTCAGAGGAAGTAGGGCAGGGCAAATGGGCAGTGTGTGTGCAATGCCACCGGGCCTGGCAAGGCCCAGCAGCTACAGGGATTTCAAAGCAAGCTTCACCTTCCTGGTCTCCCACACCTGTAAAGGCCACACCTGCCCTCAATAGCCACCTAATGCCCAGCACCTAGGTGGGTCACCCTGAGACTAAGCCCCAGGTCTCTGCTCTGCCTGTTACCTTCATGGTTTAGACAATCACTTTACCTCTCTGAGCCTCATGGTCCTATCCGTAAAATGAAGAAGACTGTGGAAAGCCAGGTGCCCCTGGCTTTCCCCCTTCCCAATCTCAGGAGGATACCCACCCAGTTTGGTCCACTCTTGGGGTCCTGGGTTTGAAAGAGCTCACCAGGGTGGGTAGAGTCTGGCCCTTGTTGAGCAGTAGAGACCAGGCCCAGATTGGCAGGGCTTTCTCAAGAACAGGCTGCTGGGCGGTGCCTGTGGCTCAGTGGGTAGGGCGCCGGCCCTATAAACTGAGGGTGGCAAGTTCAAACTTGGCCCCAGCCAAACTACAACAAAAAAAAGCCGGGCGTTGTGGCGGGTGACTGTAGTCCCAGCTACTCAGGAGGCTGAGGCAAGAGAATCACCTAAGCCCAGGAGTTGGGGGTTGCTGTGAGCTGTGTGATGCCATGGCACTCTACTGAGGGTGATAAAGTGAGACTCTGCCTCTACAAAACAAACAAACAAACAAACAAAAAAAAAACAGACTGCTTAAATGGCTTGTGGTGTACACATGGACCCAGGGTAATTCCCTAAAACCATAGGCCTTGATAGAGCCGTCTGCTTCCCCTGCCTCTGATGGGGCCCAGCAAATCAAGCCTCCGTGCCTACCACTGGTTGTGAGTTATCAGCACCATTACAATTTGCGGGCTCAAGGATACAGGTATCCTCCATGAGACCACCAACCTGTCCCACTACCCCTGTTTCTGAGGGTGTGGATTGGCCCCTGGTAGCTGGATTCTCAGGCATTTTTCCTGACCCAGCTCTGACTATGTAGAGGTGAGTGGTGTATTTTCTGTCTTGGTTGTCAGACTGGGATCTTTTCACCAAGAGCAAGATGAGGAAGCCCCAGTGAACCCGGGCCAGATGGAGAAGGGAGAAAGTATGGAGCTCAGGGTCCCAAAACCCCAGCCCTTAACAAAAGGATGCAGGAGGCAGTGCTGGGCCTAAGGGACAGAATCTATCCCAGATAGAGTTCTGGCCCTCTGGACCTCTGTACAGCCTGGTACACATGGAAGGCTGAGGCTAGCCCAAACGTGAGCAAAGATGGCCTGTGGCTCACTCACATCATGGAAGGTCACTGGGAACAAAAAGCTGGGCAAGGGGCTGGCAAGGCTTCTTCTAGCCTACTAGACCACAAGGCTTCTTCTTCTTTCCCCATTCCACCTCAGTGTGTCCTCTTGAGGGACAGGGCTGGCAAGGCAGAGCACCAGTGGAAAGTCTTATGCCTCAAGGTCTAGGACTTGGATGAATCCCGGGAACCTGTCTCTCCTAGCTCCCTTTCCACACATAGAGAGATCAGGGCTGGGGAGGAGAAAAGCAGGAGCAGAGCCCGGCCAGAAATGAGCCCAAAAGGCAAAGGGAAGGGAAGTGAGGAGGATCTCTAGGATGGCTATGGCTGGGCCAAGAGGGGAGATGGTCTCAACTCTGGCCAGGCAGGGTGGGGGCAGGAGGGCTTAGGCAGGGCGCACTGTTGAACCAGCCCAACAATGATGAAATAACCCCTTTGTCCTGCAGCGCCAGAGTTGCTGTGACTGGAGGAGGCGTGACGTGAAAGGGTCATTGTTCCCACTTGGGGAGCCACTCAGAGAGCTAGAGGACCGGCCCAGGGTGGGCCTCATGCCAAGGCTACAGTCTTGCCTGCTGCCTGTGACCAGTTGGAGTGTCTTGGGCTCTCAGCCTCCTACGAGTCCCCCCAGGGCCAGCATGGCCACAGGTATCCTTCACTCACCAGGGTGTCCCCTTCCTCCAGCCTGTAAGCATGATACTGCAGGTCATGGCTCTCACCCACTGCTGGGGGCTGGACTCTGTTCTTTATATATGTGTGAACTCTAGTAGTCAGGATGCCTGTGAGTACCACAAAAAGCTGGGAGTGGGCAGGGTTAGCAAAAAAGATGATTTGTCCTGGAGCAAGGAAACATGCCAGTGACATTTGTATCTCCTCCCCACCTTTATCCTCTAACTCTGGCATCTTGCAGATAAGGGGAGAGAAGGCCATAGAGGGGAACAGGTCTGCTGATGCCCAGACTAGACCTCTTTACCCACCTAATGGGCCTCCATTCTCTCTGGACACTTGAAGGCTCCTCCTTCTTCCTCCTGCCTCTCCAATCCATTCTCCCCTGATCAGCTCCCCTTTACCTCCTTACCCCCAGCGATATCTTTCTAAAAACTTAAGCTTGATCAGGTCCCACTCCAGTTTCAAGCCTGCTATAACCCCCACATGCAGACAAAGTCCAAGTTCTTATGCTGGGATTCAAGGTCCTCCCTGCCAGGGGTGGGGCCCTGTCAAGGCCCTCCCTCAGACTCCATATAAGAAAACTAACAACAGTAAAGACTTATCTTCCCAGATCCAGCCTCCACCCTTCTGTTCCCACAGGTCCTATCCCCCAAGTACACATTTTTTCTCCCCCTCTAGGTTCAACTACAGGAGGTATGGCTGGTCCAGGCTGAAACTGGAAATCCCTTTTCCCCACCCTAGGTGGCCTGCTGGCTCCAGTGCCCAGAACTCTCCTTTCAGGCTCTGTACTGCCCCCAGCAGCTGGCATCAGGCTCAGCCTGACCCAGGCCAATTAAACCCTCCCCCACCCCAGAGGAGGCTCTGGCTCAAGCTTTAGACTTTTTTCCCTGGAGGGATGGAGCTAATTAACCGAGAGGGTTTAATTAATCAATTAGCGTGGCCTCCAGACCCCTCCACTTAGCTGTGGCAGTGGCAGATATTTATAAACAGGAGCGGCCAGACCCTTCTCTGGCTGGAGAGGGGAGGGCAGGCGATCATGGTGGGCACAGAGGCAATGCGGAGGGGCTGCTGAGGTGCAAGGAGCCCAACCTCATCTCCTGAGCACTACTAAGGGCCTGGGCACATGCAGCACCAGTGATGCCTGGACACATGAGGGGACACAGTAAGGCAAGTACTCTGGGGAACCATGTGCACAAGCCACATAGGCCTGACACCAAGAGCTAGGTAAGTTCCCAGAGGTGCCCTAGACCTATGGCCAGAGAAGCTGATGATGCCCAGCTGGACCCAGCTCCCTCACCAGCCTGACCTCCAGGAATGGGGCTGCACAGAGGGTTATAGAAGCCATACGAGGCACCAGAGCCCAGCTAGGGTACAAGGCTAAGAAAGGCTTATTTGAGGAAGAGATATTTGATCTAAGCTCAAGAAAAGAGTAGCTAGAGGCAGCCAACTGAAGGGGGTGGTGGGTGATGAAGAGTATTCCATATAGCCAGCAAGGCTGGAGGCAGAAACAATAGAAAGTTCTTCTTCCCTGGAGGATGCCCCCTTCTCCAAGAAGCCTCCCAGTCTGCCTTACCTGTTAGAATTAAGTGTCCCTGACTCTGGCCCTCCTGCCTTGCTCAATCTGGAAGGAGAGCCCTGACTCAACTCTCTCTCCTAAGTCCTCCAGAGCTGTGACTAGGTCTCCTCTTCCCCCTCCCCTGCCTGGCCCAGGTAACCCACAGGTGCATCACAGTCCCTTCAGAAAGGGGACTTAAGTCTCTTTCCCACAAAATACTGCTTTCTTGGGATTGGTGTGGTAGAAGCCCCAAAGACCCCCTTGACCTCTCAGGCCTGGAGTAGTTGAGAATAGGGACTCCCAAGTCAGCCAGGCCTGTGCCCAGACCCAATGTTGCCCCTTCCTGGCACATAGCTTTACTGCTCTGTTTCAGCCTCCTCATTAGCCCCTGGGGTTAGCACGTTCCTCTAAAAGGGCTGCTGGCAGAATTAAACCAGTATCGTGTAAGGCCCACAGGACACCCTGGCCCAGAGCAAAGCCCATGCCTGTGTCTTACTGTTATGACTCTTATTGCCCAAGAGCTGCCAGAGGATCAGACACATCAGCGCAACTCCCAGACAGGGGTTCAAGGTAAAGAACGATTCAGCCCCTAGAGCTTTTTCTGGGCCCTTCCCATGTGCCTGGCATGGCAAACAAATGGCTTTTCAAAATAAGCAATAATAATAGCCAAGTGTAAAAGACACACAATGCTGCTTTCCTTTCGGAAGCCAATTTGGAAAAATGGAGCACAGGTGTTTGCCCCAGAAATGCCATTTCTGGGCATGAGGACCAGGGAAAGAATCTGAGATGCAGAAAAACTATACTCAGACTCTCCGTCCTGCGGTCCTGACAGCACACTTAAGAAGTAAGACCACCTGAGTGTCCAGCTGACCTTTCAGGGGCAGGAGTTGGGCTCCAGGAATCTAGGGGAAAGGGCTAGGTGTGGGGTTTTTTGCTCCTATAGTTCCTACACCAGGGGCACCATCCCAAGCCACCACTCCCCTACTCCCCCACCCCACTTCCACCCCCAAGCTCTGCTTTGCGAGGAGAAATGAGGAGCAGTTCACACAGAGCCCAGGTTTTGGGCATGTGAGTGGGGGACCAGACACCAGCCCACTCAAGTACAATGCCGAGTTTGAGGGCCCAATCCCTTGTGGTTATTATTCTTACCTCTCTGCCTGTAGAAATGGAGAATTTTAGGGCTGAATGGGGGAGGAGGCTCATCTAAGATCAGTAATGACTGATCCTGGGAGATGCCCCTCAGCAAGGGTGGGGAGGTTAGTTTAAATTAACATCAACTGCCTCACTGGACCTCACTCTGTCACCTGGCTAGGGTGCAGTGGTATCATCGCAGCTCACTGGAACCTCAGATTCCTGGGCTTAAGACTGCCTCAGCCTCCCAAGTAGCTGGGACTACAGATTTATGCCAACATGCCCAGAACATTTGTTTTTCTATTTTTTGTAGAGATGGGAAGGCAGAGGTTCTCACTCTTGGCCAGGCCGGTCTCAAACTCCTGGCCTCAAGTGATCCTCCCACTTTAGCCTCCCAAAGTGCTAGAATTAGGCTTGAGCCATTGTTTCTGGCCATGGATAATTTTTATGCCCACTGTGCAAATGAAAAAACCAGGGTGCTGAGAGAGGGCTGTGCTGTCTTGGCAAAGAGTCTCCAGCATGAGGAAGGACTTTGGTGACTCTGCCTCTCTCTTGGGTACTCAGCTTGGGGCTGCACAGTGAGGTGGGGCAAGTTCTCCTCAGTGAAGCTGAGTAGGACTCAGAGGTTCCCTATGGACCTACACATGCCCTGGATAAGACCATCTGTCTGCATGGCATGGTGGCTGGCATTCAGGGCATGGTCACAAAATCAGACCCTCTGCTCACAACACAGGACCCGTCTGCCATAATGCCCAAGTTCTGCTGGCCCTTCTCTCTCTCTCTTTTCTCGTGCCACAGGGCCCAGCCCTCTTTACCCACCCCAGATGACCATCCCAGCCTCCTCACTGCCCTCTGACCTGTGTGTTTGCCCTTCAGGCGATTACTTCCACTTGGCAACTAGGGCATCTTCACAATGACTATGAGACTCTGTCAGCCCTGTGCTTGAAGTCCTTTAGGGGGTGCTCTTACCTGTAAAGTTCTCCCCGCCAGCCACCTAGCCCCATGGAAGGGCAGGATAGCTTTTCCTTTGCCTGCAGTCCTTAGGCCAGAGAAGAAGGTATGGGCACTGAGAGGGTATGGAGACCACTCTCCCCACAGCTTCAGGGTAGATAAGGCCCCTAGGGTGTGCCATTGAGAAGCGGGTTGGCTGGCTGGGCAAATGGGGATTCTAGCAAGGACTAGAACCTCATCTGCTCAGCCAAAGACAATGGAGCTGAGGCCTCCAAGAGTTGCTAAGGATGGTCTTTAATGGCCTTGCCTGGGAAGGGATGATTTCACTCAGGATGCACCCCAGTGAGAGGAGGCCAGAGTCAGAGGCAGGCAGCTCCTCAGTTGCAAATGAGACCTGCTCAGGCTTGTCCAGTCTGAGAAGTAAGGAGGCTGTGTGTATTTGTGTGGGCCTGCGGCGGGGTGGGGGAAGCTTCTAGGTTGATGGAGGGGACAGAGCCTAGTGAAAAGACCCAGGACAGCAGGTGGGAGCCCAGCTCTGCCCTGACTCATTCTAGGACACCCCTCTGCAAACCTCACTCTGCCTATCTGCACAGGGCTGGGGAAACAGGATGATTTTAAGCCTTCCCAGGGCTCTCAGGTCTGTTGGGTCTCAGGAGTGAGATGGGACCAATCCTAGGAGGCCTCTGGGAGGAAGTAAGAGTGCTGTGTTCTGGTGAGGCCCAGAATGATCAGTGGAAAGACAGGACCTGAGCAACCCCTAACCTGCTAGGCACTCAGAGGTTAATACGCTGCCTCCAGAGAAGCCTGGCTCCCACATCAGGCCCTCTGGCTTCTGCTGAGGGTTTGGATGTAGGTGTTGGTATCCCAGACACATCCATACTGATGCAGAGGGTGGCCCAAGGCAGACATAGCATCAGGCACAGGCCTGAGTGCGCCATGCAGTGGCAGCAGCAAGGAGGGGCAGGTTCCAGCAGAGGCTTGCTGCTGCTCCCACCCTGTTCCATTCACCAGGCATGAGTGCTCTCTGGGAGGGACCTCTGGGGGTAGCAGGCAGAGCAGGCCCCTCTCCTGAGGGATGCCTCCCCTTCCCCAGGACCACCCAGGGAAATATTCCTCTCTTTTGTGATCTCCTTGTCAGGCGCCCTTTAAGGTCACCAAGGCTACCAAGTTCTTCCTCATGTCCAGCCTTACTCAAACTTGATGTTGCACCTGACTCATTTATCAGAGGACAGTGAAGGGCCCCATTATCCTGCCACCCAGCGTGACATCACTGAGCTTTCCCTCAGGCATGTTCCCACTCCTGGGGCCACCCAGCCTGCACGGGAAATGGCTGCTGGATGAATGTGCAAGTGAGTAAGTGTCTTGAATCCTCTTCCCATGAGAACACTAAGTGGCTAAGCAGCAGATGAGGGGTCCCTGGGGCCTGGGCTGAGATAGAGACAGAAACAGGGTCCCAGGAGGCAAAGAGAGGGCCAAGAGAAAAGCAACAGAATTCGAGCCACAGAGACAAAGCAGATGTAGCCCCAAAGAGCCAGGCGTCAAGGAGCTCAGGGGATGCTAGCACCAAAAGCCCCAGCCAAAGATGGCCCAAAGAAAGACGGCATGGCAGAAACAGGGCAGACTAAGAGGAGCTCAGGGTGAGGGTTCACGAGGTAGGAGCCTGAAACTCAGGGGTAGGGGATAGTAGTCCAGAATAAGCATGGCTTAGCCTAAAGTCACAGAGCAAGAATCCAGGGCCCCAGCCACTCAGCCATGACCTGGTCCTCTGTCCCCTGGCAAGGAACCTTAGCCAGACACAGATAAGGAGACTGCAGGTCAGAGAGACCCCCTGGCCTAAGATGGCACTGGAGTGAGTTGTGGCATTGGCCCTCTTTATGCACTCCCAAGCTTCCTGGTCCTCGGTTTGAGTCGGCTCAGGAGTTGACTGCTGCTCCCACCCCCACCCTGTCCTGTGCTTGGGCACGCTGGCACTGCCAGGCACTTACTCGGCCTGTCAAAGGCCCAGCCCCCAGCCTAGCACCCTTGGGCTTCCCTAGCCCTGGGTAAGGGCAGCAAGAGGGAACAAAGGCCCAGTCTCTGCTTGTTCAGGCCTCCACCCCTTTGCCTGCCCCTGGCACAAAAGGACCAGGGTCCTAAGGGCGCCCAAGAGCAAACGCAGCACCCATCCCTTTGCCAATGCTTTGAGAAGCCCCACCCCCCAACCCCACACAGGCCTGCTGGCTGAACAGCAATGTTCTTCCATTCTAAAGATGGAGTGTTGAGTGGGAGAGCTGTGGGGCTGGCAGTCACACAGCTGGGACTCAAACCTCAGTCCCATGGTTGTTGGGAGACCTGCCTTCTACCCCTCATCACAGGCTGAGCAGTGGTCTTAACTGTTCTGGTCCAATATAACTGAAGTGCAGAGATGGGTGAGGGACAGAGAAGATAGAGCCTAGGTAACCAACCCAACAGAGCAGTCCCCAAGGAAGGAAATAAGTTGCCCTTCCCCTTCTGACCCTGCCCACCAAACTGCCACCTGGGTCTGGTTCAGTGTTGATTATGAAGTCTGCTGAAGGGATAGAGCCAGGTGAGCAGCAGAAATGGGGAAACTGAGTCAGTGCCCAGGCTCCCTAAGTCCTTGACTGAGGCTTGCCTGATCCAGCCAGAGGTGAGGGAGACATAAGCCACTCCAGAGCCTCCATTTCTCTATCTGTAACATGGGGCTATGTCACACACTGGAAGCTTCACTTCCCCCAGCCATGGTCACCATCCTTCTTCAGACCCCTTCCCTGCTCTCACCTATATCCTCACTTAGACCACTCCTAACCCACCCTGGCCAGGAACTTGGATGCAGGGTGGATGTTCTGCTCTGCACAAGCATGAGCATGGCCGATTCTTCACTATAAGCCCAGACTCAGGCTAGGAAATGAACGTAACATGCTCATCATGCCACAAACATGAAAAGCATTCAGTATCTGGGTGCAAATAGCCTCAGAGATCTTTTACAGAGATCTTTTACAGAGATGGATACTGAGGCTTAGGGGGACTAAAGGACCTGTCCAAGGCCAACCAGCAGCTAAGTAAGTCAGGGCTAACTGCTCACGGTCCAGGATTATCCCACTGGCATCCCAGGAACCGAAGGGGCAGAGTTCAGTGCAGATCACCCTCTCCCACCCATGACAGCAGCAAAAGAAAGGATAAGAGCTGTGGGGCTGCACAGGGCCAAGAGGCCATCTGAGCAGTGCCAAAGTAGATGGCTTCAGGCAATCCTGGGTGAGTAGGGGCTCAATTGTGTGAACTTTTTCTCATAACCACTCCAAGCCTGACCTCAGCAGAAGCCCATAAAGCCTTGATGCTCCTCCTGCTTGCTAGTGCCTTAGGGCTGGAGGAACATCACCCACCCCAGCTTCATTTAGAAGTCCTGGCTGCTCCCTCCCTTGACTGATCTAAGCAGGTGCCTGGCAGAGGCAGGGCAGGACCAGGCCAATGCCTCACACAGAGCAGGCCAATAGTGGCCCTTCCTCACCTTCAGACCCCAAGCAAGCCCAAGACATATCAACTCATTTTAAAGAAAAAATAATATTTATTTGCAATATAAACAAAGTCCCGTTGCTGGTTCGGGATATATATATACGTATGTGTGTATATATACGTAGGGTCACAAATTTTCCTTCATAAGATCATAAAGCAAAACTGGCCACCCTCTAGCATACCCTCATTTACACAAATCTGATGCTTCTGAGCTTTTCTTTTTAAAAATAAGAGAGAGAAAGAATCATGTATAGCATGGAAGCTTTTTGTCAATTTCTCAACTGTGGCAAGATTTTAATCTGCTGCCCACAAGAATCCCTGAAAGCCACCCCTGTGAGGTAAGATGCAGTGGGGCAGAGTTTCTGTGGCCTCACTCACATGCTGAGTGCTGCTCCATCAGGGACCCTGGCCTGACCACTTACCCCTCCCTGGGTCCCCATGCAGTCCTGACACCTGGTAGAACCGAGGTTAGAGAAGAAACAAAACTGGAGGATAACGGAATCCGTGGCTTTGTTCTGTGGACGGGGAGGGGGGGTAGACAGAGCAGCAGACCCCTTCCACTTGTCCATCCTCGCCCCCCTGCCCCTGCCCTAGGGTTGAAATGGATGCAAGTCTCCTGGCAGTAGAAGGCATTGGCAAAATGAGAGCAGGGCAGGCTTCAATGGGGACAAGGGGGCTGGGAGGGGCAGCTGGACCAAAGCAACAGCCAGAGTCAGGGAAGAATGTGGTGGCAGGGTTGGCCCCCCACCACCTAAGCTCTCCCCAGCCACTGGGCCTCCACTCCCAGTTACAGAGAGAGACAGAGTAGTGGGTAAATATATAAAAGGGCCCAGGGCCTATGCCCTCCTAGGAGCTGAGCCCAGAGGCTTAATGCTACTGCTTAGTAGTTCCCTGCTGCCCATCTCTGGAAGGATGTGGCAGAGCCCCAGACCCCTCACCTTCTGCCTCAGGGAGGTCTGTAGGGACCCCCAGAGGGGAAAATGGAAGGACTGAGATTGCCAAGACCACACATCCAGCCCACCAATCACAACTTGCAGCAGTTCTCACTGCCAAGTGCAGTGCCAAGCTGGACTGGGCCAAGGGTGAGAGATGGCATGACTGGGGGACCCAACACCTGGAGAGCAGCAAGCCACCCCTTCAAGAAGGGCCCACCGAAGAAACGGAGGCTTCACACATGTGCAAAACGCTTTTGGTCAAGATCAACATGGCGTTTGTCTTTTCTATAAAAAACAAAAACAAACAATTGTTTTTCTGTAGACCGAAAAACAAAACTGAGAACGCTTCTCTCTCTCTGTAGTATCAAGAAAGGGATAAAATACTGGTTTATACAATCCACTGTTGCATGTGGCCTGAAAAATAACACTTTTTGTTAAAAAAAAAAAAAAGAAAAATCAAGAAGAGCTTGAATACTCTTTGTGCTCCAGGGAGCTTGGATTTACCTGCCAAAAGTAAAAAGTAAACTCAAGTCCATGGATATGTATGTCTTTAAAAAGTAGCCAAACTGGCTGGGCCATCAGCAGAAAGGAGTGTCCTAGGAAAGGATGAGGCCCTGTCAGACCCCCAAAGCCACATGTCTGAGAGCTGAGGCCTCTCCAGCAACCTTTGCAGAGGGAGGCCTTGACTGCGGGCCCTGCTCCCACAGGATGGTAAGGGCATTCAGCCATTGGTTAGCCTGGGCCTCTGGGCACAGGCGACATCTGTGATTTCCTCAGGCCAGAGGCAGCAGGCTTGGGCCCTCCCACATGGCCCTGTGGAGGGCTGAGCAGGGGCCTGGTGCCATGCCCAGCAGTATGCCAGGCCTCACGTGGACTCGAGCGTATTGAGTGGGAACAGGTTGTGGTTGGTGGGTGTGGAGAAGTAGAGCTGCTCACTGGGCGCATGGTTGTCGCATGGGCTGCTTAGCCCCAGCGTCCGCTCAAAGTCCAGCAGCTGCCCCATGAAGTTGAAGTTGGGCGAGATGTTGGATTTTTTCCTCTTGACGAAGTCATAAGCATCATTGAGTGACAGGTTCATCTTCTGCATCAGGTAGGCCACAGTGACTGTCACCGAACGGCTAATACCTGCCAGGCAGTGCACCAGGACACCACACTTCTTGGAGCGGGCCTCATCTGAAACACACAGGCATGGGTCAGGGAGGTGCTTCCTCCCAGGAGCCTTCCCACAAGGTGGGCAGAGGGGCCACAGCAGGTGAGGCTGAGGCACAGAGGGCAGAATGGTTGCTGGCTGGTATCACCTGACTCTTGAGGGACCTAGTCAAGCCCAGCATGGGTGGGGCAGCGACCTGGGGTAGAGGTCAAGAGCAGGACTGTGGAGAGAGCTCTGCCACGCTTCAGCTCCAAGTCATTGGACAATCTGTGCCTCATCTATAAAATAGTTTCCTCATCTGTAAAATGGGCCTATTTATTCACAGTGCTCTCCTAAGGACCTGAGTCAAGTGAGGGTTAAACAAACACGAGCTACTGTACCAATTGTGATCACTGCTAGTTCTACTGCTGCCACAATGGTAAGTTAGCACTGGTGCTAAGTTAGGGTGGTGAAACCTGCATCCTCTTGGGTCAGCTGAACTATGGCCAGTAAGCCCATTTTATCAATGGGGAAACAGATACAAAGACAAAGTGACAAGCCCAAGGCCACATCGAGGTTCCTAACTCAGCATTGCTGCTGGCAGGCTGTGACCTAGGGGTGGGGGCTGGGCTTGTTCTCTTGGTACAGCTCCCATGGGTATGCTGGAGAGTCTCCTGGGAAACAGTCCTAAGGGAATCCCCTCCAGAAGGAAGTGGGTGGACTGGCCTTGCACTTGGCTCTGCCCTGTGCTCAGCCAGTCCTCAGGGCCTTAACTTGAGCTCCCAAAGACCTAGAGACTAGGTCAACAACCATACCTGAGGTTTCATGAGTAGGGTTTGCTCAAGTGGGGCCTACCCCTTCCACTTGTTTGACCTTCCTCAGCAGGCTTTGTACCAGTGACATCTCCTACCACAGCCAACTGCGTGCATTTGGTCAACCCCCAAGCTCTCCCTGTGCTGTAACTCAGACCCCTCTGCCTGATATATAGTAGGAGCCAGTAAATACTGGTTGGGCTACTGAACAACTCAATCCTAAAATCTCTCCTCTCTGCACCCTAGGGCAGTTGCCTGTGAGCCAGGGCTGTGCCAGCGACATAGATTAACAAGAGGCAGCCCTGGGGTTCTCAAGGTTCCTAATCCCTACCTCTGAACCGACTAGAAGCCAAGTATAGACAGCACTTAACCAATACTTTCCTATGAGATGTCACACGGGTTCACAAATTGTTCTTTACTGCTGCCTTTGGTCCCACAGAGCTTCCCCTTTGCATCCTCATTCACTCACCTGAGAGTACCCAAGGCTAAGCATATCGTAGGTGCTTAATCCAGACTCAGGGGGCTGTCAGGGCAGCCCCATGGCTAAGACACTGAGGCAGGACCTAGTAATGGAGCCATGTGGTCTAACCTTGGGCTTTGGGGTTAGTAAAAAGGGGTGGTAAGGACAAGCCTCCAGTGGTCACATGAGGATGTGAGGAATTCTTGGCCCCCAAACCCACTCCCAGTGATATTGAATGGAACTGTTTCCTCTGGCTTTGAGCCCTTTCAGAGCATGGCTGGGGCTTGATCCTGTCCCACTGACCCCATGTAATGCTTGGGTCTTAATTCCTGCACTTGTCATCTTGTTCCATACCCTCACCCTGATGTGCAGATGTGGAGGGGCCTTCAAGAAAAATAAAAGTATCCACAAACCAGACTTGCCCTGGGGAATCTAGGTTCCCCCTCTCAACTCCCCTTCCCTTGTTTGGGGGAGCTCAAATGCTGAGGTAGCACTTATAGCCCTCTTGGCCACATCCCTGTGGGGCACAGCTGGACGCTCCAGGCAGCCCCAGTTGCCACCCCTCCCCTAGGCCTCAGCTTCCTTCCTTCCTCCCAGCCAGCCACCTACTTTTGGTTCCCAGTAAGCGGATGAGGCGGGGAAGCCTCCCACTTCCTGTTATTAAGGCCAGCCCAGCCTAGCTGACACCAAAACGCCCTCCACTGGACACAGTCACTATTGGGAGTAGACTCCCCAGGCTACCCCCACCCTGCCAGAGAAGGCTGGTTAAAAACACTGGGTCACCAGGCTTAGGAATTCAGGGTTTACATTTATTTGGTGCCTGTGTCCCATCCCCTTCCTTGGGCCAGGGGAGATGATCTGCAGTTTAGCAGTCCAGCTAGCTAAGGAGGAACCTGGGTGGGGAGACCAAGTCAGCTGAGTCTGGGGACATAAGAGACTCAGAGGGCTCTAAACAAGACAGCAGGACACACTGGTGTGGGAGCCCTTACTTAGCCCCCCTACCTTCTCTGTATACCCCTTATACTCCAAGCCAGCTCCATAGGCTGCCAAGAGAATGTGGGACCTCACTAAGCACTCTGGGTCTCACATTCCAATAGTTGCCTGGTTAGGTCTTTGGCTTCAGCTCTCTCAGGTACAGAGTAAAACCCAAAGAGGCACTGTGACAACCCCATCCTGGAGAGACATGTGTGCCAAGGCGTGATACAGAGCAAGCGAGATCCGTGGGAGGTCTGTGTGCTGTGATGTTTCAGTTTTCTAAGCACAAAACAACAGAAAAGCCAGAAAAATACAAGCTAGACAGCAGAAAACCCATGAGGGGATGACAGCTGGGGGGAGCCCAAGACTCAGGGGACTGCTCAAGTCCTGACAGGCAGAGGGGCCTGAGGGACTCAGTGACTCACAGCAGGCATAGGTACACCCACTGGCACAAGCTGGCACATGCAGGGCACACACAGGTCTCAACAGGCACCAAAGTACCCAGTTGGGTGCGGGTGACACCCTGAGTCCTACACACACCTTAACGCACCCACCCACTCCATCCAGCATACAGCAACACCTACCAATGAAGCTGATGGCCTCAGGGAAGAACTGGGAGAGGTTCTGGCTCCAGTGGTCAGAGATGGGGATCTGCTTGTAGGTGAACTCGCCACCATGCTCGAAGGCATTGGGTAAGTTGGGTGTGACATTGAGGATATACTTGATGCCGTACTTGCCAAGCACGTCCAGGTTGGTGGAGTCCTTGGCGCAGCCGAGGTAGAGGTAGGGCAGGATCTGGACAGGGAAGGCTGGTTGGCTAGATGGCACAGGGCTGCCATCCGACTCAGTGGCACTGCTAGGCAGCTCTCGGTCTGACTCGCCGTCCGAGCAGTCAGAGCTGATGCGTAGGCCCCCCAGGCCCAACACAGAGGTGGGTGGCGAGCTACTGGGTGAGGACGAGCTGTCCACGTTGGTCTCGCAGTGCTCTGAGTACTCTGTTTGGAACTTGTTGAAACCACCTGTGGCCAAGGTGAGATGGGGCCTGAGTAAGAGGCTGGTGAGAGCCCAAATAGGCCACACAAGATCCATGATGGCCAAGACTCCCCAAGTCATACCCCACAACACTGATGGTCAGCATGGGCCATGCTAAGGGTGTGATATGTGTATCCGCTCATGTGTTCTCTCCATCTAAACTATGGCCATTTCATAGAAGAGGAAACAGGCCTCAGAAGGTAAAGTAACATGTCTAAGCGCTGAACCCTTACCCATAACACATGAGGGCCGTCAACCATACCATTAGCTTTAGGCCACTTGAGGACAGGCCCAGATCATTCCTCTGCAGTTCCCATGCACTCACAGGTGCTCAGTAACAGCTAAGTGGTAAAGGAAAGCAGACAAGCACATCTCTGACCAGCAACTGGGGGTCTGCAAACCTCCCTTACAGATGACACCACAGAACCACATCTCGGTCGGTTAGAGGCAGAGAGAGAACCTGGGCTCCCTGACTGGAAGTCTAGTGGTAGCCCAGCTCCCCAACCACAGCTGGGGAAGGCAGTGTGAAGATAGTGGCTGGGCCTTTCTCCCAGCGGGAGCAGGTTCATGAAAGAGGTCCCAGCTCCACTTCTCCAGAGCCCTCCCTTAGAATGCAAGGCACCCAGCCCTGGACCTGCAGAGGGGGAGGGCCACCAGGGCTATACAGGAATGGGAGAGATGGAGAGCGCCTTGCAGCTAGGCATGGGCCCTGCGCCCGAGGGTGCCGCAGGCCTCCCCTCTCCTCCCGCCCCGCTGCCAGCGAGAGGCCATTTTGGAATGTTAATTGGAAACACCGGCCACAGCCACTTGCACCCCCCCCCCCATCCAGCGCTGCCTCCCCCTTCTGCAAGCTATGGAGCGACATGCTGGGGACTTGAGGGCCCCAGGAGACCTGGATCAGGGAAGGCAATGGACACTACTTCTGCCACTGACTCAAGCACCTCCAACAGCCAGCAACCCTTAGGTGGTAGGGGCCATACTGAGATCCCCAACCCAAACGGTCCCCAAGCACCGGAGATAGAGATGGGGATAAAAGATGCCCTTCCTGACCCTGGCATTCCAGGGACACGCATTTCAGGCTAGAATTGGGTGCCCTGCCGCTTTTAGGGTTCCCAGGAGGCGGCTCCTCCCTCCTGAGGGAGTCTGGAGCCTGGACGCTACTGTCACCCCACCATCAGGGAAAAAAAGGAAACCTTAGGCGGGGAAAAGTTTGTTCCACCCACGCGAATGGAGCTGAGAAAGGGGGCGCAGAGGAAGACCCGCGCTTGCCAAGCCCACACCGTAGGGACTGGGCTCTTGGGAGGGCGGATGAGGGCCGGGGACGACGTGGCGTCCGGCTAGGCAGGCCAAGAGCGTAGAAAGGAAAGAACCTCCAGTGGAGGCGTCTGGGAGTCGCCGGGGGCCCTGCATCCCTTATTGGGTCTCGGCGCTGTCCTCACCTTGGAGGTAGTAGGCCTGGCAGCCGTCGTCGCGCAGCTTCTGTAGCAGCAGACCGAGCACCGAGGCTGGAGCGCCGGGTTCGGGCTGCCACTCGGCCGTGGCCTCGTCGTAGAGCAGCACAGTGGCCGCCTTGCAGCGCGTGGCGAAACGCTCCTTGTCGGCGTGGTTGGGGATGATGGAGCGGATGGGCAGGTTGCCCTTGCGCAGACGGCGCAGCATGAGGCCCGGTATGGCTAGGTTGATGGCCGTTTCGATGTGCGACGACTCGAAAAGCTCGTGCGGTCGGCAGTCTAGCAGCAGCAGCGACGCGCCGCCGCGCGCCTCCAGCTCCTCCTGTAACCACTCCGCACTCTTGCAGGGCATGGCCCCTGCTCCGGTCGCCGCGCTCGCCCCAGTGCCCGCGTTGGACCCACACCCAGCACCGGGCTCGGACCCCGCCCGGGTGCTCCCAGCAGCCGCCGCCGCCGCCGCCCCCGAAGCCGACATGTGCGCCCGCGCTGGGGGGCCGCGGAGCTGGTTTTTCATGGGGAGAGCGGGCGGCCCGGGGCCGGGGCCGGGCAGCCCTGCCCTGGGACGGCGCCCCGGCCGCGCGGGCCCCAGCCGCGTCTCCGGGCGCCCGCCTCCCGCCGAGCTGCGCGCCCGCCGCCCCGGCCTCCCGGCCTCCGTCCCGCCCGCCCGGCCCTCCGCGCGCACCGCGGCCTGACAGCCCCAATTAAACGCCAGCTCCCGCGGCCGCGCGCAAGGCGTCCTCAGGGGGGCGGGGCGCGGGGGCCTGCGCCCGGGCTTAAAGGAGCAGCGCCTCTGCCATCCCTCCTCACCGGGTACGCGGGCGCGTTCGCGGCTCGGTGCGCCCGGAGACCAGAGTCCGGGTCCACCTCCCGCCTCCGTAAGGTCTCGGTCTCGCCTACCCGGACTTGGCTACGACTTGTTTAGGGTGCCTGGTCAAGACACCCTCCCTCCCGGGTCTCCTCTAACCGCATTCCCAGCTCTTCTGTGCCCTATGAGAAGAACTACCTTGCCTGGGGCGGGGAGAGTCCTACGCCTGGCACCCCCACACCATGTTCACTGAACCAGTTTCCCCGGAGATGGGGCGTGGGAGGGCGGTCACACTGAGCCAACCTCCTGTCCTTCCGCCTGTTATTCCCATTCATTCATTCAAGTTCATTCAACAAATGGTAATTGAAAGCCTACTACGTGCCTGGTACTGAGCTAGGTGGTCATCGTTTCAGAAGACAGCATAGTGTCCCTGTCACAGGGTCCTAAACCTGAGGGGGAGGGTCTCACCCCAATAGGCCTGATGGGAAATCTGCACCTAGGCGACCGGAAGGGTTGGACACCTCCATGGGCAGGGATAGAGAAATCCTGGAAAGGATTAGCCCTGGGAAGTGAACACGCGCTCTTTAAGAAAGCTTTACAAGCGGGGCGGTGACAGACGCCTAGTGAAAAGACACGTGACTTTTCCACTGGGGCAGGTAGGAGGGGAGCGCTCCTTTATAATCAGCTTTCTTTCTCCTACCTCCCTCTCAATGTACCAATCAACTTTCCCGGTAGGCGGGCACGAGCCGCGCAGAGAACCAATCGTGACCGAAAGAAGCAATGAGAGAGGGAGGCGGGGCCCGCCGCCGGTTCCACCCAACTCGGGGAAGTGGGCGGAGTCTCCGCGAGCGAGGTGTAGGGACTAGCGGGCCGGTGGGGAGGAGGAGGTGAATGGATTTTCAGGTAGCGCTAGAACAAAGCGGCTGGACTGGAGCGGCGCGCGTGCGCAGGGCCTGGCGTGCGTTCTTTACGGAGCCGGGATGGTCTTCCCCAGGAAGGAGTTCTCAACACGGCCGTTCGGTCCGCCTGGTCTATTTCCTGCTGGGCAGGGTGCCTCCGCCTTCTTGGGAATTAACCCCCACCCCCGTTCTGCCTAAGGCTGGTCAACTCTGAGCCACCTTGCCCCCACCCCTGGGTGTGTGGTGGTGTCGGGTCAGGGTCAGGTGTAGGGGACCAAGGTGACTGAGATTTGCAGAAAAGAGGGCCTCTGGAACCCTGAGGATTTGAGCTTTCCGCTGGCTTCTGACCAGAAGGCACGAAAAAGGGTGGCCCAGGAGCAGTCCTCTTCGCCAGTCTTACAAGCCAGGGATATTCTATATGAAGAGTTTCATCCTGGGTGGCAGAGCTGTATCCCAATATCCCAAAAGAACAGGGGTCTCTTCTCAGTCACAGTCTCAGAAAGGCCACAGTAGTGCAGCTAGAGATCTTATCAGCAGTGATCAGATGCCCCAAGAGGTGAAAGGAGAAACAGACCTTCACCCAGGGTTGTTCTGGAGTTGCTGAGCAGAACCTGCTTCCCTGGGGTCCTAGGCCCTGTGGAAAGAGATTCTCAGGCCAGAGGGGCTAAGACCCAAATCCTGTCTTGCATATGCTGACTTATTGTATGACCTGAGTATGGTTCTTCCCTCTCTACCTCAGTTTTCCTGATATAGGAAATACTAATATGAACAGTGCCTAGCCAGTGTAGGAATCTATCCGGCTGTGAGGACACACTCTGAGGCCAGGGCTCTTGGCTGGCAGTCTGGGTGGTGGTTGTCAAGGATGGAGGCAGCACTCAAAAGAGGCCTGAGCAACCCCCCTGGGGAGGGTGAGCTGCTGACCAGTGAATCATTCAGTGAATGTTGAGGGCTTGCTGAGCACCAGGCAGTGGCTGGAGCTGGTGTGACAACAGTGGACACTCCATTCTCCACTCAGCATCACAAACAGCCTGGCAGCCTCTCCTCCCCTCTGCTCCACCAGGGTGTTACATGCTGATCTGGGTACTCCCCTAGGCCCATGACAGGATGAAC
Organism: Otolemur garnettii; assembly: GCF_000181295.1. Classification (NCBI taxonomy): domain Eukaryota; kingdom Metazoa; phylum Chordata; class Mammalia; order Primates; family Galagidae; genus Otolemur; species Otolemur garnettii. The sequence continues at coordinate 1,225,079 of NW_003852427.1, forward strand.
AGAGACTTTCTTTCTGGCTTGGTGTCCCCTCCCTAGATGGGACCATGCTTTGCTAACAGGGTAGTTTAAAAAGCTGTCTCATGCCCAGTAAGTCAGGGTGACATCTGAGGGGCAGGCCAGAGTCCCACTGAGACATGCTGGCTTCTGAATGCCTGGTAGTAAGCTAGCCATCATTCTCACTGGTGAAGGCACAATTGAAATAGGAACTTCCTCTGTGCCCCCATAGTCCCCACTGCCATGCTTGAGGAAGAACTGCCCTAGAGAGAGAGAGTAGGAGGCCCTACCATCCCTTACATTAGCTCATGATGGCTCAGTTCTCTCTCTCACCCCATAGATTTCTCCAAGGGAGCATCCACCCTGGAGGAAAGATCTGGGAGGATGTGTGGAAATGGAATTTTCCTGGAGTGGGGAGAGGCAGGGTTTGCATGAATACAGGAGAAGGGGATCATGTGGGGGAAGAAATCATAGTGGAAGTGAATGGGTGTGGCAAGAGAAGTAGCCTGGCCATATAAGGGCTAGCAGGACTCTGGGTCCCACCAAGCAGGTTGAGGAAAGGCCTAAGCAGTGGTTCTCAACCTTCCTAATGCTGCGATGTATTTTCATTGTTACAAAGGAGTCACGACCCACAAGCTGAGAACCACTGGCCTAGAGCCTCAATTCCTGAGTGGATGCCCTGTTTCTATCATGTGTAAAATGGATCACAGCCCAGGATGCAGGCTGAGGAACCCTCTTCCTGGACTTACAAGGCCCAGAGTAAGATAGGAGCTTGACTATGGCCAAACACAAAGAGGCCAAAGCTGCCCCTACAGCTCTGAGCTTCCCTGAAGGATACTGGGAAAGGATCTTGCTGGGCAGGCATCTAGTGCCCTGGGTGAGACCTTGGAATCAAAGACATTCTTCCTCTTTGGGAATGTGACCTTTCCTGCCCTTTTGGGTTCAGGTCCATTCTCACCTGCACCCCCCAGGAGAGGTGCCCAGCTTACTAGTGTCTCCCTAAGGGGCAGGGTGGAGGAGTGGGAAAGAAGCCCTCCAGAACAGGTCTAGGTCCCTCTAGGTGGGCTTGTCTCAGGAGGGAAAGTGCAGGTGGGATGTGTCTGAGCTCTCTGAGGGCCATCCCTCTTTTCCACACTTTCATTTTTAGCTCTCAGCCTAGCCTGCCTTCCAATCCTAGCTCACCTTGTCACCCCCAGGGAGGGAGCTCAATTAGGATGCATATACACACACATAAGGATATACACACAGGCACAAACACACATATATCCACATGTGCTCACGGGCACACAGTACATATGTAGAGATATGCAGATACCTATGCACATGAGCAAAAATACCAATACACATGGGCACACATACTCTGTTACCATGAACACATGCATATGCAGTCCCATGCTGGGCACTTGCCACTTCTGTTGGAGGGGTGCCCAAAGAGAAGTCCCCAGAGGGGATATTACCAGGCTGATGAGATTCACACTCCTCTCCCCTCAGTTCTGCAGTCACAGGGATCCATCTTTCTCTATTGGCTGTGGGATCTTCATGGTGACAGGTTCTAGATGGAACAGGAGTTCACTCCTGCCTTCCTCTTAGCAGGGGGTTGCCAGGCCCTGCATGATGGCAGTATGGCATAGGAAAACTTGGATTGTGCTGGGGTGGGGGAGCCATATGCCTACTCATCTGACCCCTCCCTTGCCCAGATGTGCAGGAAGAGGGAGTGAGAGTGAAGGGGCTGGAGGATAAATAGTCCTGGTGGAAAAGGGAGTCACACACAGGATAATCAGAGCACCAGACCTGGCAGGATGGAAGCAAGGGCCCAGGAGATCTGTTGGGAGTCCCAAAGTTCCATAGAGAAGGCAAAGGGGAGAGAGAGGAGAGAGGCAGGCCAAGAAGGGAGGGGAGCTTTCTTCCACAATTCATGGCAAACACTTTCTGAACAACTGCCCTGTGCCAGGAGTGAGCAGGATAGTGAAGTGGGATTCATATGCAGTGTAATTCCTCTATCCACTCAGCAGTGTCAGAGCAGGAACTTGGCCACCCTCTCCATGGATTTCCCTTAACCACTCTCTTGAGAGTATACCTTTCCTAATTACATACCCAGCCCACTGGGACTAGCTCAAGGATGGAAAATAAAGGACACAGCACACCACTTTTCCATGCTTTGTCCCTGGCAGACATTACTAGTCAATCATAGCACCTTTTCTTGCTGACCATCCATGACCTCAAAACCTTTCCAGGTAGGCATGATCAGCAGATTGCCATAGGCAAGGGAGATAAAACCCATTGGCTAAGGCTCCAATTCACAGTGAGACCAGCCATGGCCTGTCTGTCTACCCCCCAGCTCACCTTACCCTGACCTTCTCCTACTTCCCACAGTGTGCCCCAGTCATAGCACCCCTACCTCCACATGCTTCCTCATTCCATGCCCACTCTCTGAAATCATCTCATCTCAAAGGCCACAGCCTCAGGAAGTCTTCCTTGCCGGACCACAGCAGAGTTTGTTCCTTCTCCTAATCCTCCCCTGTGGGGCCTGGCATAGTCTACCCTCTACCCACTTGGGGACAGTTTAGCCTACAGGGGCCAGGGGGCTCACCTCTGCAACTCTACCTATGTGAGCCTCCCTTGCATCATTGGAATCCCACTCTCCACGAGGTCACTCAGAGTCTTAAGGCCCAGTTAGGCCTCCCTCATGCCACCACCCTGCCTTCCATTCTGCGCTCTCTGCCCTAAGAGGGATGGGGATCTTCTGGGCTAGGGACCTGGGTAAGAGGGCATTTAAAGCTCTGCTTGGAGTGGACTTGGGACTGATGTCAAAAGGGCCTAATTTCTGTCCCAGAAGAAAGGCCATTCCCTGGGTTGCCCTCACCCTGCTGCATCTTCTTGCTTTCACACATCCTCAGTCCTGTATTCACCCCACATTTCCCATTGAGGTGAGCAGAGCAGAGCTTGTCTGACCATTCTAAGATGGGAAAACTGAGGCCCAGGAAAGGAAGTGTCTTGCCTAAGGGCCTGGCTCCAGCCCCAGCCAGTTACTCACTTACCCATAGGGCCTGGGATGAGTCATGGTGGCCCAGGTGATGTGAAGGAAACACATAAACATGGGGAAGTGGGAGGGGAAGTCGGGTGAGGAGGGTGGATGCCTGCCTCGGGTTCCCAGCTATGAGTTCCCACACATAGGCCACCATGGACTTCCTGGGTGTCCACTCCTGACTGTCTCAAGCCATCTTCCCATCTGGTCTTGCATCTGGGCTTTACATCATCCCCAGGAGGGCTGTTAACCCTTTTGACGATGGAGAAACTGAGGACTATGGTCACAAATCAAGCTATGGCAGAGGGCTGGACCCAAGACTAAAAGCCCAAAGTTCCTTTTCTCCAGCCCAGGGGTTTCCAGCTGCCTCTTACTGTGGCTCCAGGCTCCCCAAGACTCAAGCACGGATCACAGGGAGCCTCGCTCTGCACACTCTCCCATCTCTAGGGAGGCCCAGCACTGGCAGAATGTGAGACCGACTAGGGGGATAGGCAGCCACTCAGCCCCATAGAGGAGCTGTATGCTTCCCATGACATTAGTGCTACCACATGCCTCTTCCACTTCCATGGCAAACATGGCTAATACATCCCAGGACCCAGTTTCAGAAACCATCTTGCCACTGCCACACAGCTCAGACCCTCCTGCATCTTCCCTAGACCACTTCCCCAGCCTCCTTCCCCTGCCCCTGGGCATGCCCCAACAGTCCATGCCCTACCCAGAAGACAGAGGGACCTTTGAGAATGTGAATTGGACCTGGCTTTCCCTGTCCACAGCCTCCTACTAGTCCAGACCAGGCTCTGTGGCTAGCGTGGCCCTTAGTGATTGGGCCTTGCCCCTCATAGTCCCTTCTCTCCTTCCCCTTAGGGTCCTGGATCCTCCAGCTGCCCTTCACTCTTCAGGCCTCCTTCCCCCCCTACAAGCCCATCCTGGTCACTCCCTCTCTTTTGGTCCCCTGCCTATGTTCTTAGACTTCCCTGGAAGTCCACTCATCCTCTGGGGGCCAGAGTGGGCACTTGGGAAGTGGCTGAGGCAGGATTACAACCCTGGCCTATTTCTAGCCTTTTCTTTGTTATTAGCCATGAGCACCTGGTCCTGTGATTTTAAAAGTTGGTTCTTCCGGCTCGGCGCCTATAGCTCAACCGGCTAAGGCGCCAGCCACGTACACCTAAGGTGGCGGGTTCGAATCCCCAGCCTGGACCCGCCAAACAACAATGACGGCTGCAACCAAAAAATAGCCGGGTGTTGTGGTGGGCGCCTGTGGTCCCAGCTACTTGGGAGGCGGAGGCAGGAGACTCGCTTGAGCCCAGGAGTTGGAGGTTGCTGTGAGCTGTAATGCCATGGCACTCTACCCAGGGGGAGAGCTTGAGGCTCTGTCTCAAAAAAAAAAACAAAAAACAAACAAAAAACAAACAAACAAAAAAAGTTGGTTCTTCCCTGGCACAATGGATGATTCCAGAAGCTTGTCACTTCTACTCCCTACTTGGTCCTCAGCCTGTCCTATATGATCTGCCCAGAGTCAGTCAGTAAGTCCCTGTAGCTAGAAGGCTCTTTGCTATGAAGGGATAGATTCCTGTTGTCCCCATGCCTGGCAGGGCCTCACCCCTGGCCTCAGACTGTAGGCCCAAATTTCCCTGTTCCAGAGAGGGCCCTCCCTCCCCCACCCAGATACAGCTCATCCTTCCATCTCTCTGTGGAGCCAAGGGTCCCTGGGGTTCCAAGCCTGGGCTCCAATCTCACACATTATCTACTATCCCTCAAGCCTGGAGAGGGGTAGCTGGGCTGGGTTGGAGACTATAACTTAGCTGGGCACCCCACCTGCTGACACTGAGGTCAGCCCTCAAGAGCCAAAGAAAGCTGCTCAATAGCTCAGAGAAACCAGGTAGGGTGTATCTGATTTCCTGGGGCCTCAGAGGCAAGCAGGGCAAAGGAGGAAAGAACTCAGAGGAGCCCATGTGGGCCTGGTTCCTGGCTCCAAAGCCAGGGGTGAAGGCTTGAGCCTTTGCCTCTTGCATCTCCTTCCCCAGAATCTCCAGCACCTTTGCCTGGGCTCTTACAAGAACCTTTATATGAATCCCTTCCCTTAGGGGTCTGAGTTATAGAAGCTGGGGCTTTGCAAGAGCAGGGGTCCTTAACTGAATGCTCACTTAGCTACCATGTCACCCTTGGCCTCCTGCTTGAAGCTTCTGATCCTTCTAAGGCCACCTCTGCCAGGAAGGACCTGGAGCTCAGGTGGTTTGAGCTAGGTAAAGGACAAAAGGGCCTCTCAGGCAGGCCTTTGCTCAACCAGAGCAAAGGCAAGGAATAATGATGGAGTTGGGGTATGCTGCTTCTGTCTTTGCCAAACCAGCCTGTGGTTTTTTGACTGGGACAGCTGGGAGCAGAAGGCTCTTGACAGTGAAGACAGTCCAACCTTTGAGACTGGGAGGGTGGAAGAGGCCAAGAATTCCCAGAGTACAGGCAGGCGGATGTGCCAGGGGCCTGGGCTGGGCCTGCCTTAGGTGGGCAGGTCTCTCTGTAGCTGCTAGGCCTCATTTAGTGTCCGCCTGCTGCCCGGGCCTGTCTGGTCCCCTCCCTGCTGGCCTATGCAGCCCTGTTTTTCAGGAATTCCTCTTATTAGCATCAATGAGGGAGAGTGACTATGATGAGGCTAGGGAAATGGGCCTGGTCCAAGTGCAGGATTGCTGGCTTGAGGCCTCACAACCCAGCACCATCCCACATGGTTCAACTGTCCAGCTGGCCTGCATAAAGGTAGATGTAGGCTGTCCCCAGATAGGCAGCACCAGGAAGCAGTCTAGGGGACTCCCCTTTCTGGCATGGCCACATTTAGCCCTACTCCTATCACAGGGGTACATGTCCCAAGACTTGAAAGACTCCTTAAAAAGATGAGGTCCTTTGGGAGGGAGGAGGGGTCAATGAACTCTGACTCTCAGGGGTCCCAGTGAGGCCCTCCAAGGTGTGGACAGGGGGACAAGGACCAGCTCTGACTGGGGCTCCTTGCCCACTTTCCTGCCCCTCTCCATGGCTTATGTGGTCTCCCAGTAGAGGACAACACTGCCTGATCCCCATCCCTAGGGGCATCTCAGAGCCCAGGCTGGTGGGCTGAGGGGTGTTGAGAGGTGTTTGGCTATAGCTGGAACCCTCCCCAGGGACCCTGAAGCATCAGCCACTCTCAGAACCATCAAGAACTCAGGCTGGGGAGTGGCTGGACTCCCTAGGCCATAGATACTACTCTGACATGGAGCTTTTAACAGGCTCCCAGGAGCAACATAAAGGTCCAAAAAGCTGGAGACCTATGAAGCTGGATGAGGCATAGCTCTGCTATGCTATAGACTTGGGTAGGTCCCATGGTGCCCTACTCTGGATCTCAATCTCTCCATCTATAAGGTGGAAAAATACCTTCTGTCTACCCTAATTCCCAGGGGTTACAGGGCAGCCAGACAGGTTCTACAATGAGACCATCAGAGGGAAGTCTTCTTTATCCTAATGGGCTGGGCATGGACCCCTGATTACCCCCATGCACTATGGGCAGGAGTGACTTTGTCCTGGCCTACCCATGTCAGGCAAGGTAAAAGACTGATCACCTGGTAGGCCCTGTGCTGAGCATAGCAGGAAAGCCCTATGTGGCCCTCAGATGATCAAAGTGTGAGTGTGCCATGTGTGTAGGCAGGGGTAAGACAAGGTTGGAGTAGAGACTGGGAAACCTAACCAAGACATCTGGTTCTAATCTCTTTTTTCTTTTGAGACAGAGCCTCAAGCTATTCCCCTGGGTAGAGTGCCATGGCATCACAGCTCACAGCAACCTCCAACTCCTGGGCTCAAGCGAGTCTCCTGCCTCCACCTCCCAAGTAGTTGGGACCACAGGTGCCCACCACAACGCCTGGCAATTTTTTGGTTGCAGCTGTCATTGTTATTTTGGCTGGCCCAGGCTGGATTCGAACCCGCCACCTTAGGTATATGTGGCTGGTGCCTTAGCCACTTGAGCCACAGGCACCGAGCCTGGTTCTAATCTCAACTCCACCACTGGCCTCCCTACTTTAAGCTTCAGTTTCTTCCTCTTTAAAATGGGGGTGTGGTATACCATGCAAAACTGCTGAGGCAGGAGGAAATGACTCATGTAAAGGGCCCAGCTGGGCCCCCTGCTCAGCTCTCCCGGTGCCCAGACAGTGGGGAGAGGTCCCAGAGGGTAAGCAAAGACTCCTAGAACAGAGGGATGGGAAGGGCCCTGTAAGCAGCTGTGCCAGGGAGGGTTGGAGAGTAGACTGTGAACAGAGAGGCTGCCCCCAACAGGGAGAGAACGGGAGACAAAGCAGCTCTTCTCAACCCAGAGCCAATGGTTGCCCATCCCAAGGCTGATGTCTTCGTGGGATGGTAGCATGGACACTCCCATCATCCCAGGCTTGCCTGTGCAGGTCCCATTTCATGGGGAAGGCCCTGCCTGCCGGCCTCATGCCTCTGTGCCCACGCTGGCCCACCCACTTGCCTGCTCTTCCATGAGGAAGAAATACCAGGTTGGGGAGGGACTTGGGGTCACCAGGGCCCTGCTTCATTCAAGTGCAGTCTTACCTCCAAGCCTTGTCCACACCAGCTCCTTCTGGCTCCTGCTCACCCTTCTTCAGCTGTTACCCTTTCCATCCCTATGCCTCTTCACTTACTATTCCTATAATGTTTTCCAAAACAGGTTTCTTTAAACACCAGGCCCACCAGGTACACCTCGAAAAAAAGGGTCCTATGGTCCAGAAACACCCTGCACTCTATGGCTCCAGCTATACTGCATAGGAGTGTGTTAAAGGCTCTGACAAGTACTGCAGGGACGTAGCTATCTTTAATTTGTTCCTTCTAGGATTTCCCAAACTCTGGTGACAATAGCACTAGTTTTTTGTTTTTGTTTTTTGCATAACCTCTACTAACAGTCCATGGAACCAGGCCTTTGGTGTGTCCTTCATGGGAGAATGTGGACTTAGGTTGCTCAATGGCTATTCTATATTCTACATTCTTTTTTTTTTTTTTTTTTTT
>NW_003852427.1:1233258-1239662 GCF_000181295.1 Otolemur garnettii
CCTGGCCATTTTTTGGTTGCAGCCATCATTGTTGTTTGGCGGGCCGGGCTGGGGATTCGAACCCGCCACCTTAGGTGTATATGGCTGGCGCCTTAGCCGCTTGAGCCACAGGCGCCAAGCCAATATATTCTACATTCTTTTCCCCAGACTTCCCTTCCTATTTTCCAGATGGGAAGCTAAGGGTCAGCAAGTTAGTTTCTCAGAACCCCATGCCCTTGGGCTTGCTGGAGGGGCCCTGAGGTTTGCTTTTCACACAGGTCCAAAGCTGCCCCAGCTAGATCAGAAGCGATTCTGGCCTGGCTGCTGGGGAGGCCCAGATACTTTAATAGCCTCCGAGAACAGGCTGGAGAGGCATAAGCTGAGCTATGACGCCTGGCCACATTTACATTTCCCTCTGCCAGCAGCAGACATCTTTTGGCCATGCCCAGCTCCTTGTGCTCTTCAGCTTGGGGCTGCAAAGGGCCAAACAGGGGCCAGACATGGGGAGGCTGCTGTGTCTCAGCATGAGGGCTGTGGACAGAGACCCCTCCCCAAGCCCCGGCCAGAGTTGGGTTACAAGCCCTGAGGGTCTCCTAATGAGTTCCACATGCTAGTGGATGCCTCAGAGAGGCAATGGGAAGGGGCTGGTGAGGGAGAGAGGGGGCCTGAGAGGGGATTGGAAACATGTGTTTGTGTAGGAGGATTGGGGGGGGAGGGAAGACTTTATCCCCATAAGTTCTGGTATTCACCCCCCACCCCCACCATGAGGTTGGCTGCCAGGCCTGCAGGTCCCTGCAGGAGGCCCCAGGCCAGTGGTCTGCTGCAAGAGCAGTGGGAGAGGCCCCTTAGAGGCCCACTTCTCTTCAGACAGAAAACACCCATATCCCTGGTCCTGCGTGGCTGGGGTTCTGAGCTATTAGGGGTAGGACAGAAGCAGGCAGGTGAGAGGGTCTGAAGGGTCATGAGGGAGCCCCTTGTTCATTTGAATGAACAGTGAGATGTTCATTCAATCTAGTGCAGCTGCCCACACCCCTCAGAGGGGCCTTGGGGCAGCAAGGCGACTGACTCCTCCAGCCCTGACACCCTTCTTTGCCCCTCTCAGCTGGCAGACAGGCAGGGAGGCCTGGCAAGTGTTGGCTGCCCCACCCTCCCTCCCTATCCTATGGAGACTATACAGGAAGTCATATTAGGAAAAGGCTGTAGTGCAGAGGGGTGTAGGTGGAACAGACCTGTGACAGCTGGGGACCAGAGTCTCAGGGCCTCCTGGGCACAGTGGATCCCACTCCCAGGAGAACTGGTTGAGTCTAGGTCAGCTTCTGGCCAGCTAAGGTTAGAATGGGCCTCATAGCCAGCTGGCTGGCCTATAGGACTCCCATGCTAGGGGTCCATTGCTCAGCACCCAGTCCCACCACCTTCCTGGGCCATGGATGGCAGCCCAGAAGGGACAAACCAACTCTCTCAGTTGCATGTAGTGTCTCAACAAATCTTCCCAGCAGTCCCACAAAGGCCCCATGTTATGGCCCAGGCCAGAGTGGTGAAGGCAGAGTTCCTTGCAGCAGGAACGGCAGGTATAAAGGCCCTGGGTTATGCTGTACCTAGGGTGTCTAAGGCACAGTAAGGAGCCAAGTGTGGCTAGAGGGGAATGAGGGGAGAGCTGTCAGATGGGGGTGGGATAGGCAGGACCGAGCATCAGCTGTGGTAAGCACTCTGGCCTGCACTTGGAGGAGGCAGGCCTTGAGGAGGATGGCATAAGCAAGTTTTCTTTTTATTATTTATTGTTAATATTTTTTACTCTTCCATCTTAGCAGACTCTGGCTGCTGTGCTGAGAACTGATGGGGTGAGTCAAAAACAGAAGTGAGAGACCAGGTGGGAAACACGCAGGCAACAAACATCTCAGAAGTCCTGGCTCCTTGGGTGGCTCGCTCCAGGATGGCCTGAGAGGTAGGTAGACCCAGGCTTCTACAGGAGGCTGGAGAGGCTCTCACCTGACATGGCCCAGTCTGTATCTCCCGTCTACCACCAGAGGGGCCTATGGACCTAAGGCTCCCCCAAACCAGGGGCATTGTCCCTAACAGGAGACTTTGGATACCTTTCAAAGGTCCATGGGCATCATTGTGGCCATCAATAAGTGGCCCTATTCCTCCCAACTACTTAGGGAGCGGGAGCCAACCCAAGAACCAGGGCAAACCCAAGGAGCAGAGGTCAGCTTCACTGTTCCAGCCAAGATCTCATGACAGTAGCGCAGATAAAGGCCATCCCTGGCCTCTGCAGCAGAAAGTACCTTCTGTTTCCAGCACCACATGTGTGCTGCTGCCTGGAGGGTCAGAGAGGACTAATTGCTTCTCCTGCTCCAAGTTTCGGAAGCTTCTGAGGAACAAATCCAGGAGCAGTTGCCACAGGAGGGAGATTATGAGACCTAAGCTATGGGTGGAGGTTGGAGGTGAGCTGGCTCCAGAGAGCATGACCAGTGCTCCCATTCCAATCTTGGGCATGAGAACATGTTTTTGGGGTAGCTCTGGCTGGGGTCAGAGTTTGAGGGGCTCAGTGCACAGGTGGGGTGGGCACCATAGCAGCTTCTGTGGGATGATTTATGGATGGTTCTAGAGAGACGTACCAGGTCAAGGCAAGGCCCCAGGCTAAATCGATGTAAGAGCAGAGGTCTGGAGGAAGAGGCCAGTGGGGTGGGGCATCTGCAGGGAATATGTGCCCTCAGCCATGCCTGAGACCAAGAGAACATGAGCTCTTGGTGCTGGGATGCCCATGGCCTGTCCTCAAAGTCAGTCTGGACTCTAAAGTTGAGTCCAGGTGCTCAGCTGAGCAGGGTGAAAGTGGACAAGGGATGATGTCACTATGTGTGGCTGAATGACACTGCAGTGACCCTAGCTCCTCCTGTAGGCCAGGCCTCTGCCCATAAAAGATGACAACGTCCCACTTTCAGTAACACACACTTTGCCTCAGAGAGAAGCTTAGGGCAGAGAAAGGGAAACTGCCGGAAAACATCACTTCCTCTCCTGTCGAGGTTCCTTATCCCAGTGTTCAGATTTCTCATGAGTGGTAGGAGAGAGAGTAGGTAAGGGCAGGGGTTCCTGCCACAAGCAGCACTCCGAGAAGATTGGGGTCTAAGTGGCCTCACCTAAAGTGAAAACACTCCCTGGTCTTGCTCTATAAATAGGTTCTTGGGAGAGTCTTTCCACACGGACACTCCTGGCTGGAGGAGCAGCTGGCACAGAACACGTCCTAATGGCTTTGCTGTAGGCTCTTTGGGCTGGTTCCTGCCTCACTGAGCATGGCTATGGGGCCCTTGCATCCTGGGCCTCTGTGGATCATAGAGACAGAATGAAGTTTCTAGAGAGAGACTCCTGAAGTGGACAAGCGAGTGCATGGGGGGTGCCAGGGCAGGGGGATGAGGCCCTGTGCCAGGGCAGCAGTGCTCACAGGAAGTGGCATATTGCTTCAAGGCCATCTCAGCCAGTCACTGCTGCCCTAGAGAATATGACTGCCTCCTCAGCACCTGGGGTGGGGTGCAATGGGGGTGCCTGGTGGAGAAACAACTCCTGAGGGGATTCTGGTTCCCTTTAAATGGCCATACACCAAAGCTGGAGCCATCAAGGGCACATCTTGAAAAAACCATCTGGGGAGATGAGATTAATAACAGGGAGCAGTGTGACTCCCACAACTCTTGCTTGCTCAGTGGGCTGGGTTCTGAGATTATGGGCAATCACAAACACCCACCCCCAAGCCTGTGCCAGACCTAGTGGTGGCCTCAGTGACAGCAGATGAGGTAGGCCTGGAGTGCTTGCCGCCTATAATCCCAGCACTTGGGAGGCTGAGGTGGGTGGATCACCTGAGCTCAGGAGCTTGAGATCAGCCTGAGCAAGAGTGAGACCCCATCTCTAAAGAAATAGCCAAGGCTTAGCACCTGTAGCACAGTGGTTACTGTGCCAGCCACATACACTGAGGCTGGTGGGTTTGAACCTGGCCTAGGCCAGCTAAACAACAATAACAACTGCGAAAGAAAAAATAGCTGGGCATCGTGGTGGGCACCTATAGTCCCAGCTACTTGGGAGGTTGAGGCAAAAGAATCACCTAAGCCCAAGAGTTTGAGGTTGCTGTGAGCTGTGAAGCCACAGCACTCTACCAAGGGTGACATAGTGAGACTCCATCTCAAAAAAATAATAAAAAAATAAAATAAATAGCTGGGCGTTGTGGCAGGTACCTATAGTCCCAGCTCCTCAGGAGGCAGAGGCAAGAGAATTGCTTAAACCCAAGAGTTTGAGGTTGCTGTGAGCTATGACTGATGGCACTCTACCAAGGGTGACAAAATGAGACTCTATTTCAAACACACACACACACACACAAGAACAATAAAAAACAAAAAAAACAAGACAGTAATTCTGGCCATCTAGAATTTCAGAGCCAGAACCCTGGGACCATGACACCCTCCATCCCCATTAACACATGGGGCCTGAACTGCATTCCCCCAGGCTGGTGGTGGGTGACATCAATAGTCACACAGTGAGCACACTCACTCTGTGTTAGTCACTGTACTGAGTGCCAGATGAGGCAAGTACCATCTTAACAGAAGCCCAAAAAGGTCATGGAACCAGTAGGGGGCATAGCCAGGGTTTGGACCTGGGCAACAGGTCAGGGATCTGATCCCATGGCTCTGCCCTCACCCCACAGAGCCCCCACCACCATAAGTCACAAAGCCATGGCAAGCATATCTGAGGACAAAGGGCCAACCACTGTGCTTGGGTTCCTGGGGCATGCTGACTTGTACCACCTGAATCTCTGGAGAAGTTGGTGGCTGGTGGCCATGGGCCTGTGAGGACTCAAGAATCAGAAGCAGGAGGGCTTGGCTGGATGCGGTGACTCATGCCTGTAATCCTAGCACTTTCGAGACTGAGGTGAGTGGATCACCTGAGCTCAAGGGTTCGAGACCAGCCTGACCTAGAGCAAGACCCTGTCTCTGAAAATAGCCAGGCATGGGTGGTGCCTAAGGCTCAAAAGGGCAGCGCACTGGCCCCATATGCTGGAGGTGAGGGGTTCAAACTCAGCCCCAGCTACTCAGGGAGGCTGAGGCAAGAGAATCACTTAAGCCCAAGAGTTTGAGGTTGCTGTGAGCTGTGATGTCACAGCACTCTACCAAGGGCAACAAAGTGAGACTCTGTCTCAAAAAAAAAAAAAGCAGGAGGTCTTGCCATAGGCTTAGCTGTCCAGGATACCCTGCAGTTTCTTCACAGAAGTGCTAGTCCATCCCTGGAACTCCGAGAATTTGGCAATGGGTAAGCAGAGATTTCACACTGGAAAAATTTGGGCATGAAAGAGTGGGGAGTGGGGGTTTGGGAATTGCTGCTGGGATGCACTTCCTAACCTCCAAAAAATGCTAACCTAACCTCATCTTCCTAACAAAAGAGAGAGATGTCTGCACTTTGGTTTTCTGGGAGCTCAGTTACCAAAATCCAAAATTAGGAGAGATGACAGCAGAGCCAAAGCATTTTCATTTCCAGAAGGGCTGCTTTTGTGCTTGGCAGAAAGAGGAGGGGACCAGCAACAGCCCCAGCCACAGGGGAGCCATTGGGTAAGGCTGGCAGGGAGTATCATTTGGAGAGAACACCACAAGAAAGGCCCTGTCACTTGGCCCCCCAATCTCACTAAGCCACCTCAAGCCTGCCCAGGCCCCCCATCTCCAGTCCTGCTTGTCACTGTTCCAGATAGCATGGTGTCCAGCTCAGGGTCCTCAAGCATCTTCACGGAACTGAGGCGAGAGAGATAGTGAGTCATAGCTCTCTATGAACACCCCATCATTCCCACCCCAGGAGCAACCTGGGATCCCAAATTCTCACTCAGGACAATGAGGTCCCAGGTCGGGCCTTACATAACCAAGCAAAGGAACTCTTTTGGGAAGAACCTAAGAGCTTTTGCCTCTCACAGCTCTGCCCTAGGCATTGTGATACACTCTGACCCCAAGCTCAGAGAGGGCAGGTCTCTGTGCTATTTTGAAGGCAAGTGCAGCATTCCAAGAACCACATTTCTCCCAAATTCCACGTCTAGCTGGTAACTTCATAAAGGGAGGCTTGCGAGTGTGAGCATGCAAGAACCACTTCAGGATGGCCTGGGCCACTCTATCCAGCCCTCCCAGCTAGCCAGTAAAGCTGTGTTTGTGCAGGCCTACCCAAGCTTGGCTCTGGCCTGTATCCATCTGGAGAACCCATGTTGGGTTAGGCCCAGAATTGAAGTCCTAGGGCTATCCCAGAACATACTAATATCATCTCACAAGAAAAAGTACACGGGACGGGGTTGAGAACCTGCTCCTGACAGTTTGTATCTAATAACTGATGGAGCTTCCACTGGTAATAAACAACCAGGGACAAACCACACCACTGCCTCCAGACCAGGGGTCCTCAAACTTTTTTTTTTTTTT
>NW_003852427.1:1240993-1248596 GCF_000181295.1 Otolemur garnettii
AGAATTTGAGACCAGCCTGAGCAAGAGCAAAACCCCATGTCTACTAAAAATAGAAAAACTAGCTAGGCATTGTGGTGGGTGCCTATAGTCCCAGCTATTGGGGAGGCTGAGGCAAGAAGATGGCTCAAGCCCAAGAGTTTGAGGTTGCTGTGAGCTATGATACCTTGGCACTCTACCCAGGGCTGCAGAATGAGACTCTGTCTCAAAAATAAATAAATACATAAATAAATAAAAAATAAAAATAAAAAATTAGCCAGCCATGGTGGCATGCACTGGTCTTAGCTACTTAGGAGGCTGAGGCAGGAGGATCTCTTGAGCCTTAGAGTTTGAGGCTGCAGTGAGCTATGATTGTACCTCTGTACTCCAGTGAGACCTTATCTTTAAAAAAACAAAGCCTCCAGAGATAGGGAGCTCACTACCTCTCCAGGCAGCTAGGAACCCTATCTTCCTGTTTGGATCAGCAAGGTGTAGTAAAGCACTACCTTGTAATTACCAGAAGGAATGGATATCACCCCTACTTCACAAGAACCTGAGATAGAGAGAGGTTCGGTCACCATGTTGAGGTTACAAAGGTGGTGACAAGAGCCTCAGGCCAATGCAGGCTGGAAGAGACAGCTTTTTCATTCTTGTTCATCAGAACTGACATGGTTAGCTGCCCCTTATCAGTCTAAGCATTTAGGCATTCAGACTTTGCTCCTACCTGTGGCCTTCCTCTAGAAGCCACAGAGACTGAGAATCCATTAACCTATGGTACAGAGAGCTCCTGGGAAGGTCTAACATCACCCCCCATCCCTCAGGGCAGGGCAAGTGTAAAGACCCCTCCCCCAGCTGGCTGTGCCCCAAGAAGCCAAAGACTGAAGGTGTTGGAGGACATGCAGACATATGGAAAATATGGCTTCTGCAGCACAGATGCAAAGGAGCCTATGGAGACCCTCATGAGCAAATGGAAACATGCGTGTCTGAGGCCTGTGAGTCCCAACAGAAGCAGCCTTCAGGGGCCAGCCAGATGGAGGTGGGTGGTAGGTGGAGGCTCTGGTCGTCCTTGCTCCCCCAACACCCTGAGTAGCTATAAACAAAGGTGTCCTGGGCTCAGAGGGGATCTTGGCAGGAGCCTCCCACGTCACCATTTTCTTTCTTTTTTCTTTCTGAGATAGTCTCAAGCTCTCACCCTGGGTAGAGTGCCATGTCGTCATAGTTCATAGCAATCTCAAACTCTTGGGCTTAAGCGATTCCCTTGCCTTAGCCACAAAAGTAGCTGGGAATACAGGCGCTTGCCACTATGCCCTGCTATTGTTGTTGTAGTTGTCATTGTTGCTTTAGCTGGCCCAGGCTGGGTTTGAACCTGCTACCCTTGGTGTATATGGCCAGTGACATGCCAAATGACCTATGGTGCCACCCTAGGTCACCATTTTCTTTCTTTCTTTCTTTCTTTTTTTTTTTTTGAGAGAAGAGTCTCACTTTGTGGCCCTCAGTAGAGTGCCATGGTGTCACAGCTCACAGCAACCTCGAATTCTTGGGCTTAAGCAATTATCTTGCCTCAGCTTCCCGAGTAGCTGGGACTACAGGCATGCACTGCAATACCCAGCTATTTTTTGTTGCAGTTGCCACTGCTATTTTAGCTGGCTGGGGCTGGGTTCAAACCCGCCACCCTGGCTCGGCGCCTATAGCTCAACCGGCTAAGGCGCCAGCCACGTACACCTAAGGTGGCGGGTTCGAATCCCCAGCCCGGACCCGCCAAACAACAATGATGGCTGCAACCAAAAAAAAAAAAAAAAAAAATAGCCGGGCGTTGTGGCGGGCGCCTGTGGTCCCAGCTACTTGGGAGGCGGAGGCAGGAGACTCGCTTGAGCCCAGGAGTTGGAGGTTGCTGTGAGCTGTAATGCCATGGCACTCTGCCCAGGGGGACAGCTTGAGGCACTGTCTCAAAAAAAAAAAAAAAAAACCCGCCACCCTTGATATATGGGGCCAGCGCCCTACCCACTGAGCCACAGGTGTCGCCCCCCAGGTCACCATTTTCATTCTCCCTTTATGGACCCTGAGGACAAGAGGACTGATTAGGAATCACCCAGAACAAACCATTTCTGCAACAAGTGCAATAAAGTCAGTTTTAATTTTCAGTTCCTTTGCCCTCACACATGCAGGAAGAAGGAAGCTACCAGGTCCCAGTGAACATGTATGGAATGAAAACTAAGACCACTAAAGTCACCACCCACTCCAGAGGGCTTATTTTTTGGACAAACCTGACTCAGATGCACCCACTTTGGGCCTTTGGTCAGATTTAGAGAAAACTCCCAGCTCATCCAACCAACAAGTAGTCAATTCCTAAGCCATAGCAGGGGTGGGAAAAGCCAGTCACATGTCTGAATGGTGAGCAAAAGACAAAGCATCTTGGGACCACTCTCTTCAGAGGGGGAGCTGCAATCTTAGGATTCCAAGGCAGCAAATATTATCAAGTGGCCCCTTTACATTAAATGAAATGTGGTCCTGGGTGGTGCCTATGGCTCAAAGAGTAGGGCACTGGCCCCATATACTGGGGGTGGGGGGTTCAAACCCCGCCCCAGCCCAAACTGCAAATAAATAAATAAACGAAATGTGGTCCTGGCAGTCAGGTCTTAAGCATCCTTTTGGAGTGGGCCCTGTCTGCTGGGGATGTCTGGTTGCCAGGTGGAGCCTCTTGATGCAAACAGCAAGGTGGAGGGCAGAACCTCCTCAGAACTCTAATATCGGGCGGTGGGGGGGTCTGGTATGGATGTGATTCTCACAGTTGAATAACGTTGAATCCCCTTTATTTTTTTACCCAAATCCACAGTACAAATCCCTGGCCTACTACCACCCCCCGCAAAATCGACCGAGCTCCTGATTCTTGTTCCCCCGATCATGGTGTTGTTCTCTGCATGATTAGCTGCTGGTTTTCCAGACACTGCTTCAGCTTGTCTTCTGTCAGTGTCAACCGCTGCTCCAGGATAGAGACTGTCTGCAAAACAAATGGTCAGGCTCAGAGGATGAAGGGGCCACCAGGCTGCCCTACAGACCTCCTTGCCCAGTCCCTACTCAGTTGCCTCAGCCCACTGCCCAAATGTTAGGGGCCAGCTCTTCCTGCCTAGGGGTTTGCCTGGCTCCTTGTCTCTGGTGGCTGTTAGGACAGCCTTTGCCTTCATATCCATTCCTCCTCTTTATATCGATTCCTCCTCCTGGCTCTGGATCTCTGATGTTTGTGGGTAGGGGGAAGACACAGTGAGGGAAAACAGACAGCAGGTCCCCCGTTCTTGGTCAGGAATCACCAGCTCTGGTGGTATGATATTTAACTGAAGTGCTGGAGCAATCTCAGCTTCCTTGTTTGGGCTGTAAACTGCTGGAGACCATCAACCATGTCCATTCCAGAGGTGAGAAAATTTCACCAACAAATGGAGGCATGCACTCCACACCTGGAAGGGCCTGCTAGGCTAGCAGGGGAGTCACCTGAGCCCAGGAAGGTCTGTCTCTGCTGGACCAAGTCGGATGAGGACTACTGTAGGATGAGCCATCTAGGGCTTAGGCTTGGGGCAATCACAGACAAATGACAACACAACTCTGAGCCCATTTCCCCCTCTGTGAGTGGGAAAGAGAACACCAAGCTCGTAATATGGGTAACTTAGTGAGGTCAGCACTTTGGCCACTAGACTATGCCTGTCATGTTGCCTTCTTGAGGTTGAGTCCTTGTTCCCCTGGTTTTATATACCTAGTGCAGTGGCTCACCTGTGGACCTAAATGGTCCCCCTAAATGTCCCCAGCTGCCAGTACTATGTATGTTTCAAGGGCTAGTCTCACAGAGATGGCTCAAAGACAGGCTGCAAAAACCTGCCCACCTCCTCTGGCTTTGGACTGAGTGTCAGCAGAGAGGCAGTAGTGTCTGAAAGCCCCCTGTACTCCCCATTGAGGGGCTGGCTCACATAGGCCATAACGGTTCTGCCCATCACTTTACTTCTTTCACTGAGGGAAAGCCAGGCCCACACCAGCCCCTGCAGGAGTCCACTGTGAGCACAGCAGGTTTGATTCATGCACTGTGTAGCCCACAAGCATCAGAAGAATCAGATTAATTTCACCTGTAGACTTTCCCCAGTGGTTCTGCCCCTCTCCCCAGGGCTTCAAGAAGGCTTTGGGCCTGGATCCAATGGAAAGGAAACTTTGCTTTCATACATTTAATAAAATATTGAAACATTTTGGGAGGAAGTTTCCCCTCTAAGGTTGCTATAAATTCTCATAGCATCCCACATGGATGTCAGCTGCCATGAAGGGTGCTCTGTCTGGTGGCTGGCCCCTTCTAAATGAGCTGGCGGGAGCTGCGAGGGCTCTGAATCCTGGGTCACAGGACAGAGCCTGGAAAAACTGCTGCCCATGGAACATGAGCTGCACAGAAGCTGAGCTGGGAGAGACTATCACATACCCCCCGTGCTAGCCAGCCAGCCAGGGAAGGGGTCTGCATCTCGTAAAAGTGGCGGTGGAAACAGCCCCTGGCTGGCCTGGGGCAGCATTCCTGGAAGTTTCCACTGGCTGCTGTGAAACTCACATAGAGCCAAAATCATTCTTCATCCAGACTTTTTCCAATGGCCATGAATTAAAGGCCATTGGAAAGTGGGGGAGCTGAGCCTGCTGCTTTCATTCTTCTGCCTTTACTTCTAAAAGAACTTTTCATAGAAACCCACTTTCTATGGAAATAGGGTGCTCAGAAAATTGGATGATGTGCTGGGCCAGTTCCATGGGGGACCCGAACTTGTAGGGATGTGCCCATTATATCTGTCAACATGAAATTCTCTGAACAGAAAGAATCAACTATTTCAGTCAGCCCCTGAACAAAGGGTGCCAGCTCAGGTGGGGGCCCTTCCTTTTGAGCTTTGAGGGAGCACTTCACAGCATGTTATAGACAAAGAGGCTTTTAAATAGTCCACCACCCCTCAATCCTGCATCTCCCCTCCCTGCCACTCTCCAGTTTCTCTTCTACCTAGACAAGTCCGGTAGGACATGTTTCCCCTGTCCTTTCTGCCTACTCTGCCAAGGAGCCAGGTGGTGTCCACCATCAGGCATAAGTCCACTAGGTACTTTCCAGCCACTTTTGATCCCACCAACCCTCTGTTTGAACTGGAAGAGTGTTAGGGAGAAGAGGATGACTTTTGGTTTTCTTTACATAAGAATGTTGCCTGGCATTCTCTACTCCATGTATTTTTCTTAATAATCCTAATTCCAATGAAGAATGGGGCCTCACTTTCATTATCCTTCATGATAAAGTGAAACCTGGAAATCTTGTTCTCAGATTTGCTGGTGTGCTTTCCTTCTACTAGGGAAGGAAGTAGTTTCTCTAGTTACAGTAAGTGTAACGGCAAACGGCAAAGATTAGACATACTCTGGGCTGTTGGGGCTGATAGGCGGGAAGGCTGGCAGCCACATGCAAGGAGTCTGCCCAGGCCATAGCCAAGAGAAGCCAGGATAGTCCGTGACAGTACAACCATGCTTTCTCTGGCTGCACCGGGTCCTACAGGTAGAGGAGAAAAAAGCATCTGGGACAGTATGAGGTGCATGGGTGGGGCATCCCTGACAAAGACTAGTTTTAGGCCATAAAATGTGGCCTTGCTCATAGTATATGTGACCTTTTCCCATCAGATCAGAACAATGAAGGGTGAGTACATCCCCAAACCAGTGCCAAGAGCACAGTAAGGCTCAGTAAATGCATGCTGTCTCAGTGTTCAGAGGAGCCTGGGCCATGCTGGCGGCCCAACCCCCAGCAGGGCAGCCCCGCAGGCTGCTTGTAATTCATTTGCCTTATGTTCATCTGCCTGGCAATTCTCTTGCCACACAGTGCCTGTGCTCGACAGTCTGGAGACAAGGCCATGCTGGCCCTGGAGGGAGAGGAGCGCACTTCATAGGCAAACATCTCTATGGTCCTGAGTCCACACCCCAGCCACCTAGACTTTTTTTTTTAATTCAAGGGCAAATGAGAACTGACCTTTCAAGCAACCCATACTACCTCTTGCCTTGCTCTGTACAGAGTAGCAGGTCTGATCCTCAGGAAGTCTCTTAGGAAGTGTAGCCTCCAGGTCAGATACTAGGTGCCAATGAGGGAAACTGCCCTGACTGACACAGGGTCCACAGGCCTCTGACTTGTGGGCAGGGTAAAGGGAAATTGAAGTAAGAGTTGGGGAGCCCAGGGCTCTAGCTTCTGGGTAGGTCTGTCTGGGCAAGGTGGTGAGCAAAGATGGCCCATCTTCCAGAACGCTTTCATTCTGAGGTCCTAACTCTTCCATAATAAGACCCCTCTGTCCGGACCTTAGAGGAATCTAATAGTTCATTCTCCCCCAACCCCTAAGACACCCTGACAGCTGATTACTAAGTCTTCTCTATAACTAGAAAGTAGAGACCAGACTTGAGGGATAATACCAGGACTTCCCAGGACTAGGCTCTGGAGGGTCACTGATGGTTATTTTCTTTCTTTTTTTTTTTTTTTTTGAGGCAGAATCTCACTCTGTACTCTGTTGCCCAGGCTAGAGTGCTATGGTGTCAGCCTAGCTCAGAGTAAACTCAAATTCTTGGGCTCAAGCAATTCTGCCCTTCACCCTTCTGAGTAGCTGGGACTACAGGCACCCTCCATAATGCCTGGATAGTTTTTCTATTTTTAGTAGAGACAGGGTCTTGCTCTTGCCTAGGCTGGTCTCAAATTCCCAAGCTCAAGAGATGCTCTCACCTTGCCCCCCACCCCCCAGAGTGCTAGGATTAAGGCGTGAGCCACTGCACCCAGCCCACTCTGATGATTCTTGACATACTCTGCTTCCCGGGCTTCTCCTGGCAGCTAAACAACTCTTCAGGGTAGGAGCTTTTATCATCTCCATTTTTCAGATAAGGAACTGAGGCACAGTGATATAAAGCAATTTTTGTAAAGTCACACAGCATATAAATGTAAACCTAGGGAATAAGTCCTCCTCCCCTGGCTTCAGAGTGCATCTTGGTCCCTGTCAAGCATACCTGAGGAGAGACCTCAAGAGATCTGCTTGTCCCCTATCTTCTACTTCTAGCCCCAATACCTAAACCCAAGTAGACTCACCCAGTGGTGGCTACCTTCTACTCTCCTTAAGGCCACCTGGCTTAGCCACTCCAGGTTAAATGAGCAGAAGCTCCCTGCCTCCAGACAGAGGTAGGAATGCATAGCCCTCAGGGCCATCCAGCACCCCCCTTGCACCATCAGGCCACTCTCAGAGACAGTTTCCAGGCCTCAGATGTCCCTTCCCCCTTAAAAATAGTCTCTTATCTGGCTTAAGATTCAGGCTTAGAATTATTACAAAAGTTCTAAAAGTAATTCATTTGAGCCACGAAAAAGAATATTATAGGAACAAAAAGGACATACTGACAAGAACCTCTTAACATATATGCAATAAGAAACTAGCCTAATACCTTCCTTTTGGTAGGCTTCTTTCATGGGAGTGATGTGTCACTATAGCATAAATAATCAGCCCCCAAACATGCTGCAGGACTTGCCCAGGTCCCTGCTAGGTGCCTCATCCTTCCTCAAAAACTGGGCTCAACTTTAGACAGAGTCTCATATTTTTTTTCTTGAGACAGAGTCTCACTTTATTGCCCT
>NW_003852427.1:1248696-1252804 GCF_000181295.1 Otolemur garnettii
CAATGCCCAGCATTTTTTTTTTTTTATTGCAGTTTGCCAGAGCCGAACCCACCACCCTCGGTATATGAGCCGCCCTGGGCTCAACTTTAAACAACACACTTTCCTCGGAGAGACAGGAAGCCAGAAAGAATGAGGACCCCACACCTGGGCATTGCACCTTTGACCTGATACCATTCCCCTCCCAGGCTCAGGGACCTCATGTTGGGGAGCTGGGGTGTATGGTCATCAGGGCTCATTTACCTCCAAAGTCACAAATGTTAGAGGGTCACCTGGGAGCTTGTTTCTGAATAACCTTTTCCCACTTTGTTAATAGCAATTTCTAGGAAACCATAGCCCTTCTCACAGAAAATCCTGGTCTTCAAAACACCGTTTGCCATTGACTGCATTCTGTTGTTTCTCTAGACCAAGGGTTGGCAAATTATAGCCTGATGCCCATTTGTGTAAATAAAGTTTGACTGCCATGCTTACTGGTTTATGTATTGTCTATGTCTGCTTTCTGGTGACAATGGTAGTTGTGACAAAGACTCCATGGTTCATAAAATTTATAATATTTACTATTTAAGGAAAAGTTTGCTGACCCTTGCCCTAGACACTCTTTTTACTCACTCAAATCCTTACTGAACACTGCCCTGTGCTGGCTCAGAGACAACCATGTAGACAGGCTTGGCTGGGCCTGCAAGGTATATACTGGTTCAAGGACACAATTGCTGAGCAATTAAATAATCCAGTGTGCCATGCTGGGAAGAATGTAGGGGTCTGGCCTGTTCAGAGGCCAGAGGAAGCAAGGAGTGAGCAGAAGCTGTGGAGTTCATCAGGCAAGAGAGGCTGGAAAAGCATCAGAGCCAAAGGAAGAGTGTGTGAAAGCTCTGAGGTAGGTGGGAAGGTGAGGAGCACGAGGGCTGGACCTATGGAGGCTCACGTGTTGGAATGAGTATAGCAGACCTCAGAGAAGGCAAAAGATGGAACTTGACCCTGTAAGCGATGTCTGGCAGCTCCATCTTCACCCTCAGAGCAGCAGAGAGGTCCTGGGGGAATCGTCTTAAGTTGAGGCATTTGAGACCCCTCTGGCTGCCACACAGGGATGATCTAGGGAGTGACTAAGGGAACGTAGATGTGGAGACAAGAGGAGTGGGGTGATGGTGGCTTGGGTAGGGGTGGGGGCAGAGACTAGGGAGGAAGTGAATAAAACCAGAGATATTCACAAAGAATGAACCAATATAACCTGGTAGTGAGGCAGATGGGGGATCCAAGAGAGGGGACATTCCCTGAGGCTGAGGACATGGCCCAAGGACTTGACCCTGTGGCAGAGGCAGAAGATGGGCTCCAGATGGGACAGGTTGCATGTGACACCCCTCTGAGAAAGTAGAGAGGACCAGGGAGGCATGGAATGATCTGCCAGGAGCAGAGGTATTTTGCATTTGAGACTCCTTCTGCTAAGATCCTCACTCCTGGGGCAGCCAGGGAGGAAGGGGGAAGGTGGGAAGAGGAAAGTGAATCTACAAGGTCCCTGGCTACCAGGGATGGGCATCCGGTGCATGTGAGCAGAGGACCCATGGTGCTGACACCCTCTAGAAGGCTGCCTAGCTGCTCAGTGGAGATGAGAGACAGATAACCCAACCTAGATGACCCAATCTGGGAGTAGGATGACCCAGTGCTGAGGATCAAAACCAAGACCACAATTAGAGGCCAGCTTGGGCTGGTTCTGTAGCTGGGCAATGAGTCTAACAGCTTGGGCCAGGGGGTAGGGTTTTAAGCCTGACTCACCTGCCTGCACTCTCCAAGGAAAATCCTCCCCGGAAAGGCCCAATGACTTGAATCCTAATTTTCCTGCTCAAGGGAAAAGACACTGTGATCTATCTCCTACTGGGGCAACATTAAGAGAGTGAGTGCTTCTTCTCTCACAGTTCAAGACGTGTAAGACGTTTTATGTAACACCCTAAAGGCCCTTCTGAGCATGTTATAAAAAGAACTGATTTTAAAGTGACAGGCTTTTATTTTTAGTCCCCTGAAAATTGTAGTGATGCCCAAGAAGTTGCACCAAAATGCCAATCCTTGGAGACATGTCTGGCACCTGGTCCCCCAACTCCAAATGGAAAAGGAACACAACTCTGGGGACATTATGACAGCTGCCTCTTCTCTGCATCTCACCACCTCAAATGCCTTTCTCTATCAGCATCAAGCTATTAGGTGTCTGCTCAAAGTCTGTTATGGGCCCCATGGGCTCTAATAGTTGGACCCCAACATTTGAGACCAGCTCCCACATTAATACCAACAATGGCCCAAACTAGCCAGTTCAGGTGTCCTACATGGGACAAAGCCTGGGTTCATGGATCTCCATCAGCCTCTAACATGGCTGAAGGGAGGACCTCACCTCCTCTGCAGTGTTGACTCAGGTACCTGGGGCACTGCAAGAGGCCAAAGGGGGCTTGCAGGGCTTCTGCATTGAGTCCACCACTGGTGAGAGGCACTGGCATGTGACACCTCTATGGGCTCTGCAGAGGTCTGGAAAGAGTCCTTCTCTGGGGATGGCACTGAGTAGGTGAGTCCAGTGTTCCCAGAGAGGGTGAGTTGCACCTGGAAAAGTGGCAAGGCAGTGAGGAAGGCAGGCACAACTCAGCTGGCTGTCCTGAATGCCTCATGCAGTGATACCGTTCTCATGCCTGTGTTCTCTCTCCCACTCCAGCCATGCCTGAGTGCTTTCCTTGGGCTGTATGGGCCTTCTCTCTGCCCTTCCTTTCTCCTACTGGTCACCTACTCCCTAGACTCCCCACTTTCTCCCAGTTTGACCTCCCCTTCTTTCAGCCCCACAGGCCTCTTTTTCTCCCTGGCCTGGTTTCCTCATGAGATGGAAACCTGCATTTTCTTTTTTTTTTTTTTTTTTGAGACAGAGCCTCAAGCTGTAGCCCTGGACAGAGTGCCGTGGCATCACAGCTCACAGCAACCTCCAACTCCTGGGCTCAAGTGAGTCTCCTGCCTCCGCCTCCCAAGTAGCTGGGACCACAGGCGCCCGCCACAACGCCCGGCTATTTTTTGGTTGCAGCCGTCATTGTTGTTTGGCAGGTCCGGGCTGGGGACGAAACCTGCATTTTCTTCCTCAGCTCTCTTAGGTCTCATTTAAATGTTTCCTCTTAAGGTTTCTTCTTCATCCCTTTCTTACTTTGTGTTTGGGAAACAGACAACTACAGCAGGGTGGCCCAGAGGGACATAGCTCCAAATGTAGTCCAGGATCCTGCCATGGCTCCCCCACTTGCTCTGCAGCTGATGCAGAGCTACCAGACGTGGGAAGGAGAGTGCTCATTCTGAGGAAGGTCTCTATCTAGGAAGAACACAAGATGGGCCGATGCAAATGCTGTTCAAGTACATGGTACAGCATGCACAAAGGCCCTAAGGCACACTCTTGAAACTTGCAGGAGGCCAGTGTGGGTGGCCTTTAGTGGCTGAACAGGAAAGAGAAATATGGTGGCCACAAAGGAAGGGGCTCCAGGGCTCTCAGCCGGAAAGGGAAGAAGACCGGGAAGCCTCTACTCCCGGTACTGCCTTATTAAGCTCACCAGTCTGAGCAGGTACAGCCAGGAAGAGGAAGGATGGTGCACCCACATGTCTGTGGCCAGTTTGTAGAGTGCTGGCTCCAGAATGAACTCTGGGAAAAAAGGCTTGGCGTAGGAATTGACCAAAGCCAACTGGCCCTACAAGTGGTGAAACAGAAGGGAGTGGATTGGCACTTCAGAACACAGACCAAAGGAGTACTCTCAGGGCCAGGTTCCTTTCAGCAGCTGCTCTTCCTTCTAGCTACTGTCGTCACCACCTTTGCTGAAGGCCTCCCCCATGTACCCACATGCAAACATGGCAGGGAAGCTAAAGCCATGACTTCTCCAAAACCCGGAGGGACAATGGAACATCCACAGGCCTTCACACCCCTTCTCAGGGGCATCCAATAACATCATTCACTCCGACACATTTGTCAGGCATCCACCACAGGCAGCAGATAAGACCCTGGCTCTTTGGGGCTTCCAGGCACTGATGCAGCCTCCGCACCAGTCCTGTCTGGGCTGGTGGCACAACTGTTCCACCACCCCTGATGGCAAATGACATTTTTTTTTTTTTTTTT
>NW_003852427.1:1253233-1256329 GCF_000181295.1 Otolemur garnettii
AACCTCCAACTCTTGGGACTAAGTGATTCTCCTGGCTCAGCCTCCCAAGTAGCTGGGACCATATGCACCCACCACTACACCTGGCTATTTCTTTTTGTTGCAATTGTCATTGCTGTTTAGCTGGCTTGGGCTGGGCTTGAACCCACCAGCCTCAGTGTATGTGGCCGGCGCCCTACCCACTGAGCGATGGGCGCTGCTGATCCTTACAATTTAAATACTTCCCTGTGTGCAGGCCTCACTCAGTGTTTCCCTACTTGACACCAACTACCCCCAGCTCTAGGACAGGCCTTCTTCCCAGTGGCCCTGTCCAGCCTGGTCAGGGCACTTCTCCACATCCTCATCTGCCCTAAGGGATGCCCAGACACTTTGGGGTGAATGGCATTGGTTTCTACAGTGGGGGTTCCCTCTTGGGGCTCCCCTGTGAGCTGGAAGACAAGTGGTGTGGAAATGGACAGGGTGGCTGAGCCACATGGAAGGATAGAAGTAGAATGCCAACATCTAGTCATGTGCCCCAACAAACACTCTGCCTGGGCTGAGGGCACAGTGGCGAGGGGTGCAACTGCCTTGGCTAGCAGACTAGAAGGGAAGACCGGGGCATCAGTGTCTGATGGGGCAAGATGAGGAACCACACAGACTGAGAGGAAAGCCTAGAGAAGGGCTGTGGGATGAAGGGCACAGCTGAACATACCATCCCAGACCCCTCTGGCTGCTATGTTAGACTCACCATCAGCAGGAGCAGTCATGTCAGAGCTCTGCAGAGAACAGCAACCTTGCCAGACTCAGGCAAGCCACCCCTGTTCTGACACAAGGTCCTTCTGCACAAGGCCTCCCAAGGTCTAGTCAGGGCTGGAGGCCCAAGGTGCTTATCACTCAGGTTCACTTTCTGCCTGATCCTCTCAATCCCCATCCTCACACCTTGGCTTCCTGACAGCTCTCCTTTCCCTGGTCCTGGGTCACCCTTTTCCCTCTGCCCTCTTTACAACTTCTCCAGAGAAGAGAAGGGACAGGGGGTGGGGTTTCAAACACCCTTTCCTACCTAAGAGCTCAAGAATAAAAGCCAGATCTCATGGAGTGGCATTCATGTGGCCAGGCCCTTTGCCACCCATCTCTACTGCCTTCCTGGCCCACATCCACCTACCTGAAGCTTGCTCCAGCTCTTTTCCCCTGAGAAACCTCCTTGCCTCAGTCCCAGTGCTCAGGTTCCTTGTCTTTCTTCCTTCCTGACAAGGTATGATTGGAGAATGCTTGGGGATCCTTGGAAAATGCCATCAGATTGATGCCCAGCGGGGAATTTTTGTCCCATATGGTAAGAACACAGGCTCCTTAGCTGTATGACCTGAGTTCAAATGTGAACTTGACCACTAATTTGCTGAATGGCCTTGGACAAGTTATATGACTCAGGGCTTTGGTTTCTCTGACTGTCAAATGCATCTCTCATAGAGCTACTGCAACATTCATATTAATAGCTAAGACGTAACTAACACCTGCTCTGTGTCAGGCTGGGCACAGGGGTGTGATCTGGGCAACATGATTCCCTCAGCTGTTACCCTGGCTGAGTGCTGGGATGTTGGGGAAGCCCTGGGCATGGATGCATATTGAGGAGGGCCCCAGAGATGTGGTCAGTTTTGGGAGGGTCTTAGCCACTGATGCATGTAGTAGTCTGGCTGCTATTTAAAGTTCTCCTGTGATGAAAAGTTTCTTTTAATCATTTCCCAGATTGTGGTTGATTTGGGCTCCCCCAGGAGGTCTTCCTGGTGGGACTGGGGTTCTTTAGCCCTCTCCTTGCCAACACAGGAGCCTGATTATTTGAGATACAGGGGGTCCCAGCTGCTACCTGGATTTCAGGGAGAGGATGCAGTTACCAGCCACACCTCTGGAGACACTTGTGCCAGGTGGCGGAAAGTCTTAGAGCTGGCCATTGGCTCAACACTCTGGTCTTAATTGTGTCACACAGAATGTCTAACTTTCTTTTGGTTCCATTTCAAAGATGGAAAATGTGGAATTAATCTTCCCTGTAGCATGGTTTTGACTTTACTCAGATTCTAAAGATCTAAAACAGATGCAATAAAAGGGGAATCTCTTTGCTGTGGGGTCTTGCAAGCTATCAAAACAAAGCGGGGCTGCTGGGCCCCACCACCCACCCCGCCTCTGCTTTGTCTCCTGCCAGCTCCAACTTTGTCTCTTAGTGTATGCCTATGTTTGCGCATGCATGCATGTGTGCTCACACATCAAGGGTGAATGGAGGACCAAAAGGGACAGAGGCGGCAGGGCTCAAACCAGCCCTTCCCACCACCCAAGCCTCTAACTCCTGGCCCCAGCCACTGTGCAGCACCTAATGATTTGTGGTGTAGGAGATTTTAAGGGTATAAACGCTGGCTCTTGAGTAGCCTATTATCGCCAGTCAGACTGAATGCTGGCACCATGAGGACAGGGGTTTTTGTTTACTTTTGCTCACTACTGTCTTCCCATTCCCAGATAGCACTCAGCACACAGTAGGGGTCATCTGAGTACTAGATGGACAAATGCCTGTTCCTCAGTGCTATGAGAATGCAGAGAGCATGGTCTTGCACTTGTCATCCCAGGTCCCTAAGGCCTGGGGATAAGTCTGCATAGCTGATGAGGAACACATATTGTAGCTTGGGCCTTTGATCAAGGGTGCTTAAAAGGATGGTGGGGCAGGGAGAGGACTGTGAGTAGGCAAAAGTGACCAGGCCCCAACAGCTGGTCTTGAGGGGAGGTCTTCAGCAGGCAGTGGGAGTAGGAGTCAAGGAACAGCCTTGTTTCTCCCCTTCCCACCCAGCCCTAATCTAACAATGACTAAAAACTTCGAGGCCTGGGCGGCACCTGTGGCTCAGTGGGTAGGATGCCAGCTGGCCCCATATACTGAGGGTGGTGGGTTCAAACCTTGCCCCAGCAAAACTGCAACAAAAAAATAGCTGGGCTTTGTGGTGGGCGCCTGTAGTCCCAGCTACTTAGGAGGCTGAGGCAAGAGAATTGCCTAAGCCCAGGAGTTGGAGGTTGCTGTGAGCTGTGTGATGTCATGGCACTTTACGGAGAGCGATAAAGTTAGACTCTGTCTTGACAAAAAAAAAAAAA
>NW_003852427.1:1256747-1262306 GCF_000181295.1 Otolemur garnettii
CCAGCTACTTGGGAGGCGGAGGCAGGAGACTCACTTGAGCCCAGGAGTTGGAGGTTGCTGTGAGCTGTAATGCCACGGCACTCTACCCAGGGGCACAGCTTGAGGCTCTGTCTCAAAAAAAAAAAGCCCAAGAGTTTGAGGTTGCTGTGACCTGTGACACCATAGCACCCTACTGAGGGTGACAGTGAGACTCTGTCTTAAAAAAAAGAAATTCTTCCCCATCTCTCTAGGCTCAGAAACGGTCTTTTTAACCACTCCCCTTAATCTCATAGTCTGCTGCAAACAACACAAAATGAGCATTTGGTCCCTTGAGCCCATAGGTCTGTGTTTCTGTTTCACATTATCTAAGGGATGTAGGATTTCTCTGACATTTTTGCATCCACTCCCCCCACCCCACCTCTACTGAGGATTAGCTCTCTTTAGGAAGTACACTAAACACTACTTTCTATCGGTGGATTAGTTGCCAGATTAAGGAATCTCAGCTAATTTACCTTTCTCATCTCCTTTTCAATAAACACAGCCTTTTCCATGTCACTGCTTTCCCCATAAGGAAAAACTATAAAAAGTATGTCCACTTCCCACCATTCATAAAACTGCTCCTGGAACCCATGGGGTACTGCTCACACCAGAGGGGAGGACAACCTGAGCCACAACTCAACAACACTGGCCTGGGTTGAAACACATCTCTTTGCCACTGTGTGCAGGCCGCCAAGGAGGCCAAGTGTCGGAGAGGTATAGGCCCCAGAGTGAAGAATGCTAGTCATGCTCAGCCACAGACTCTGCTATGCTCTGACTCCAGTCTGAGTCCCAACAGGGATGAGCATGGGGCCTTGGCCACTTTCTATATCTCATTTTTTCAGAGGCTAGCTTTTCCACAATCTAATACAGTTAATTTAACAAGACCTGATAAACATAATCATCTCAAGTTGGAAGGACTGCTTGGTAGCTTGTTGTAGGCTCAGAAACTTCAGTGTAGGCTTGGCACCTATAGCTCAAGAGACTAGGGCACTAACCACATACACCTGAGCTGGCCAGTTTGAATTCAGCCCAGGCCTGTCAAACAACAATGATAACTACAACCAAAAAATAGGTGGAAGTTGTGGCGGGTGCCTGTAGTCCCAGCTACTTGGGAGGCTGAGGCAAGAGAATCGCTTAAGCCCAGATGTTGGAGGTTGCTGTGAGCTATGATGCCATAGCACTCTACCCAGGGTGACAGCACCAGGCTCTGTCTCAACAAAACAAAACAAAAACTTCAGGGCGGGGCCTGTGGCTCAGTGAGTAGGGCACTGGCCCCATATACCAAGGGTGGCAGGTTCAAATCTGGCCCTGGCCAAAGTGCAACAAAAAATAGCCAGGTGTTGTGGTGGGCACCTGTAGTCCCAGCTACTCAGGAGGCTGAGGCAAGGGAATCGCTTAAGCCCAAGAGCTGGAGGTTGCTGTGAGCTGTGACACTACAGTACTCTACCAAGGGAAACAAAGTGAGATTCTGTCTCTTAAAAAAAAAACAAAAAAAAACTTCAGTATAGGTTGGCAAGTCAGGCTGCAATTCCTGCCTGCAGCAAGACCACCTAAGGGAGGCACAGGCCACCAGGAACCAAGTCTCATAGGCCTCCCCCTATCTTGTCAAGCATCCACTGAGCTGCAGTGGGGAAACCTGGCTTCTCATCTTGGCCAGTTTTCTGGAGACCAGCTGGGCCCAGATCAGAACAGGGGCACAGAATTGCTTCCCAAATGCCATGCCCTGCTAATAAATTCAAGGCTTCTTTCTGCATTCTCTCCTCCCCTGCCATTTGGCCATGATCAGAGTCTGCACCCACAGAACAGGCTTGGATCAGGGCCTTCTAAAGAGCGAATGGAAGGAAGTAGCAGACTGATTGAAGCCTTTCCTGGCCCTGCTGTGCCAGCACTTCATTCAGGAGAGCACTAAATAGCCGCAGGGCCAACTGTGATCAACCAGGCTGTGGCTTGGCTAATTGCAGAGCCACACGGGCCCATTTGGGGCAGCCTGTCTTGTCGTAACATTCATAGGCCCCTTTCTTGTGGTCTGTGCTTAATCCTTCCTTGAAGGACCCTCAGGTCCCCAGAGGAGCAAGAACAAATTACCTGAAGTCCCCTTCTTCCTTCCTTTCAGAATGAGCCCAGAATTAGCCCAAATGAGATGTCCCTGCTTGGGCCTCACTCCCCGCTCTGAGCTTCTGCTCTCCACCATCACCACCTTCCCATCTCCCAGCCTTCTCCCCCACCTCTAGACCTGCTCAAAGCCTCACAAAAGAAATTTCACATGACTGACCATGAACATTCCCAAGCCCTAGAGGTAAGCCCCTGCTAAGCCCATCTGGCAGGCAGGGGCTTTCAGTCTTATAGCTTCTTTGGAGAAGTGCTTTTACCACAACCGCAGATAGGATAGAAGATAGAAAGCCAGAGTTTTCTGCCAGACCCTTGTGGGAGCTGCCATCCAGCCCCTCTGCAATAACAAACATGAGCTTGCCCTGTTTTTGAGTGGTACTAGTAGGCCACAGGCTATAAGAGGAGGACAGGTATTGGCCCTGACTTGGTACCTGGAGAAGACACAGCCTCCCCATCCCTTCACATTTGCAAAGACAGAGAAAGTGTCAAAAAGAACAAGAGGGCTTGGTGGGGGTTGGGGGGGCAAGGGCCCAGATGAATGGACATTTCTTCCCAGTCCCTCTATAACTGGTTAGAGATAGTCACCAAAGGTGTCCCTGGCACAGACCAAATAGTGTCTTGAGTCACTTGTTCCTCAGGAAGTGGTCTTTTAACAGAAGGAAAAAAACAAGTCTCATGTCTCCAAACCCCCAGGGGCCAAAGCTCAGGTTGTCCTGAACTTGACTTTGGATGAAAGGGCAGACCTTGAAGTTTTATAAAGAGGATAATGGCTAAATCCACTCTCGACCAAGTAGGTGAGGTGGCAAGATGTGTAGACACAGAGAGAGGGCCTGTTTTTGTAGTAACCACCACCCTCACAGCCTTGCCTGTAAGTGGGAACAGTATCAGGAGGGTTGCACATGCCCTGTAAACAGGTGTGACCACTGGATGTGCTCTATATGTTCCCAACAAATTCAGTCTGGGCACACCTAGCCCAGAACTGACCCCCAAGGATGATTGCATAACTACTTTAAAATCTGGAATCTGTTTCCACAAATAACATTCCTAAGAAGGAAGGATAGACATTAAGAACCCCAGAGCATGGTTAGGTAGATCAGGCCATATCAGGGCCCAGAATTCCCACCTTCCCCCCCAGTATAGAACAACATGCCTCACCAGAGCAGCCCATCAAATAGAGAACTGTCAGGACCATGGCGTCGGGGTGGGCTATGTGAGTTAAGGTATCTTAAAGCAAATGGGCCATTCTCTCTTAACTCCTCAAAATAAGCAGGCAAAAATCCTTGGCCTTGTTGAGTTAGGTCAGTAGAGTACAAAGACCTATGTTTAACAAATTCAAGTGCTAAAGAGACCCAAATCAGCAGGGCTGGTGCGCCTCCTCCCTGCCTGTTCCCCACTGCATACATTTTCAAGTTCCAGAGCCCAGCAGCCTCCATGAGTCACAGGCTATGGCCAGCCTGAAGCACTGGGTGCCATAAAAAAACAGTTGGAACAGGAATTTCATGGCTTGGTATTTTTAAAAAGCAGCAAGACGTGAAACTGGAGTCAAAAATAACTTTGCTGTGGGCTTCTGAGGCAAAACCACCAAGCCGCTTGTTGGGCCTGTGCCGGGCTCCTCATAGCAGCCTCCCCAGCAACTGGGTCACTGGCCACATCTCCAGCTCCCCCTAAGGAAGACCCAGGGCCTCTGAACCTCTGTTACTCCTGAGGGTTAAGCAATGTGCAGCAGCCCTTCTGGCCTCTGAGAGTCGGTGGACAAAGTCTGGGAGCTAATGCAGGGGTGGGCTCCATAGGAATGTTATTTGTGGAAACACCCTCTCCCTGCTCATTGGTGAGTTTCCCAACATCTATGAAAAAGACCTCTAGATCATTTGGTAGCTCCTACAAGAGCACGAGGGGAAAAGGCACCAGGACCTGGGCTGAACTGCCAAGTAGGCAGACCTAGTAGCCATGGGGCCAGCCTAGAGTTTTCCAAGGGTGACCAGAACAACAGAGGAGACTAGCCTGGGGGCAGGACAACAAATGAAATAAGGCTCCAGGGGAATTACTTCACCTGAGACCCTGACTGACCTCTTGGTATCCACTTCATGGGATAGACACATAGATAGGCAGTGCCTAAAATCTCTTCTTTATGGAAAGCTAGAAAAAGGTAAAGCCAGGTCACAGCAGCTGCACCTTCTGAATCCTAGTCTGGGCTTTTCTCTGGACCTCTAGTGCCCCTGGGGTTGAACCCATTTTCTTAGAAGAGAAGACTCATGGCAGGCACAGCAGGTTAGTGACTCTGGGACAAGCCATAGGATAGTCTCTCCATTGGGGACACACAGTACACACAGTCCTGACATCAGCCCTTGTGCTTCTGAAAATTCCTTTGGTAGTTGTGAGGAGCAAAAAGTCCCTCAAAGAAAAACCTAAGTTTTACTACTAGGAAGGAAATACATTTTCCTCAAAAATCATTACAATAATTTCATCCAAAAAATGGCTGTCACAGGAAGTAGTGTATATGTCTGAGGAGCTTTGATCTTGGCCCCCTGATGCCTAGGTATAGGTTCAGAGATCTGATCTAATGGGCCCATGACCTTTTCCTGATTTTCAAGTCACCATGTGCACTCCAGTGTCTCTGTCACCTCCTGTGTCCTCTTCTTTCCTGGGGCTTGGGGAAAATCCTTTTCTTTCTCTCCCCTCCATGCTCCTGCCTAACCAGACATTAGAATCTCACTGGGAGTTCAAAAGTATTCCCGAGATTTGAGTCCAGCAGTTACAGAGGACTGTGGAATGTCCACTCCTGTCATTCTCAGGCCACCAAGACTGTCCTAGTGCTTTCCTTCATCACCCCTCAGAGAATGATTCACCCTTGCTTCAAAAAGCAGTTGGCACCAGTCTAGCACACCCAGTTAACCAAGAGCTTCACAATGGTGCTCAGAGTACCCAAGTAGGTGTGACTATTCCCATTTTACAAGGGAGGAAACTGAGGCTGTGGGAGAGATGTCATTTACCCAAGTTCATCCAGGTGATGAATGGTGGAGATGGCCCCTAAAATCCAGGAGGGCAGGTGTGCCCAAGCTGATAGGCAGGTGGCTCACTGGGTGAATAGAGCAGTCCTGAAACCCAGGGGGACCACCGCTCTCCATAACTGGTAGGGATATGCACAGCTAAATAAATCCCAGCTGCTCAAAGCATGGTATCAGCTGGATCAGGGACTCAAGAAGTTCAGCAAAGGAACCAGTGAAGCCCCAAACAGCAACCTCTGGTAGGGGCAAGGAAGGGTCTCTCCCACACAAGGGCACACCCAGGCAAGGGTGTGTGTCTTCTAGCTGGTGACCTAAGGTGCTTGGCCTATTGGGCTCTATGATCAAAAAACCTGGATCAAGAACTTCTGGCCTTACCTTTCAGGAAGGTCAAGTTTGGTTTGTAGAAGAGTTTCTTTTTTTTTTTTTT
>NW_003852427.1:1262470-1264382 GCF_000181295.1 Otolemur garnettii
GGCTATTTTTTGGTTGCAGCCATTATTGTTGTTTGGCGGGTCCGGGCTGGGGATTCGAACCCGCCACCTTAGATGTACGTGGCTGGCACCTTAGCCGGTTGAGCTATAGGCGCCGAGCCAGAAGAGTTTCTTGATGAAGCCACCCCAAGCTCTATCAAAACTGTTTAGGTAAGGGAGACTAAGAAAGCTTTCACCCACAGTGGTTGAGATCAGGATCACCTGGCTTCCTGGAGAAGCCTCAGGCTGAGTGGACCCAGAGGCTGGTCCTGGCACAATAAGGCATTATTAATGCCCTATCTACACCTGGCATGATGCTAGTAACAGGTGGTAGAATAAATCTAGGCCTGTGAAGAAAAACCCTAGGAAAGTCGCAGGCCTCAGATAAACATCAAAAGGATAATAATCATGATGAGGACATGATCCCCACACTCTGAGGTCTTTCCACCTAAAATAATATGGGGAAACCTGATAGGCCAGGACAGCCTGAAGACTACACCTGGGGACGGCACCAGTGGGAGATAGGGCAAAGGCCCATGCACCTTGCAAGGTCATCCCAAGGTCTATTTTCCCCATATAAATACACATTTGAAAAATAATATGTATTTTATAAAAAATACAATATAAATAATATTTTATAAAAATGGTATTCATATAAAAGTAAAACAGTACACCCCCAAGGACAGTTTGGAGAGGCCTCTTGGCCCAGGAGAACTAGGGGATGAGAGATAGCTACCCCCAACTTGCTAGTTTGCTCTGGAGGCCAGAAGCCTTACAGGGGCCAGCCATTGTCCTACTTTTCTCATCATGCCCCTTTTCTGCTGTGAGACCGGGCTTCAAGCAGACCCCAAGCCAGGACAGCTGCAAGAGTCACTTCCCGGGGGTGGGGCCATGACAGCTCTGCCCCTTGCCTAAGTCCCAGCCTTTCTGGGTCTCTACCTCTATTCTACCCAGGTCTTCCACATGGGTCAAACTTCAACTTTGCTGTTTAATGTTCTACCAGGAAAAGCCCAAATTCTTGGGTTTCTTCTTCTCTTACCTCATACCAACAGACCCATGGCCTCCTTGACCTGGTATGCTAGGCTCCCATGTGAAACTCTATTCCCTGCTGTCTGCAGGGACCTTGGCTGCCTATTCTTCCTTGACGGCCTGGCTCTAACATTGAAAGAATCAGTCTTGAGGGTGGGAATGGGTCTCACACAGGGCCTACCACAGTGGTTTTCTCGGAGCAAGATGGCGGACCAGAGGGATCGTTCAGCTGAGCTCTCCTAGAACAACTGGGGAAACAGAGAGAAACCAGCCATACCCGACAGGGATCTTACCCAGAGTGGTAGCTCAGAAAGCACAGCAAAGAGGTGGTGAGCTGGATACAGCATATGATCTGGAGCGGTGGAAATCTGATGAATTTGGCAAGTGATTGCAAATGGCTGGGCCACTGGGAGGAAGCCTTTCTGGAGTTTTCAGTTGTTGGGGGAAGCTGTGCATTGAGTGGAAAGCTTAGAAGAGGAGGCAGACTTGAACAGTATACAGCAACCAGATTTGAAAGCAGGTTGGAGTGGATTTGCCATAGGTTTGGTGGCTGGTGAGGCAACCATATTGAGAAGGTCTCAGTGGCCAGGAGGCTGCCACTGTGGGAAGGTCCTGAGAAGGTCTTGGCAGGGTCCTAAAGAACAGCCATCTTAATTCTGCCTGCTGGGATTAGAACTCTACTCTTGGGACAGGCTGAGGGACTCCTGTACCCCACAGAAGCTAGAGTTAGGGGGCACAGTGAGACCTGACTCTGAACGATTCTTTTAGGGTCTGAATGCTAATGAAATAATCAGGCAATCACCAAAGGCAAATAAGTTTGGAATAAGGACCATAGAGGTGGCTCGGCGCCTATAGCTCAACTGGCTAAGGTGCCAGCCACGTACAC
>NW_003852427.1:1265488-1267961 GCF_000181295.1 Otolemur garnettii
AAAAAAAACACTGAACATCACAACGGACCACCAGCAAAGTAAACACCCAGAAGCTAGAGGTCAAAACTTAGCTTCCACAATGGTGCAATGGATAAAACTACATAATGGACTTTCACAAAATAAGATGAATAAAACTCTACCACACTTATCAATTCTCTCAATAAATGTCAGTGGACTGAATTCACCACTGAAGAGGCACAGGCTGGCTGATTGGATAAAAAAGCACAAGTCTTACCCCTATTATGAAACTAATTTATAACTTTTATATGAAAGCTATAACCTAATAACAGCCTAAGAATACAGGGAGGGGGAGGAAGAGAGGAGGGAGGAATGGGTGGAGGGAGGAGGATTGGAGGGATCACTTCTGAGGTTTATCTTACAAGGGTACAAGTGAATCTTTCTAAGAGTAGAATGTGAACGTTTTAAAACAATAACTAAGAAAATGACATGAAGGCTATGTTAACCAGTTTGATGGAATTATTTCGGATTGTGTGTAAAAGCCCCACAATGTACCCCAGAAGTGCATTAATGTATATAGTTACCATTCAATAAAAAAAAAAAAAGCACAAGCCTCTGCAGGAGACGCACCTAGCCTTGAAGGATAAATCAAGACTTAGGGTTAAGGGATGGAAAACAGTATTTCAAGCAAATGGAAATCAGAAGAAAGAAGGGGTTGCAATCTTATTTTCAGATACAAGCAGATTTAAAGCAACTAAAGTTAAGAAAGTCAAGGACGGACACTTTATACTGGTCAAAGGAACAATAAAACAAAAAGACATTTCAATTTCAAATATTTATGCACCCAGCTCAAATGCTCCCAGATTTATGAAACAGACCTTGATGGGCCTGAGCAATGTGATATCCCATAACACCATAATAACTGGGCACTTTAACCCCCCTCTGATAGAACTGGACAAATCCTCTAACCCAGTTGTTCTCAACTTTCCTAATGCTGTGACCCTTTAATATAGTTCCTCATGTCATGGAGCAACAAAAATAATTTTATGGTTGGGGGTCACCACAACATGAGGAACTGTATTAAAGGGTCATGGCATTAGGAAGGTTGAGAACCACTGCTCTAAACAGAAACTAAACAAAAATACAAAGGACTTAGGGTTAGGTGCAGCGGCTCACACCTGTAATCCTAGCTCTTGGGAGACTGAGGTGGGTGGATTGCCCGAGCTCACAGGTTCAAGACCAGCCTGAGCCAAAGCAAGACCTCATCTCTAAAAATAGCCAGTGTTGTGGCAAGAACCTATAGTCCTAGATAATTAGGAGGCTGAGGCAAGCTAATCGCTTAAGCCCAGAAGAGGTTGCTGTGAGCTATGATGTCACAGCACTCTACTAAGGGAGACAAAGTGAGACTCTGTCTCAAAAAAAAAAAAGAGGATAAAAAGGACTTAAATGTGACCCTAGAACAAATGAGATAATAAGACATTTACAGAACACATCATCCCAAAGCTAAAGAATAAACATCTTTCATGTCAGCCCATTGTATGTACTCCAAGATCAACTACATCCTAGGATACAAATCAAACCTCAGCAAAATTAAAAGAACAGAAATTATACCTTGTATCTTCTCAGACCACAAAGCAATAAGGTGGAACTCAACTCCAACAAAAACATTCACCCTTACACAAACACTTGGAAATTAAACAACCTTATGCTGAATGATAGTTTGGTTCCGGCAGAGATAAAAGAGGAAATTGTTAAATTCCTCAAATATAACAACAATGAAGACACAAGTTACCAAAACCTGTGAAATATAGCAAAAATAGTCTTAAGAGGGAAATTTACCACATTAGATGCCTACATTCAAAAAACAGAAAGACAGCTCACATCAACAAACTCATGAACCATCTTACAGAATTAGAAAAAGAACAATCTAATCTCAACCCCAGAAGAAGAAAAGAAATAATAAAAATTAAATCAGAGATTAATGAAATTGAAAACAAAAGAACCATTCAGAAAATTAATGAAATAAAAAGTTGGTCTTTGGGCAGTGCCTGTGGCTCAAAGGAGTAGGGTGCTGGCCCCATATACTGGCCAAAAACTGGAAAAAAAAAAAAAACAGCTGATAAACCTTTGGCCAGATTAACTAGAAACAGAAAAGTAAAACCTCTAATAACCTTCAATCAGAAACAAGAAAGGGGAAATAACAACAGATGCCACAAAGATACAAGAGATCATTTCTGAGTACTACAAGAAACTCTAAGAGGAGGGTAAGGGTGAGGGGAGGTTGGATGGAGGGAGGGTAATTGGTAGAACCACATTTAGGGTGCACTTTGCAAGGGTACATATCAAATCTATTAAGCGTAGCATATTAAGTTTAGTAGTATAAGTTTTAACACAATAATTAAGAAAATGAGGTGAAGGCTATGTTAACCAGTTTGATGTAAGCATTCCAAATTGTATATAAAATCAGCACACTGTACTCCATAAATGCATTAATGTATACAGCTATGATTTAATT
>NW_003852427.1:1269538-1277274 GCF_000181295.1 Otolemur garnettii
AATAAAATAAATAAAGAAGATAGACAAATGGCTAACAAACATATCAAAAAATTCTCATCATCTCTAATCATCAGAGAAATGCAAATCAAAACTACCCTGAGATATCACCTACCCACTGTGAGAATGGCCCACATCACAAAGTCTCCAAGATGCAGATGCTGGCATGGATACAGAGAGAAGGAAACACTTTTACTGCTGGTGGGACTGCAAACTAATACAACATTTTTGGAAGGAAATATGGAGAATCTTCAAAAACTCAAATTAGACCTCCCATTGGAGCCTGCAATCCCATTACTAGGTATCTACCCAGAAGAAAAAAAAATCCTTTTATCATCAGGACATTTGCACCAGACTGTATATTGCAGCTTGATTTACAATTGCCAAAATGTGGAAACCGCCTCTTGGGGGCAGGACCCAATCATAAGAGGGACTTTAACAAATGAATCAGTGTAACCCAATTCCTTGTACCCTCAATGAATCCCAAACAATAAACAAACAAATAAAAACTAACAAAGAAAAGAAAAGAAAAGAATGGCCTCAGTGAGTGTATGTGCACAGAAGGAACCTGCCATCTTTGCTCTGAGGGCTCAGCAGTAGCCTTCCTGGGCAGTGGTGAATCTGGCTTCATGAGGCGGTGGAGAATTTGGAGAGCTGTTTCTGGTGCTGCCATGAAGATCTCCCTACCTCTGCCCTGCCTTGGATAATGACCCTAGCAGTAGTGGGAGTAGCATCTAACACATCTACAGTACATGGGCATTGCTGGGCACTGTCCAATGAGCCTGACACATTTAATCCTCCCAAGAGAACTGTGAAGTTCTATGCTCCACTTCGAAAAGTGAAGCACAGAGGTTAAGTGACTTGCCCAAAGTCACCAAACTAGGCAGTGGTGAAGCCAGACAAAGCTCTGAGTCACTCCTCCTCACATGTTTGTTCAGCTTACTGGCCTCTAAGCTGTTTCTTTGCAAAGAGTTGCCAATGAAGCGCTCACCCTGAAGAGGACTAAGATTGGATCCCTGGCTCACAGATTGGTGCTAAACAGGCCACAAACATCCACGGAGGTAGCCTCACTACACTGGGCCATACCAGCCTGCTGAGCAGGAAGGCAGGCTTTGAGGACAGTGAGCCTCCATAATGGGGTGCTCTGCTCATATCACCAGGGGCTAGAGGTTCTGTGACTCATTCAGAAAACATCCTTGGCCACTGCCCCCACCTGGTTCTCCCATGGAAGGATGCTCTGCAGGTCAGAGGCCCAAAGGATCTGTGAGTCAGTTTCAGTCTCAGAGTCTGTGCTAAAAAGTAGACCTCCTTGTGTGGGAGGGAAGGGGCAGGGAGGGAAATGGGATGAAGAAGGGCATAACTCAGATGGCTGACTTTGAAAGTGGCTTACTCTACCCATTTGCTGCCATCCCAAAGTTGGGGTGACTAAGACTCCCAACCCTGCAGAGTACAGAGGTACTTCAGAACTGGGCGGATGGTGAGGAGTGTGCCACTGAGGGGGTGGAGCTGAGGCCAATACTCACAAATCAAATAGCAAGCCTGCCTGAGCAAGCCACTTGGGAAGATGGATGATGGCACCCACCTGGCTGTAGGCCTCAGGCGAGGGCTGGGCCATTCTGGACCATCCAGAGAGGAATGCTATGTGCCTGCCCTCTGCTGAGCCTGAACCCAAGAAGAGGGAACAGGGAAACTGCCAACTGCCTGGTAGAGACAATTCTGGCTATTGCTGGAACACCTCATTAAGAGCCCTAACTCCAGGAGAGATCAGTGAGCCTGGAAAACAACTGAGGAAAACATGGCCAGATTAACACACATGCACCTTGTAGAGTTCTGAAAACAAGATGAACTTCTATGCCTCAACTAGGTCTTCATCTGTAGAATCCAAGTTTCCCCAGGACATAGTGAGTCCACCAAAAACAGTCCTCACTGTGTTATCCAGAAATAGACAGTGCCAGTTTTGCAAAGTAGTTGACTGGCTGATATTCCTGGCATCTGGTTGGGGATGCACTGCCACTTTAATTTGCAAAGGGGCTGAATGATGAGATGTAGGATCAGGGTTCTACAAAGACACCAAACACGCAGCCACAGGCCACAGGACAACCTTCACTTATTCTCTGTGATGCAAAGTTTCTTACAAAGTTACTATCATACTCCTAACTGCTACCATATAACAAAACCTTCCATGTGTACCCCTAAAAAACACTGACAGGAAATGTTTTTAGTGTTATATTCGTCTGGATCCAATGAAGCTATTTTTAACCATCGTCTCAGACTCAATTTCCAATTTTATCCTATAAAGTTCTAATTGATTCCACCTCCCCTGATCTCTCACTTGACGAGGCTGTGAAAAACATTAGGCACTTTCTGATGGGTTTAAAGTAGGTATTTTTTAAGTCTTTGCATGCTGCTCATGTCTCCCTTAGCACATGCCTTCTTCTCAGGGTTTAACAGGCATTCAGCAGGGACTGCACACAGCAGCCTACATTCTCCAAGCCCCCTGTCCT
Source organism: Otolemur garnettii (assembly GCF_000181295.1). Lineage (NCBI taxonomy): Eukaryota > Metazoa > Chordata > Mammalia > Primates > Galagidae > Otolemur > Otolemur garnettii. The sequence goes on from NW_003852427.1 coordinate 1,272,040, forward strand.
GACACCTAACCTTTCCCTTCAAGTGTACTTCCTTCAGTGGGTCTGAGGTATGTAGTCCCAGCTGGGCTCCTGTGACATGCTCTGGATGATGTGACTTAATGCTTTCCTCACTTAGCCCACCATCCTGAGGTGTGGAAAGATGCCCTGCCACCTCAGCTCCATCTTCATTAGAGACACCAACGGTCCTTTGCATCCTACCCATGGGCTGACCTGGGGGCCACCCTTCCTGCTGCCCCCACCCTTGGCTTAAATATCTCTCCTTCCCTTGTTGGCCGCATGTGTCCCTCCTTAAGTCTTTCTCTACCCATGTGCTGCCATTAAGAGCTATGGAATCCCTCTTGGGGGCAGGACACAATTATAAGAGAGACTTTACCTAATAAATGTAATCAGTGTAACTCGTAAAAATTTAAAAAAATTTTTTAAAAAGTTAAACAACCTAAATGTCATATAACTTATAGGTTACTTAAATAAATTATAGTCATTTACCAAAAAAAAAAAAAGAGCCAAGGAATCAGAGGATCTTTTCTTTTTTTTCTTTTTTTTTTTGAGGCAGTCTCACTATGTTGCCCTCAGTGGAGTGCCATAGTATCACAGCTCACAGCAACCTCAAACGCTTGAGTTTAACTAATTCTTTTGCCTCAGCCTTCCAAGTAGCTGGGACTACAGGAGCCTGTAATAACGTCTGGCTATTTTTGTTGCACCTGTCATTGTTATTTAGCTGGCCTGGGGCCAGGTTCAAACCCGCCAACCTTGGTGTACATGGCTGGCACCATAACTACTGTGCTTTGGGCACCGAGCTGAATTGGAGCATCTTTAAATCCTGCCCTGTCCTCTACCTGCCACAAGCCAGCCACCCTTTGCTTCCTTTACTCCCTAGATGTACCCATGGCCCCTTTCACATATGTAGGCATGCTGCTTCCTCTGCCAGGACCACATTCCCTCCCTAGGGTGAGATACCCCCAGTGTTGGTCACCACCGCTTATGAAGGTATTTTGCACTACTGAAACTGTGGTGCTATGAGTCTGTGATACAAGCTGCCAACCTAAGATCCAGTGGGAGGGGCCCTATCTACCTTGCTGATGAACATAGTCTGGGCCATAGCTAACTTTTAATGAGTAGCTACCTAGAGATAAGCATGGATTAAATCATGCAGATTCATCTCCCTTAATTCTTATCATGAACACGGGAGGCAGAGCCCATGACTACCTGCACATTACAGACAAATACACCAGAGCTTAGAAAATGGAAAGGATTTCCCTAAGGTTGCTCAGAGCATTAGGAAGGGGCCACTTTCAAACTCAGAGCCTAGGTGCTTGAAGTCTAGACTTATTGCTCACAGTTCTTTGTAGGTCCCTGGAGTGCCTATCTAGCAAAGAGGAAGATGAAGGGACAAACATAATGTTTCTTTTAAAGTTTGTTATGACCCAGGCCAGCTCCAGGTGGGCACGTTCTGGAAGGATGGAGTGTGGTGAATTTGGAGTCTAGTGGCCTGGCCAGGGCTTAGATGGCTCTGAGAGCCATGATCCCGGAGCAGGCACTCTTACTTCATTAATTTGGACTGGAAAACAGATCCATTATAATTATGCTTCAAAAAAATAATAGCACTTGCTGGTCAATTTCAAATATCCAAATGTCAAATCATGTACATGTAACTAGGGGAACTCACACCATGACCTACCTGGGTGAGGACATCCAGCTGGCCTACGATGTGCTCCAGTGTGCTAGTCAGTGTCTGGGGCATGCTGATGGGCTCTTGGGGCTGGCTCTGCATCGACTCCAGACTCTTGCCTCTGCCTGGTGAGATGGGGAAATCCACTGCTGGCTGGGTAAAGACAGAAAGAAAAGAGTCCCTCAGTATATTCAGTGCTTTAGGAAAGACTGAAAGAAGACTAGCCCCTTTAAAGGATTAAAGGACAGCTCAGAGCCTGTGGCTTAAGCGGGTAAGGCACCAGCCACATACACCTGAGCTGGTGGATTCGAACCCAGCCCAGGCCTGCTAAACAACAATAATGGCTACAACCAAAAAATAGTTGGGCGTTGTGGCAGGCACCTATAGTTCCAGCTACTTGGGAGGTGGAGGCAGGGGAATCGCTTGAGCCTAGGAGTTGGTGGTTGCTGTGAGCTATGATGCCACAGCACTCTACCCAGGGCAACAGCTTGAGGCTCTGTCTCAGGAAAAAAAAAAAGGATTAAAGGGCAAACTACCAGCAAACTTGAGAAAATGAGTTCCAAGTGTCAGTGATAAATGGCAGTGTGGTGTGACACTCACCTTTCCAAACAGAAGCCATGAGTGAGGAGCAGAATCAGAGTAACTAGAGGCTCAGGCTGGAAAGGGCCTTCAGAGGATAGCAGGTGGCCAGTGAGTACCTCCAGGGACCCATCTCCTACCTCTGCATCTAGCTTGCACCCTTCAGCAGGAATCATGGTGAATCCAGAGGTATTAAAGACTGGCCTGGCTCTGAAGTCAGCTAAATTCCAATTCACTACCCTCCCACATGGAGATGTCCCAGACTTCACTAACGACTTCCTAAGACCCCAGGAACTATGGCCTAGAACTGGAAGTGAGGGTAAAGGGGGAATGTTCCAACCTTACCCTAGTTCCCCTGGGAAAATAAAGATGTCTATGTGAATGTCCTAGTCAGATGGCTGGTGGGAGTTGGCATTCATAGGACAGTTACCTCATGGCTACCTTAAACAGGATTCCAGGAACATCTGAGGCTTGGTGTTTCTGCCTAAGGCTCTTCAGCTCCGAAATTCAGAAAAGTCAGTCTCTTGCTCTATACAAAGACAAAGGCTTCCTAACCAAAGAAGCACTGTCCATGTTCAGCAAGGCAGGATACTACAGCCAGGGGTATCTGAATGCAGGGCCAGCAGATGCCCAATTCTTGGAGCCTGTGATTCCCCTGTGGACTTGTTCCAGTGGGAATGTGACCCTCAGTGATAGTCCACATTCTCAGCTAGCTCCAAAGCCTTAGCAAACCATAAATGCAGCCACACTTGGGGGTTTTAAACCACTACCTCACTAATGGACATTCCAAATGTTACCACGTCACTCCCTAGCTTTGCCAGTCCTCCAGGGCTTTCTGCTGCCTTTGGGACAAAATCCAAAAACCCTGGCAAGGTACCCCAATCCAGTCTGCCTCATTCCTGAGCTCCTCTCTGCCCTTGAGCCCAGCTCATGTGGTCCTCTCCACTGGGGATATCCTCAAGCCCCCCCTTCTCAGCACCCTGTTCTCCTTCACATCATAAGGCACCCTCCTAATCAGAACTCCTCTGTGCTCCTGTAGGCCTTGACCTGCCCTATTCCTGTACTGTTTCTCTGGCCACTTCATCTCTAGGGCCAGGTTGAGACACCTGAACGGGATTAATCAATGCCCACCAGCTACCATTGTGTCTGTGCCCTCTCCCTTCTCCTGTCTGTGTTTATCACTCCTTTCCCCCCAAACCCAGGACATATCTGTGTTGGAAGCTTGCCATATACCACAAAGCCAACGGTACTCCACCTGGCAGCCTCCCACCCTCAGTGCCACAACTAGTGGAGTATACTGACTATGGCTGGGGCTCATGTAGGATGTCTATGCACCCACCCACAACTTTGCCCTGCCTACAGACCCACTGCCAGATGTAGCAACTGGCTACATCTCTTGAGTCTCCCACCTCTTGGACTAACCCATAGCAGCCTGGCCTTGGGAAGATGCTCTGCCCTGGACATGCCCACCTTGGTGGACATCAGAGTCCTTGAAAAAAAAAAAAAACAGCCCAGGAGAGGATTCCCAACCAGCAAAGAAAAAATGTTAAGAGAAGTTTAGGACATGGACCCTACCTGCATGTTTTCCTTTATTAGGATACCTTACAGAATCTAATCTAATCTCATGGGTCATAAACTCTCAAGGACAAGCTGATATGAACTTGCAAAAATGCACACACTGGTGGCCAGATAACTTGCATGTGAGAAGAAAAGCAGTTCTGGGTCAGTCCTTATGCCCATTTTTGGCATGTCTGTTATATCTGTGGCCATTACAGATATATGTGTGACCATTACATATGAGCCAATAGGTGAGGCTCTTTTAGCTCTCTAGGAATCAATGCCCACCCAGAAGTCCATCCACAAAGGAAACATTTCAGAAGCCTATTCACTTTGCCAGGACAACTTATAGTCCATCATGGTGCTCCCCAGACCCAAGCAGTTCTACTGGGAAACATAACATAGTACAGCAGTGAAGAATGGTGACTCAAGACAGGTGAGGTGAAATTCTAGCTCCACCCCTGAACAGCAAGGTAGCAATGGGCAAGAGGCTTATCTTCTCTGAGCTTCTACTTCCTCTTCTATAAAATAGGGGTGATGCCTGGGCCAGCTCTTCAAGGGTTTCTAAAGTCACCAGCTGACCTTTCTTGAGAAACATTCACAGTCTTGTGCCCATCCTTCCAGAGAACTCTTCCAAACATGCACACTCTTCCACTGGAGAGAGGGTACAAGAAGGCAGCCCTTCTGCCCTGACAGCTGTCATCGTCCTGTTAAAGGCAAACTAATGCTGCCTGTTGCTTAAGAAGAAAGGAATGGAAATTCTAAATGTTTCTACAGAATGGCACAGAAACTGACAGCACTGACCTCTGCCTCTGGAAGCACAGTGGATGGTGAGGGGAGGCAGAGGACCACTGACCTTAGTAACAGAAACTCTCCTTCTGAGCCAAAGCCAAGCCAGCTCTAGGGAATACTAGGGACAACAGCCACAGTGCTCTGAGCTGCAGATAGGCCTTTAGAAGAAAGGGTTGCGGGCGGCGCCTGTGGCTCAGTGACAAGGGCGCCAGACCCATATACCGAAGGTGGCAGGTTCAAACCCGGCCCGGCTGAACTGCAACCAAAAAATAGCCGGGCATTGTGGTGGGTGCCTGTAGTCTCAGCTACTTGGGAGGCTGAGGCAACAGAATTGCTTAGGCCTAGGAGTTGGAGGTTGCTGTGAGCTGTGTGACACCACAGCACTCTACCAACAACAACAAAGTGAGACTCTGTCTCTACAAAAAAAAAAAAAAAGAAGAAGAGAGGGTTCAAGAACCACTGTTTTTTCCCATCTATACCATAAGTTTAGTGGGCTATCTCCATTTACAACAAAGGAAACTGAGGCTCAGACAGAAAATAACTGTCTGAAGATACCTAGTCTCAAACCCTCAGTACTGCCCTGAGCCATTTCTCTGCCTCCTTGCTCATTTTTATCAGAAGACATCCAGCATTTAAAA
>NW_003852427.1:1278473-1280793 GCF_000181295.1 Otolemur garnettii
AAAAAAAAAAAAAAAAAATCACATCAGTGTTTTGCCTATTTAACATCAAAGGATCCTAAGGCCTTTGCCTGGTGGTTCTCAGTTAAGAACATCATGAGTAAAATCACAACAAAGATGAACCCACACAAACACATATATAGATCTATACCAAATCAACAACTTTTCACTTTTGCCAAATATAGCATCTTAGTATCAAAACAAAAAAGGTGACTCTTAAGAGATGAATCCATTTTAACTTTATGGAAATCTCACTCTGGGTCTATAGCTCATCTCCTTTCACATCACCCTGGTATGGGCCTTGGGCTCTCAAAGTAAGTGAAATGTGCTGCCTGCCTCAGTTCTTCCTTAATTCTTGTTTTCTTTGCTGCTGGCCAGCCACACACCACTAGGAGCTCCACATTTCTTTGCACACAAAAGGAACTGCATGAATATCTGTGGTCGGCTGATGCTCAGCCATGAAGAACCAAAACATAAAACTTCATTAAGGAAGAAAACAAGATGGGTGCGGTGGCTCATGCCTGTAATCCCAGCACTCTAGGAGGCTGGAAGTATTGCTTAGCCTTAAGGCTAGAAGTTTGAGACCAGCTTGGGCAACATAGAGAGGCACCCCTCCCCCCATCTCTACAAAAAATAAAATTGAAAAACAAAACAGAATAGCTTGTAGGTCTTCCTGTGACAAAAAAACAACTCATTTGGAGTTGACTTCTTTTCTTGTCTCTGGATTGACCATGGTCTCACTTTTTCATCAAGATGCGGGTATAGACCAATAATTCCTACCTAGAATATATAAAGTTGAGGAAAGTGTTAATCCTATTTCCCACCCCTGAAAAGGATCATACTCTAACTAAAAGAATCATAATTTTTCTTAAATCAAAGAGCTGGGGTCACAGAGTAAGCAACTAGCCTGAGATCTAAGGAAAGACAGACACTTTCAAAGTGAGCATCACCTGTGGTAAAGCATGAGAAAAAAATACCAAGTGCCACATAAGTTTTAAGTTTTAACAGGTTGTTGTAGGCCAAGAGGGAAGAACCCCTGGGAGCCACTGATACAAGGGGAGCTTGCACCCCCTCCCAGGTTCTTTTCCACAGACTTCCCCTGGGCATTCATGAGAAAGAGAGGAAGTAGAGCAGTTAATGGAAGAAAACCATCCTTGGAGATGCAGGCCCAGAGGAGGGGAGTAGACAAGGAAAAGGTAGGAAATAATGGCAGGACTTCTCCCCTACAGAACAAAATCCTTAAGCTACTGGGTAAGAACACAGATTAAACCACTATGCCCTCAGAAAAGAGGCAGGAAACTATCCTGAGCTGAGATTGTCAAAGTCTTTGATTGAGGGAGGAGCAGACGTGAGAATTCCCTACTTTTGAGACTAAAGGATACAGGGTCTGTCTAAAACTGAAGCTGAGTTAGGACAATATAGAGCTTCCCTAACAAAGCTATTAAACATCCAGTTAACAAGAAACAATAGCTTATGGATGGCAAAGGGCAGACAGCATGCCTCTCTGAGGGGCACGCCCAGGGAGAAGGTTAAAAGCAAAGGGTGGAGCAGGAACACTGAAATCTAACACCCAGATCTCACTCTTAAGGTAACACTAAACTAAGTTCAATTTCTGATAAGACTGACTCCATCTCTATTGCCCTAAACATGATGTCTGGCATTCAATCAAAAATTATGAGAGAAAAAAAAAACCTAACCTTGGGCAGTTCCTGTGGCTCAAAGGAGTAGGGCGCAGGCTGGAGGTGGCGGGTTCAAACCCAGCCCCAGCCAAAAACAAACAAAAAAACTCCAAACAAACAAAAAAACCCAAAAAACCTACCATCAAGAGTCAAAGCAATCAGGAGCACCAGATTCAGGTGACCTAGATGTTGGCACTATCACACACAGAATTGAAAATAACTATGATTCAAAGGTTAAAGGTTCTACTGGACAACACAAATGAAGAAAATGAAAATTTCAGCAGAAAGTAGAAATTAGAAAGTCAAATGAAAATGACAGAAATAAGAAACCTAGTAACAGGCTTGGTGCCTGTAGCACAGTGGTTATTGCGCCAGCCACATACACTGAGGCTGGCGGGTTTGAACCCAGCCCAGGCCAGCCAAACAACAATGACAACTGCTACAAAAAATAGCCAGGTGTTGTGGTGGGGTGCGTAGCCCCAGCTACTTTGGAGCCTGAGGCAAGAGAATAGCTTAAGCCTAAGAGTTTGAGGTTGCTGTGAGCTGTGATGCCACAGCACTCTACCCAGAAAAAAAAAAAGGCTTTGATAGGCTATTAGTAAGGTCAACCTAGCTGAGGAAAATAGTGACCTTTTTTTTTTTTT
>NW_003852427.1:1281084-1281351 GCF_000181295.1 Otolemur garnettii
TCCTGCCTCCGCCTCCCAAGTAGCTGGGACCACAGGCACCCGCCACAATGCCCGGCTATTTTTTGGTTGCAGCCGTCATTGTTTGGTGGGTCCGGGCTGGATTCGAACCCACCACCTTAGGTGTATGTGGCTGGCGCCTTAGCCATTTGAGCCATAGGTGCTGAGCTGAAAATAGTGACCTTAAAGACAGATCAATTCCTCAAAATGAAATACAAGAGGGATGGACAGTATTGTCTTAATATGCAGGCAACAGGAATTGCAGAAGGA
>NW_003852427.1:1281371-1282612 GCF_000181295.1 Otolemur garnettii
AAAAAAAAATCTTAATTTCTCTTTCATTTATAAAGATATTTTTGCTGAATATAGAATTTTGGGTTGGCAGTTGATTTTCTTTCAATACTCTAAAGCTGTCACTCCATTCTTTTGGTTTGTATAGTTTCTTATGAGAAATTTTTGTAATTCCTACTTTTGATCCACTATATCTGTGTCTCTCTCTGGCTACTTTCAAGATTTTCTCTTAATCCTTGGTTTTCAGAAGTTTGAATATAACTCATCTAGAGTTTTGTTATTGACTTTTTATCTGTCTTGTTTGTTTCTCTGAGCTATTTAGACCTATGGTTTGAACCCTTTTATTATTTTTTGAAAATTCTTGACCATTATATTTTCAATAGCACCAAAAACTCATGAAATGTATTTTAGTTCCCCAGGATTATGGTAACAAATTGTCACATTTCATGGCTTAAAACAAGAGAAATTAATTTTTTTCATAGTTCTGTACACCAGAACTCTGAAATCAAAGTTCAACAGGGCCATGCACTTCCTCTGGAGGCACTAAGGGAGAATCTCTTCCAGTTTCCAATGCCTCCAGGATTCCCCAGCTCATGGCTGTATCACTCCATCTATGCTTCTGTCTTCATATGGTCTCTCCTCTTCTTTGTGTGCCTCTCCTCTGTGTGTCTCTTAGAAGGATATAGGCAGTCTGCAAGTTATAAACATTCAACTTACATACAACTCACACTTATGAATGGAGGCTATTACAGTAAGTCCCAAGTTATAAATATTGAACTGATGTATAACTTACACTTACAAATGGAGGCTATTACAGGCAATAAGTGAATGTACCTATTCCAACGTACATACAAATTCTATTAAAGAACAAACTGATGAACCCTATCTGTGCATAACCCAGAGACTGCCTATTCGTCTCATTGGATTTAGGACTAAGAATCTGGGATTATCTCATTTTGAGATTCTTAATTATATCTGCAAAGACCCTTTAAATGAGACCACATTCAAAGTCTCTGGCAGTTAGGACATGGACATATTTTTTAGAAGGCTACCATGCAACACACTACAAAATGCTTAGGTATAAATCTAACAACTTATGTGTAAAGTCTGTATAGTGAAAACCATAAAATACTAATGAGAAAAATCAAAGATCTATATCAATGAAGAGATATATTATGTTTATGTATTGAAGGTTCAAAGTTTATAATAAAGGTATCAATTCTCCCCCAAATCATCTGTAGACATTAAGAAGTTGGTACTGGCTC
>NW_003852427.1:1283211-1291117 GCF_000181295.1 Otolemur garnettii
AAAAAAAAAAAAAAAAAATTTAAAACTGCTCTTTGAAGGACCCTGTTAAAAACTACAGACTGGGAGAAAATATTTGCAAATTACACATCTGGTAAAGGACTTAAATGTAAGATATACAAAGAACTTTCAAAATTCAATAAGGAGAAAACAAACCCAAGTAGAAAATAGGCAAAAGATTTGGACAGACACTTCATCAAAAAAAAAAGGCAATATAGTTTATCTACATAAAAAGATGCTCTACATCATTAATCACTAGCGAAATGCAAGTTCAAACCACAGTGAGTGCCTATCAGAAGAGTCTAAAGTTAAAAATGACTGACCATACCAAGTGTTGGTGAGGAGGTAGAGAAACCTCTACTCTCAGATTCTGCCAGCACCAATGTAATATGGTACAATGACTTTAGAAAACAAGCTAAAAGTTACTTAAAAGGTTAAATGTACACCTCTTATATGTCCCAACTATACTACTTCTAGGTATTTACTTAAGAAAAATGGAAGTATATATGTCTATAGAAAAATATGTACATGAAAGTTCACACCAGCTTTATATGTAATAGCCAAAAACTGAAAATATGCACATGTTCACAAACAGACAAACAAATTGGGGTATATTAGTATACTAGTATACTAATATGTATATTGGGGTATATCCATTTAAGGGAGTATTACTTACCAACAAAAAGGAATGAACTACTGATACAAATAACAATGTGGGTCAATCTCAAATTAGACTGAATGAAAGAAACCAGACCAAAAACAATATATAACTGTATAATTCCATTTATATCAAATTCTGAAAAACATAAATTAATCTATAATAGCAAAAAGCAGATTAGTGGTTGCCTGGGCCTGGAGGTGAAGGGAATGGATTGACTTCAACGAGGCACAAGGGAACTTTTTGGGATGATGAAAATATTCTATATCTTGATTGTAGTAGTGGTTACAAGACTGTACCTGTTTGTCAAAACTCAGAGAATTGTTTACTTTTTAACATGGTGAAAGTTATTATTTGTAAATTATAAAGCCTGACCAAAACAAACAAAAAGACGTAATTACAACTGAAATGTCTCTAAGAACTGGACCTATCTATCACATGACATACTTCACACTATCCACTACTGCCACCCTGCACTCAATGTAAAAACCACAACCTCTCCACAGGGCATTACCAATGGTCCAAAGCCAAGGCTGCAGATTCCAGGTAAGGCCCACACAGGCGCCCCATCAGTCTAGGAATTAGTTTCCAAACACAGAAAGCCAGAGAGTCACACTTCAGTACAGTACAATTCCCAAAGCCTCAATCTCCCAGTGGAAGTTAAGAGAAAAGCAGACATCCCCAGGCAGGGTCTCCCAAGCAGTGGCCACCTAGTCTATGTAATGGGCTTTAGCTGCTTAGGGGTCCATATATAGCTGGCAGGAGTTAGCAGACAGGAGTGGCTGAACTGAACCACACCACAGTGTGAGGTGATGTGGCAGAACACTCCCTTGATGGGGGGTAGGGGTAATGGAGTCTTCAATTATTAACAATTGCTCAAGGTAGAAATTCTCTTTTTAATTCCTAACACTAGACCTCACTCTCTGTCTAGTCTGCTTCTGAAACGGAAACTCTGTGTAATAGACAAAAGTATCCAGGAACTGGTCCATGGTTTAAGCCTGGACCAGAGAGGAGAGAAGGAGGTGACTGGAGGCTAAGAGATGGGCTATCTCACTCATACCCTTTTTGGACAGACCCAGATGGGCATCCTGTCTGTCTGCTCCCCATTTAAAAAACCAAAGCATGTCACTATGTTCCCAAAGCAGGGCTGAGCACAAAATAGGATGAAATAGACAGACAGACAGACAGACAGACACACACACACAGATTAAAATCTTTTCATTGACTCTTTCATTGGACTGTGTATTGCCAGTCTGCTAAGTGAGGATAAGGAGGCTGATAGGCACCGATGCTTCTTGGTCCCAGGGCCTTGCCTTGGACAATTTCCCCTCATGAGAAGTTAACAGGCATCCACATCTGCCTGCCTCCATGTTTGCTAAACCAGGTGGGAAACAGAACAGAGCTCAGTTTGGCTCAGTCTCATGTACAGCTTCTCATGTGGAAAAGGCATGGCCGGTTTCCCAATTCAAAACTAAAAAAAAAAACAACAAAAACAAACAAAAAAACCCCTTGGTACTGTATTCACTACACGCATTTGCAGACTAGATATACTATAGCCTTATTTGCCCTGTAATTTAGGGTTCTGGCCTGGAATCCAGAGGAAATTTCTGGTTCTAAACATAGCCCTGAACCCAAGAATAATTCTGGTTTCTTTCTTTTTTCTTTTTTTTTTTTTTGGAAACAGAGTCTGACTATGTCACCCTCAGCAGAGTGCTGTGGCATCACAGCTCACAGCAACCTCAAACTCTTGAGTTTGAGCAATTCTCTTGCCTCAGTCTCCCAAGTAGCTGGTACTACAGGTGCCCACCACAATACCCGGCTATTTTTTTGTCACAGCTGTCATTGTTGCTTTAGCTGGCCCTGGCCAGGTTTGAACCTGCCAGCCTCAGTATATGTAGCCAGCGCCTACACACTGGGCACCGCCTAATTCTGGTTTCTTAAAACCATCTAACTTTTGGCAGTCCTGCCAACGTTCTTCAAAGCAGCCTGAGCATGAGGGTGGGGACTGGTACTGCTGGTGGCTTTCATCTATAGGGCATGATCATGTAGGGTGCCTTTTCACATTCCTCACACTAGGCTATGAGGAAGCAGGGTGCTAGGTCATCTATCCCTGAAAGCTCAGGAACATAGAGATATAAGGCTTGGGACCCTCCAAACCAAACCAGATGTTCCACATCCAGAGATAACAGTCAGGTCTTAGAGATACTCCTTGACTCCAATCCCCTACCAGTGGGAAACAGATAGAGTGGACTAAAATTGGACTAAAAGGCTCAGCACCTGTAGCTCAAATGGCTAAGGTGCCAGCCACATACATCAGAGCTGGCGGGTTCGAATCCAGCCCGGGCCTGCCAAACAACAATGACAACTACAACCAAAAAATAACCAGGCGTTGTGGAGGGTGTCTATAGTCCCAACTACTTGGGAAGCTGAGGCAAGAGAATCGCATAAGCCCAGGAGTTGGAGGTTGCTGGGAGCTGTGATGCCACAGCACTCTACTGAAGGTGACATAGTGAGACTCTGTCTCTAAATAAATAAATAAATAAAATAAAATTGGACTAAAAATTGTAAAAAAACGAAAAATTAAAAAAAAAAAAGAAGGTGAAGAAGTTGAAGGGTGGCTCTAAAATGGAAGATGAGGCCAAGCATGGTGGCTCACACCTATAATCCTAGCATTCTGCGAGGTCAAGGCAGGAGGACTGCTTAAGGTCATGAATTGGAGACTAGCTTGAGTTAAGAGAGAGATCCCATCTCTACTAAATGAAAAAAACTGGCCAGGTGTTGTCACAGACACCTGCAGTCCCAGCAACTCAGGATGCTGAGGAAGGAAGATCACTTGAACCCAGAAGTTTGAGGTTGTTGTGAGGTAGGCTAAGGCCATGGCATTCTAGCTTGGGCAACAGAGTGACTCTATCTCAAAAAATTAATTAAAAATAAAATAAACTATAAAATGAAATGAAATAAAATGGAAGATGAGGGATCTGTGTGCCTGACCAGCTTCTGGATTTCAGCCTTTTTGCACACAGAACAGTGCCACCCAAGTCCCAGGACCATAGGCTATGTAACCCACTTTCTCATTTCATAGTCACCCTCAGAGAGTAGTTCCTTTGAGGCAGGATCACAGGCATCTCTGCCATCTAGTTACACCTGTGTTGCCCAGAAGCTTGGTCATGTGGGAAATGCCAAACGAACAAACCAAGGAACTTCCTCTCCTCATCCAGGTCCAAGTCAAGCCTGAGGTCCCCCATGCTACTACACCTGTGACAGCCACATGTGAATTAACCGCCACCTATCTGCTCACTCCCCAGCCTTGCTCTGCAAAGGTTTCCAACTATTTCCCCACATGCAAAACGGGTGATTTTTCAAAAGAGTGAGAAGATTGCCTTATGAGACAGGAAATGGAATATTATTCAGTGCTCAGAAGAAAAAAATGGAACAGGGAGCTCTGTCCTACTGAAATGACACATGCAGGTGAGGGGAGCCAGGGGGTGAAAGGAGACAACAAAACAGGGAGAGGAAGGCTAAGCAATTTCAAACTGGCAGAGGCCATGAGAAAGCAAGCAGCTATGCCTCTCACACAGTGAGAATATTCCTTGGCATGAAGGAAGTCTATGGTCCTCTTCCCCGAAGGAGTTCTCAGAGGGGCAGGAAAACAACTCCAAGCCTTTAGGGGTGGGAGCCCTCTAGGTCATCACACTTGTTACAGCCAGAAACACACACTGGTGGGCAGCAAGGCAAGGCTGGGTTCAGGAACACAGAGAAGCAGGTAAGGCAGGGTGGGGTGGTAAGGCCTGTGACCCTGAGCAGCCCACGTACGTCCATCCCAGGCCAGGACCATACTCCTGCTGACAGTACGTCCTAGAGTTGCTAGAGCAGATAAACCACAGGAGTATCCTCAGAAATGGCCACATAAGCAAGCAGACAACCCCACTCTGCAAGCTCTATGCTGGTGCCCAACACCTGTGTAAGATCATTCCCTCTGACTATGCACAAGCCCCTTCTAAGGCTGCTTTTGCTCAGCTCAATTCCACAAACATACCCAAGGGCCCACCATAGACCAGTGCTGAGTATCTTAGGGTTACCTACTGCCTACCTAGAGACAGAAATGCCTACCGTCCCCACAGCAAACACCTGAACAAAGGCACCCTGAAATGCAGAAGATTAAGGATTCTAATAAAGCCTGTTGACTGTAGATTTTTTAATTAAACTGCTTTGAACCAATTTTAGATTCAAAGAAAAGCTGCAAAAAATAGTAGAAAATTTCCATATATCCCTCTCCCAGTGTTAACATTTTATATAACCATTGAACAATGACTAGAACAGCAAATTAACAACCGGGACAAAACTATTAACCAAACCAGGTACTCCATTCAAGCTTCAGTTTTTCTACTAATGTCCTTGATTCCTAATGCTCCAGAATTCTAGGATTTCACATTTCATTTATCAGTATCAGTTCCTTAGTCCTCCCTTGTCTTTCATGACCTTGATATTTTGGAAGAATATTGATCAGATATTTTGTCAAATGTTCCTCAATCTGGGTCTGATGTTATATCATGATTAGACTCAGATTATGAATGTAGACATCACCACAAAAGTGATGTGCATGCTACACATGGTCCGCATAGATGGGACTTATATTACGGTTGACCTTGATCAATACTGACACCGACCTCTCTACCAGGTTTCTCTAATGCAAAGTTACTACCTTTCCTACACAGTTAATTTTAGGGGACTGTAGATTTTTGAAAGGAAATGTGTTGCTGTCATTACAAACTCCACGTGTCAGCCCAGCTTGCTGATGGCTGCAGCTGCCCCACAGATGAGAAGCATCTAATGAAGATGAGCGGCAGAGCCGACATCTCTGGAAGACGCCAAGGCTCTCAGTGACAACGAGGAACAGTAGCGGTTTATTTATAGATCCACTTGAAGACAGCTCATTGTAACTACTGGAGTTGAATTTTTAAAACCTCAGGAACAAAGGCTGGCTATTTTAAACTCTCCTTACACTTAGTTCAATGGAGAGTGTTAAAGCCAACGACCACACCCCAGACATCACTCCCAAGCTCTGTAATTCATATTTTGTGCAGCATTACAGGACTCGAGCCAAGCCTGCCAAGACAGATAACTAGGACTGGCTCTGCCCAACCCACAGAGGCAGTGGGCTTCAGACCAGCCAGAGCCCTCTACCAGCAGACCCAAGCTTTCCAGGGAGGCATCAAGGGAGACTGTGTCTCACGGCCTCTCTTTTCCTGGAAAATGAATTTGTAGACAGCTGTTGCAAATCAAGGTTACATCACCTCTCTTCCTCCCCCGGATGCTTTGAAAAGGGTCAGCACCCCCAGTGGATGCCTGCCCCAGAACTGCTGGCAGTAGCTGGCCTACCTGCACCTGATACATCCCTAAGAAAGAACAAGGAGCTCATAGTACCAAATCCTTCCTGATGATAGTAAGAGGTTGGTGTGAGCACAGAAGTCTCTCTGCCCCCAGCCCAGTGATGGCTCCAGCCAGACTCCTTGACACTCCATGTACCAGATCAATCAGTAGGTGTAAGAGGGATAGGAGTTTTCTCAAAGGTTCCCATGTCCTTTATTTAAACAAGAAGCATAAAAGAACATTTTTGGCACAATGCAGAAAATAAATATGGGTTAGGTATTTGATATGAAAGATTATTAATTTTGTTGGGTGTGAAAAGAGCACTGCCATTATGTAATATAGAAAAGTATTTAGGAGAAAATTTTATATATGGAATTAAAAAAATATTCTAAACTGTTCTAAAAAATGTGAGAGAAGATAGACAAAATAAGACTGACAAAATGCTTAGGCTAGGTGGGTGGTACATAAGGGGTCTTTATATTAATATTCTCTCTACCTTTTGGGCTAACTTGAAAATTCCCATAATACAAAGGTGTTTTGTTTTGTTTAATATAAAAACTTCCTGGTGACTGACACAAGCTGTGGAGCTGAGGTCAGGTGAGGGGACCCCAACAGGAAGCTGAACCACAGGATTACCCTTATTCCAGTATCCTGGAATTTGCAAGCATAGGAGGCAAATGATTTTGTCTAAGTCCATGGAATGTTCCAACCAGCCTTTGGCACTGTCACAGAGAAAGCCCCTGATGGCACTGAGAGTATTCAGCAAATCCTGCAGCAATGTCCAGACCTTCAAAGAAACTAATTGTAAGATAATCTCCATGGAAACCATCTATTCTGATTTTTTCCCATGGTAACCAATAAGAACATAAACACAAGCACTATCCAACACCCTTACACCACATGGGCAATGCTGCTATCCAATCTGGAAAATATAAACCACAAAGGAGTTTTTTCCATTTAAAATGAAAAGAAGTTCTAAAACTTCTTCTAGTCCAGACTGCAGACTATACCACCCTCTGTTGCTCAGTCATCTGCCCCCAAACTGACGAGGCCAGAAAGTGGCTTCCTTCATTTAGTCTGGGAACATCAAAAATGCCAAAAGGGAAGAGTCAGAGCCTGCCTCTAGCCTCACACACTCAACCCATGCTGCCCACAGTTGGCAGGCACATGTCTTCCTAACTTCTATTTCCTGAGCATTTTATGTACCGGGCACACATTGAGCAACATAGGAAGAGCAAGGCCTTGGCCCTCCAAGGAGAGTTGTCTGGAAAGGTAGAGGAGGAAAAATTCACCAACTGCTGGCCTTCTGGACAAGACTGCATGGAGGAGGTGTCATATGGAAAGGAACTGAAAGGATGAGTGCCACCCTACTGGGAACTGGGGACAGTGGCCCAAAGAACATAAGCAACTGGGTTTATTTCTACATGTGGCTCATTTCTTTCCTTTTCAGGTTTCTGAATTTCAAAACATAGAATGAAACCAAAAGGTAAAGATCCTCACATGCCAAAGGACTCGGTTGTTTTCCATCCTCTCTGCTTTATACCACATAATTGGGTCAAGACTCTTCTTGTGTCCTCTCTAGGCTCTTCTGTGGAAAGGTGACTTGTCAGTGTAGCCTCATGGGGCTGCAGATTACATGTCATCACAATCAGCAAAATGGCAGTGGTATAGGAGTGGCCTCAGTGGCTGAAATGAAAGGTGCTCCAAGGCCTGCAGGTTGGCCCTGCCTGGGGCCTCATAGTGAAGCATCACAGTGTTAAGACCCCACTGTCCTGGCTCGGCGCCTGTGGCTCAAGTGGCTAAGGCGCCAACCACATACACCTAAGGTGGCGGGTTCGAATACAGCCCACCCGCCAAAAACAATAACGGCTGCAACCAAAA
>NW_003852427.1:1291137-1293032 GCF_000181295.1 Otolemur garnettii
TTTCCCCAGTGTCATTGAACTCTGTGTTCTTACCCTCCCAGAACAACTTTTCTTCCCAATTACATAATGGGCTCTCAGACGTTGGGGGGGGGGGGCAACAATAAGAATAAACCAAACAAATGCATCTTTGCTATTTAAAAGTCGTTTAAAAATGCTTCTGGCAGGCACCTGTGGTCCCAGCTACTTGGGAGGCTGAGGCAAGAGAACCACTTAAGCCCAGGAGTTGGAGGTTGCTGTGAGCTGTGATGCCACGGCACTCTACCCAGGGAGACAGATTGAGGCTCTGTCTCAAAAAAAAAAAAAGATTGGGATTAGTGACCTTATAATATAGCCATAGATATCTAGTTAGCCCCTACCACCATGAGGACAAATGAGAAGTCATCTATGAACCAGAAAACGGACCCTCACCAGTTACTGAATCTGTTGGCACCTTGCTTAGACTTCCTAGCATACAGAATTGTGAGAAATGAATTTCTGTGTTTATACTCTACCTAGTCAATGGTATTTTGTTATAGCAATCTGAATGGACTAAGACAAAATCTATGTAGCTAGTGAGAATGGGTCTCTTATCTCCCCATCTCCCAACCCTATGACTTCTCAGGCAAGGTACCTGGAATGAGAACCCAGATTCTAAAAACCTATAGACATCCAGGACCCCAAAACCCTCAGCACAGGATCTAGTGCCAAGAATCTCTGGGTGAGGAAGCAGGACCCCAAGAATCCCTAAGTCAAGGCACTCTGTGGTAGTATAACAAAACAGAAACATGGCTCAGCGCCTGTGGCTCAAGCGGCTAAGGTACCAGCCACATATACCTGAGTCAGCAGGTTCGAATCCAGCCTGGGCCCACCAAACAACAATGATGGCTGCAACCAAAAAATGGCCAGGTGTCGTGGCGGGCGCCTGTAGTCCCAGCTACTTGGGAGGCAGAGGTAGGAGACTCACTTGAGCCCAGGAGTTGGAGGTTGCTGTGAGCTGTGATGCCATAGCACTCTACCCAGGGGGATAGCTTGAGGCTCTGTCTCAACAACAAAAAAAAGACTCCACTGTCCTGTGGTGTCTGTAACACAGGCTCATTTCCCCACATGCAAAAGTAAAAACACCAATAACTCTGAACCCAGGCTTTGGCTGCCAAGTGGAAAGAGAACCCCAAACAATTCTGATGCTCTTAAAAGAGACAACAGAGTTCTTAAAGGAGTTTGTGTAGCCAGGTTTATGCACAAGGTATGTCCTGGTGCACGCACAGCTAGATCCAAAGGCCTCTAGGCTTGGTCTGGATCCCTGAGTCCTTCTTTCCTCAACACCATGCATAACACGTTAATAGGCATATCTCAACACTCCAAGATGCTCTGAGCCCAGAGGCAGAGCTAGCTTGATGTGTTGGGGGTGTGGGCCCCATGAAATTAATTCTTTTCCAAGTTGAGTAATTGCTTGAATATCTTCTGACTCACCTGCAGCAAGCAGAAGGCCAGGAGTCTCTAATAGTTTTGAAAATTAGGAGCCAAAACTGGGTTCAAGAGGAGAAGGGAGAGGCTCCTCTCTCAGACACATAAATCTAGGGTTCACTCTTGCTCCAAATACCCACACAATCCCTCCTGCTAAGCATTCCTCCAATCCACACTTCTCCCTGCTACTAAAAGTGAAAGCCAGGCCAGAAATTTGTGTTCTCAGTAAAAGACCCACATTCTCCATGTGCCTAAGCGAAAAAGTAATCTGCTATGTAGTCTGTTTCCCCTCAAAATTTCTGTTGAAATACTAACCCCAAAGTGATGGTATTAGGAGGTGGGATCTTTGGGAGGTGATTAGGTCATGAAGATATAGACCTCAAGATTGGGATTAGTGGCTCGGCGCCTATAGCTCAACTGGCTAAGGCGCCAGCCACGTACACCTAAGGTGG
>NW_003852427.1:1293925-1306387 GCF_000181295.1 Otolemur garnettii
AAAAAAAAAAAAAAAGCTTCTGTGGTTGGAGTCTATTCTATAGTGGCTGGGGTTTGGAGGCAGGTTCTAAATCCAAGGTCAGCCAAGACACCAGGAAAGTAGACAAGGGGGCTTGGCACCTGTGGCTCAAGTGGCTAAGGCACCAGCCACATACACCTGAGCTGACGGGTTTGAATCCAGCCCTGCCCGTCAAACAATGACGGCTGCAACCAAAGAATAGCTGGGCGCTATGGTGGGCTACTGGTAGTCCCAACTACTTGGAACTACTTGGCAGAGGCAGGAGAATCACTTGAGCCCAAGCGATTGGAGGTTGCTGTGAGCTGTGATGCCACTGCACTCTACCCAGGGTGACACAGCTTGAGGCTCTGTCTCAAAAAAAAAGAAAGAAAGAAAGTAGACAAGGAAAGAGAGGGTGAGAAGGCCAGGGATGCAGCAGGGAACAGAACTAAACATAAGACCCTTGAAAACACAAGCACAAATACCTGCTATAGACAACTCCCTGGGGCCCCAAACTGGGAGGTGTGCTCTTTTGCTTACAATGGCTCTTCAACCTTCCTCCAGCTTTATAGCTTGTCACAGGGCAGAACATGGAGCTTCCTGCCTGCCCTTAGCCTAGAGCATAGCCTGGAATCCTTCATCTGCAACTTTCCCTCACCACAAGCCCTGAAATCCCTCCTCACACACAACTCAGCCAAGAATAGAGGGAAAATGGAACCCATTATTCTCATTCTGAATGGCTGGGAAATGGCTTTTGCTTTTCAACATGAAATGTGCCTAAAAATAAGCTGTGAATTTCAACCAGAGGTTGAAAATAGCTCTGCAGTGAACAGAGCTCTATTCAGAGTGGGCTCAAGGACAACCTTCCTTCTAAGATCCGAGAGTTGAAACAGCTTCTCTGAAGCAGTCAGAGAAGGGGTCATGAGTAGGGGGTTTTCCAGGGTGGAGGGACTGTCACAGGCTCACAGGGCTGCCCTGCCATGGTCTGCTGGTGGGTGAGAAGAGCAAAGGGTCCATGTTGGGTCTGCCCCTCTGGTTTTTGACTGCTACACCAGCATAGGTGCATGGTTAGGAATTCAACACCCACACCTAGCCTAAAGGACCTTCTAAGATCTACAAATGCCCAGGAGTATTTCATGAAGCTTCAGGGCTGAGGCCCAGTATGCAGACAAAGCTGAAGTGGGTAGAGGGTATCAGATTCACAAGCTCTTGGGGTATGACTGCAGTGCTCCTGGCTCCTTGAGAAGTCAAACCACCCTGGTAAGCCACCAAACTGCTAACCAGATAATTCTCTCAGAGCCAGACAAGCGTTTTAGGCAGGAAGGGCAAGAACACAACCACTAAGTAAAGAAAATCAAGTTGCTAAAGGCAAAAGATCTTTTGTTGTTGTTTACTATTGCTTCCAGAAGAGTCAAACCACAGGACATTTCTACAATATGGGCTTCCATTAGAAACCAAGGTTGAGAAACCCTGGGCTACAGCTACTGATGGGACCAAAGATCTAGCCTAATCAGGTGGAGTCTTCACAGCCAAGAATGCTAGAATGGCCAGGCCCCACCCCCTCTCTGCACTCCTCCCATCCTTCCCAGCCCCTCCCACCTCACATCAATAGTCTTCCCTTTGCCAAGACAGCCCCATCCCCAGGTACATTCTTGCATTCCTCCCGCTGCTGGGTCAGCTTTTCTGGGCTCACTCCTGAGGCAAGACTTAATATAGTGACTCTCAACTAGGGGCACATTTTCCCCCTAAGGGACATTTAGCAATACCAGAAGACAGTTTTGGTTGTCACAACCAGAGGTGTGGAGCAGCATACTATGGGCATCTAATGAGTAAAGGCCAGGAATGCTGCTAAATGTCCTACAATGCACAAGATAGCACCCATCCCCCTGGCCCCAGTTGCCCAGCAAAGAATTATCTGGCCCCAAACACTGCTAGTGCCGAGGTTATAAAACCTTGGGTTACTGCAAGATTGATATATGGACAGAGCTGGAGGGATAGGGGCTCATCAGACTCACAAGTTCCTGGGACATAGCTGCAGACAATCCAGAGCTCTTGGGCTCCCTTTAAGGCTGAGACACCAAGGCTAGCCACAGAATCAGTCCCCAGATACTATCTCAGCACCAACAAAAGCCTTGGGTAGGAAGGGCAAGAACATAAGCATCAGCTTCTCTCCTATCTCCAGAGAAAACCAAACTACTGAACAGAGTTATAAAAAGTAGCTATCTTCAGTTTGGGAAGAAGAAAAAATTCTGGAGATAGATGGCGATGGTTGGTACAACATTATAAATATAATTAACGTCATTGAGCTGTACACTTAAAAAGGGTTAAAACTATAAATTTTGTTATATATATTTAACCACAATAAAAATTAACCAACCAAAAACTTAGCTCTCCTTTTGGGCTGGGAGTCCTGAGATCAGAGAAGCCCTAAACATGTACAAAACATGGAGTATACATATCTAGAAGTGGGCCCACACATCCACTCAGAGTTTCAACGGGTCTTATGATAAACAAGGAAAGAGCCCTGATCTCAACCAAGAACGATTTTAGGATTAAAATGTATCACTTCAGGCTCAGCCCCTGTGGCTCAAGCGGCCAAGGTACCAGCCACATACACCGGAGCTGGCGGGTTCAAATCCAGCCTGGGCCCACCAAATAACAATGACGGCTACAACCAAAAAATAGTCCCAGCTACTTGGGAGGTCGAGGCAGGAGAATCGCTTGAGCCCAGGAGTTGGAGGTTGCTATAAGCTGTGATGTCATAGCACTCTACCCACGGTGACAGCTTGAGGCTCTGTCTCAAAAAAAAAATGTATCACTTCAGTGGGTATGTCAGGGCCTGCCTATGAGGGTATTCAGGCACTACTGCAGAAATGGAGGAATAAGTGCTTTGCCTGGGTTCAAACAGCTAGGGTTCAGACACATTTCTCTGACCCAAAAACCCATATCCTTTCCTTCACTTGAGCCCACATGGTGATAGCCATTGGGCAGAGATGTGATGACAACTCTAACACAGATTGAAAGGTAGTTTGGGAACAAGTGGTTGCTCTGAGTCCCGCTGAACTGTTTACCCACCCATGCCTCATTCTGTTGCACTGGCTTCCCCACCCCACAGCTTCACTCCAGCTACTTAGGCCCCCAGCTCTGGGAAGCAAAGGTGCCCCATACTCTACCTCTGAGCCAGGAATGAAGAAACAAGAAGTAGTTCATACAAGTTATGTTCCTAGTAACTATAAGAAAAAGAACAGAGGATTCTCTCCCAGTGATAGATACTAGCCATCCCTAAAAGTCAAATGGCAGCGCCCTCCCCTGGGATAGGGAAAAGCAGCCAGGCAGCCCTTTACCACCTGCAGTTTTTTGCTTTGCTCAGAGGGAACAGTACCCCCAGGCCTAGGCATATGAGGCAGATGAGTGGGCCCCAGAAGGCTCATCTGTGATTGAGCAGCAGCTTTACCCACTCATTCTGATGAGATAAGGAATAACCAGGGAAGCACAGGTAGAAAGCATTGGCTGTGCCTGGTTCAGGTAAGTGCACCAGAGATAGGAGGCACAGAAATGAGGGTAGGGCCTCAGAGGTCTGGCTGGGCCCCTAGAAGATCCCAACCCTACAGTTTGATATGCCTTTCTAGACAGAAGATGAACTGGCAGAAAGCAGAGCTGGTCTTCCCCCAACAAACCCAAAGGTTGAGCAACTAGCCACTCATTCACAAGTGCAGAGGAAGAACAAAAGCTCTTCTAGCCAAGGGGCCAGACAGGAGGGCAACCATGGAAGAAAAACCATAGATCCCAACTTAGCCTATTCCTAGAGGCAGCCCTACACAGATCAGGGCCATGGGGAAGAGGGTTAGAGATGCAGTGCGTCTGTCCACTGGAACCACAGAAAGCCCTGAGAAGGACTCAAGAGGCTTCCTGGTTCTATTCTGGGCCCCATCCTTGACTCACTGGGGACCTTGGGTGAGCCTCTGTCTGTTGTTTGGGCCAGTTTCTGTGCATGGGGGAAAGAACATGCCACCTCTAAGGTCCATGGGGGAGATATTTAAACAGCCTGTGGCCATAGGAGCCTAAAACTCTTGGGGTTACACAAACTTGGCTTTAACATTTATTTCAGACAAAGCTGAATACAATCTTATTTATTTATTTATTTATTTATTGCACTTTTTTTTTTTTTTTGGCCAGGGCTGGGTTTGAACCCGCCACCTCCGGGATATGCGGCCGGTGCCTTACCCTTTTGAGCCACAGGCGCCGCCCACAATCTTATTTAATGAGAATATATCAGTTATTAACTTTTCCCCCAAATATCTGTCAAAAAATATTAACTATTTTAATTCAGGAACACTGAATGCCGTTTTACCCACAAAGGCCCTATAAATGGTTCACGGTGGAGGAATTACCTCTCCATGTCAAAAATAAATAAATAAATAAATAAATAAAAGGAAGCAAGAGCAACAGGGCTGGGGCCTTTTCCCTTTATTCCAGCTGGTCTCAGGCCCTGAGACCTGAGACACCTCCTGTAGCCCCCACACTTGGGTCTCATGGCCTGGGACTCAGTATGGATAGATCCCTACTGGCCCCCCAGGCCTCAGTCAACCAGCAGCATGTGCCATGGAAACACTCCCTCCCAAATGGTCCAGGACCCAGGGCACCTGGCAGCTTGCTTTAACAGCCTTTCTCTGTCTCAACTGTTCCCTCTGGATTACAAACAAAGCACCATGAGTGTCAAAGTATTATTTGGTAGATGATGAGATCATACTAGGGTCCCTTTTCCAAGATCTGAAGCCTCCAGGCCTCCACCATCTCTGAGTCCAATGCCATTCACTACGACTCAGCCTGCAGAATCACAAGGTATAGGATGTGCCTGCCAAGCTACTTACCAGATTCCCAGCAGAGCTGGCCAGCGTGGCTGGGGGTCTCTGCACTTTTAGGACTTCTCCATAATCAATATCAAAGTTACTCTTCCAAACCATCACCTGCCAAGACCAACAAGCACGCAGGATTAGTCGGGGAAAACTCCTGTCAGTCCATCTGCACTGAGAGAATGGGCCTAGAGCTACCCTCAAAGTTCTGGGCCATAGTGGTATAGTGGTCTCCACCTGACACACCAACTCTACTCTGGGACCTGCACTATCTCCCGGGGAAGAGGTTTTTTGGACATGCCTCAAGAGGACCTAAATGTGCCACCAGAAAGGAGTATCACTGTGTGGCAACACAGGATCTGGCACTTGCTGGTCCCTCTGCCTAGGGTGTCCCAGGCCTATGTTTTGTATGGTTGGCTCCTTCTCAGACTGAAGTGTCTGCTTCAATACCACCTTCTCAGGCAGGCCTTCCCTGGCCTCCTACTTTTTATCATAGCCCTCTATTTCCTTCATCAGAGCATCAGAATCAATAGTTATTTAATCTATTTATCCCTTTTCCTTGTGTCTCATTTTTTTCCATACTACACCTAAGGTCAGGCGGTGCCTATGGTCAGTGTGTAGGGCACCGGACCCATATACCGAGGGTGGTGGGTTCAAACCCAGCCCTGGCCAAATTGCAACAAAAAAATAGCTGGGTGTTGTGGTGGGCGCCTGTAGTCCCAGCTAGTAGGGAAGCTGAGGCAAGAGAATCATCTAAGCCCATGAGTTGGAGGTTGCTATGAGCTGTGTGACGCCTTGGCACCTACCGAGGGCAATAAAGTAAGACTGTCTCTACCAAAAAAATAAATAAATAAAATAAAACTCCTAAGGTCCCCAACTAAAAAAAAAAAAAAAAAGATTATTGGATAACAATAAAATAAAAAAAAAAAAAAAAGGAGGAAAAAAAACTCCTAAGGGTAGTGGCCCAGCACGTTACACTGTGAAGTGGTTAACATATGGAATCCAGGCCAGATCCTTGGGGTTAAGATCTTGACTTCACTCCTTTCTGTGTGGCCCAAGGCAAGGGACTCAATTTCCATGTGTCACCTCCCTCACCTGGGAAAAGTGGATGATCCTACTTCTCATAGGGCTGTGGGGAGTCTCATAGAAGACAAGCTTGTCATAGACACCCCAGGAAGCACTTAGTAACACAACCATTATCCCAAGGCCATAAAAATTGTGTCCTACTGTGAATTTCTTCCCATAAACAGACTCCTGTCCCCAGGGCTCCTCAACAAAAGCCAAGGGATGTGCCAGGCTGGGGAGAAGGAGCGACCCCTGCTGGAGGCTGCTGGCCATGTGTGGCTGTGTGCTTCTAGGGCCACTTCCAGGATAGCTGGCTTGGGCTTCACAAAAAAACTGTGTGAGTATGATCGGTGGTTAGCAAAGGCCACAGAAACACTATCATATCTTGAGTATGGTGGCCTGCTCAGGTTATGATGAACGTTCAATGTGTCCTGGATGCCATCCCCATCAGGACGCAGCTGTGAGCCCAGTCCTTTGGGAGGCTCCATATCACAACCTGAGCAGCTCCACTGTTTACTGTTTACCCGGGTAGATGGCACCTAGGGTCTCACATCCATCACCTTACAAACCGAACAGCAGCACATACACCCTTGCTTACAGAGTCTTTATGTAACTGCAAATCTAACTACTGAATAAATCCCTAGGAGTGGTTATCATGGATGTGAAGAGATAATGCTAAGCATCACTTCAAAACAGCTCTCAGAGCAGATTTTAAAAAGGCGGCCTGGAAGCTGACAGTAACAGATGCTTCAGGAGGGGCAGCTGGGGTGGAGGCCCTACTTTCTACTAGGCAATTTATTTCACCATGACTCTATTTACTGTGTGAGTTTACTGTACCAGTTTTCCTGTCTTCTAAGCAAAAGTCAGGCTTCCATGCTCAGGGAAGGTTCAGGGGTCCCCTTTGCCTTTCTCTTCCCTTGCCTGCTAGTGTAGGGACTGCTGCTGGTGTGAAAACACATCTACTCTCTAATCCAGGCTGTGGTCAAAGAGTTGGTGGCTCCCCCTTGCCTTACTGGCAGAGATTCCACCAAAATCAGCACATTTGGCTGGGTCTAGGGTTCATACAGGCCAACAGGACTTATCTGGACAGAGTAGCCAGAACTGTGAGGCCCAGGGATCTACCATCTCAACAGTGGTTCAAAACAGCCACCTTTTCCTCCCTGCCTCAGAAGAGTGGAGTGCTCTGGACAAGTGGCACTGTATACAGGCATTCTGGAGAAAGACTGTGATAGGTAGACTCCTCAGTGCTTCAGTCCTCATTGGTGGCAGGCTCTGGGCTAGACCCAGGGACAGGGTGTCTATCAGGAGACAAGTCACTGATGTTCAGCAGTCTGGGCAGGAGGCACTAGAGCTGATAGGCTGAGGCCTCAGCACAAAGGGTGACGAGGCAGGACAGAACTTCCTCACGATGTCCTCTGTCTGTAGCCCAAAATATTGAAAGTGGTGACCCCACAAACAATCCACAAGGGGGCTAGGAAGCAAAGGAAAGTAGATAATGAAGCAGAGGATTCCAGGGCAGGGGCACAGTTCTGAAGTCAGATGGCTCTGGTGCCTGTTCCAGTACTGCCATTTGCTGGGATTTAGTGTCTTCATCCAAATGGGGACATGAGAGGACCTTCCCCAGAGGTCTGTCATGAGAATTAAATCAGGCATAAAGCTTTTGTCATATTGGCCACATAACCAGGCCCACAGTAAGTACACAATAACTATTCTCTATTCATTTATAATCAGAAACAGAACTAAGAAACTTCAAGTTTTTTACAGCAACCATAGCCCAGACGCCTTTCAACCCAAACTAGTCTGAGTAGTGAGGGTTCTGAAATGCTGCCATGAGTTCAGCACCAGCAAGAGACTCATTCTGGGGCCACGCCCTATATCTAAGCATCCCCAACCCATCCTCCATCAGGGCCTCTTCAGTTGCTAAAAGCCACCAAGGAACTGGTGAAACCTGGCCTATCCCCGAGACAGGCTCCAGCCTCTTGTTTTGTTCTGAGCAGAATCAGCTCAGATTCCTCAGACTATTCTCTACTCACTTGTTCATCAGAGCCTCCAGAAGCAAAATACTCCCCTGTTCTTGAAAAGGCAACAGTGGTGGCTGGTCCCTAGAAGACAAAAAAAGAACACCAAAGGTTACTCTTAGATTCTACATGCACATGAAGAAAACTAGCAGTTCCGGAATGAAAGCAGAAGCAGCAGCAGGATAAAGGGCTGAGAGTCCATTCCCTCCATAGTGCTCCTAACCCATGGCCAAGAAGCTGCCCTGCTATCCTGAGTACCACAACAGGACAGGGGCCAGGCCACAAGATCACGGATGGGCAGAATTGAGTGAACAAGACAATCCACACTGGCAACCCTTCATGGCTGGCCTTATTGTCCTTGCCTACATCTCCAACAGAAGCCAGAGGTCAGAAAGATACACTGACTCACCTCAGGCCATAGCACTGGGACCAGAACTCATTCCTTCTGGCTTCTCCCCAACACTGCTCTGCTGCAGTAAAGTGGGGAGCCCCAGGGAGCAGCCAATGGCTCAAGCAGACAGGAAAGCTGGGGGTCTAAGTGACAGGAAAAAAGCCAAAGAGCAAACTATCACAGGTGCAGCAGAGCAATGTGATGTATCCCTCTAATCTGTAGATCACTTTTCTTATGTTCTGGAATGGAAGAAGATGTGCCTGCTCTGGCATCCCAGGTGCTGAAGGATGGGGGCAGGGCATGCATCACTCAGATACCCTTCCAGGTGGACAGTCACTGAGGGGGTCAACTAGGATTATGGGGGAGGGAGTAAGTTTGGATAATGTTTACTTGATTCTTAGGAATCTTTGTCATTTTCTATACTTTGAATTTTTTTTTTTAACAGTGCATATATGGCATTACTACAATACAAAAACAAAACAAAACTATTTTCATTTTGAGGAAAAACAAAAAAGGAACAGAGAAAAGGAAAGGAAACCAGTACATGGAATATCAAAAAAGACAGGCCCTTGGCCTGCCCAGAGCTCATTGAGTAGTGACAGGTTTCCAAGAAGGCACAAAAACTAAGTACTTGTGGGCCACTCTCCATACCTGTCATCATTCAACCAGTATATGCCACTCTAGGAACAAGATGTCAGAGGCAGAGCAGTAGAACACAGAAGAATGTGGCTAGCAGCCTAGCAGCCCAGTAGCCCAGTAACCCACACAGCCCAGCAGGGGGATCAAGACCAGAGAACAGGATTTAGGAGCCCTAAAGAAGTGCTAGTGCTTTCCCCAGACACTAAGCCTCAGGAAACTCCAGAGATGGAGCCTATGTCAAGCTGTGTGGGGCCCATAGTCTTTTCCAATAGTGTGCATTTACTAAGAGGACTGCGTGCCTCCTGCTCCAGGTATCTCTGTGTTCTTGAAAAGAGAGGGCATCCATGAAGACTCCTGTTCAACTCCCTAGGTAGGGCCTACGCAAGCAACCCTGGGTACTCAGAGGATGGTAGAGAACACTGGCCCTGGACTCCACTGTGGGTTAAAGCCAAAACAGACCAAACTAGACTACAGAAAGGAATCTCCACTGCTAACATGCTTCAGGCCCTGGAAACTCCAGAGAACCTAGGCCCTCATTAACCTTCTAGGCCCTCTCTTCCTCATTGCTCTGGACCACTGGACTGTTCACTACTCCTCAAACACCATGAGCCAGACAGAAAGTATCTTTTTTTTATGTTCTTTCTGTCACCTCCTGCACTGAACTCTTAATTCAGTTATTTACAATCTTTCTTAGTTTCAAATAAATTCATTTAAGGCTATCAATTTGCTTCTGATGATTACTTTCATCAGATGTCAGAAGTCCCCAGTATGCCACATTTTCACTGTCATTCACTTCCAAATGTTTAGTTGCCACTGCAATTTCTGCTTTAGCCTATCGGTCGTTTCGGAGTACATTCTAAAGTTTCCCAACTTTAGTCCGGGCATTAGGGAAGTCTCCTCTTATCACTGCCAGTGGTGAGATATGATACATCTTTGAATTGTTCTAGCTTCATAATGACTTATTCCTTTTATTTAATTAATCATTCTTCATGCATCAGGACACCAGTTTGGGGCAAGGATGTTGCCAAGCTGTTTCTTCCCACAGGTAAGGACTGCCCTTAAGTGTGTCCACAGTGACTCTCAAGTGTGACTCTGAGCAATACTTCTTGGCTAGGCCTTGCTCAGTGTGGATTCCAGCCTGTCTATGACAACTAGAGGTGCTCACCTACCTGAAACCCCAGGTCCCCCACCTGACATCACGCTAGGTCTATTAGCAGGGATACTTCACAAGCTCAACCAGGGCCTCCCTCCCTGCCCTAAAAGACCAGTCTTCAGGGAGATGCTCCTGTTTGATCAAGAAAACTAGAGGAAGCCAGGCCTCCTTCCCTGTTCTCCCTCCTGACCTGGCCACACTTGGCCCTTGAGCTTGGCTGGACCCACATCCAGTCATTTTATCACTTGCTGCCTCTCCCTTGACAATTTCCAGATCCACTGTCTTCTTCAAACAGTTCTTCAAATGACAAAGCATCAATGAAGTTAAAAAAAAAAAAAAAAGCAATCAAAAGAGCCTATGGCGATCAGATTAGATTTCACAGTAATGTTCACTCTCACTCAACTGCCCCTGTAGCTTATCCAATCCCCTCTGCTCACCTCACCCTCTCCCACCTGACTCGCTGAGGCCCCTATATGCCTAGACTCTGACCACCCTGCCCACAACAGTTATGCTGGCAAAAGTCCAACCAGGTACCCCTACCTACCACCACCTTGAAAGGGTTGCATACTCCACAGTGAACAATTAAGATTGTCACACTATATGCCCCCTCAGAGATCAAAGGAGGCTGGCTATCAGAGAACAGAGACCATGGAGGCCCAAAAGGGTATGTGGCAAAGAAACTACAGCCCACTGGCCTGCTTTTCCCAGACCCCCACCAGGAAGCCCCTGCACTCATTTACCAACATCTACTGTGTTCTAGTAGTGGGCTACAGGGCCACCACAGGTCAGTGAACAGGGAGTAGCCACTTTAAAGCAGTTGCTGCCTAGGGACACAGAGGTTCTCTCCCAACCCTGGCTGAGGACATCTCCCCCTCAACTCTGGTTAGATGGCAGGAGACAGAGGGCCAGGCTGACCTCTTGGTTACTTAGAGTGGAGTAAATAAACTGTTCTTTCTCTTCATGCCCTTTTATCTCTTACGGGAAGTGCCCAATTATCCAGGCCAGGTATGACCCTCTCAAGTATCAAAATAATCCTCCAAAATTAAATGACTATACGAGGGCTGCCAGAGCTCTTAAAGAAACAAAGGAGGAGAGGCACATTCCAAGATCTGCCTTCTACCTGGAGCGGCCAGCCCTCAGTGCCCAGGCCACTCTGTCACTTTGCTGCCTGACCTCTTTGGGGGTGAGTCCCCTTTGTTGCCGCTTCCACAGCCCTGGCCTAGGGTCCAATCTTGTACAAGTACCCAGTAAACACTGGCTAGTCCTACACTGTATGTAAGCCTGTGAGTTACTGCCACCTGAGCCTCTATGCACAGCCCTGAGCACAGACAACAGCTTCTGTGCAGATCTGGGCCCAAGACAGGGGCTGCTCACCTATACTGGGGGCCCGCGGTGGTACATGGAGACACATGTAGCTTGGTCACTCTACTGCAACACTCACACCAACTGCACAGCCATAAATACCAGATTTAACTTCCCACCCACAACCCACCCACCATCCTCTCTCAAATAGCTCTAGGGAACTTAAACCAAATGAGCATGGCTCAAGATTATAATTTAGAAAATAAAGAAAAATAAATATGTATTTCTAGCACATTGTCCCCACGCTTGCCACACAGAGCTATGAGGGCCTCTCTGGGGGCACAAGGCTTTGAATGACAGCGGTAGTCTGTGGGGAAGCCCTTCCCTCTCCTGGCCGACATTCCCTTCTATAAAATGTGGGGGTGAGACAGGATGATGAGGCTCCTCTGTAGCTCTGACAACTCAAAATCTGCATTGCATCTAGAGACAAGCTAGGACTCCCTTCCTCCTGCTTAAGTGTCACAGTCATGGCACATCCCTCAATTAAGACTTTCCATTTCCAGAGCCTCAGACAGGCTATCAGTACCCCCAGCCAGCCAGATGCCACTGTCCTGATAGCCATCCTCCATGAATCAAGCCCTGGAAAAGATGACTTAATGGATGAGCCTAATAAAGAGCACTGCAAATGGACCTACCCACCCAGGCACCAGGCAAGGCAAAGCTACCAAAGACAGCTGGTAGGGACAAGTAAGTCTGGGTAGGGAGTAACCTTAGCTCACCCACCAGAGCAAAGACTTCAGAAGCTTCAGGACAAGAAAGGCCAAAGCAAGATGTTCTGGGTGAGATAACAACAATCCTAAGCAAAATAAAGAGCCAAATAAACCTCTGAGAGAAATCCCTGAGTGCAGGAAAGTAGGGGAGGTGGCAAACTGCCATCCCAGGGTAAGGTAGAGACTGATGGCCACAGCCCTGTGCACATCCAGGGAGTAGTTAACTAGGCCTAGTTTCTTTTTTCTTTCTTTCCTTTTTTTTTTTTTTTAAGAA
>NW_003852427.1:1306844-1311044 GCF_000181295.1 Otolemur garnettii
GGTCTCGCTCTGGCTCTGGCTCAGGCTGGTCTCGAACCTGTGAGCTCAGGCAATCCACCTGCCTCAGCCTCCTGTGCAAGAATCCTGTGCTAGAATTACAGGCGTGACTAGGCCTAGTTTCTTAGCAAGCACTGACTGCCCACCCACTCAGTGCCAGACTGTGCCCACAACAGAAACTTGTAATGGCCTTTTAAAGAGCTCTCACCTAACACAGCATTGTTGCCCACCCACTCAGTGCCAGACCGTACCCACAACAGAAACTTCTAATGGCCTTTTAAAGAGCTCTCAACTAACACAGCATTGTGTTATTTTGTAAGAGTTTACGTGGAAAGGGAACATCTGTGAAAACCTACTGCATCTAGTGGTTGGAAATTTCAATATGTCCTCTCTGACTAGGAGGCAAACAATAGGATGTCAATCTCACAGATGAGAAAAGAGGCTCAGCAAAGTCAATGTTTTGCCCAATGTCAAACAGCAAGAAGCAAAGCTGGAACCTCCTGACCAGATACCCAGACCAATTCCTCTCCAG
Source organism: Otolemur garnettii (assembly GCF_000181295.1). Lineage (NCBI taxonomy): Eukaryota > Metazoa > Chordata > Mammalia > Primates > Galagidae > Otolemur > Otolemur garnettii. The sequence continues at coordinate 1,307,374 of NW_003852427.1, forward strand.
CCTCCCAAAGCTCAGGCTATTTCAGCTAAACAGGATGGGAGAGAACACATGGATGGGTATGAGCTGTTTGTTCCTAGAAATACTGGAGCTTTCCTGAGAGAGCTGAGCACGCTCATCCACCAGGCCAGACAAAGCTGCTATGTGTACCCTCCCCAACCTAACACATCTTGGCACTTGGCCTCAGTCAAAATTGCTTACAAAGGCGGTGTAGGCTCTCATGCTGCCAGGGCAAAGGCTAATAAGAAAGGAAGGCAAGCACCATATCCAGGTGGGTGATACCATCTGTACACTCTTCCCACAGTGGACAGCATTGGGTGCAGGTAGAGTGTCACTCATCAGGCTCTTCACTAGACCTGTCCCGTCTTGCCGCCCTAGCAAGGAAGTCAGTGTCTCTTTAGGGATATATATGTATGTATATATGTATGTATTTATTTATTTAAACAGAGCCTCAATTTGTTGCCCTCTACAGTAGAGTGCTATGGCACCATAACTCACAGCAACCTCAAACTCTTGGGCTCAAGTGATCCTTCTGGCCTCAGCTTCCCAAGTAGCTGGGACTACAGGTGCCTGTCACAACACCAGGCTATTTTTAGCAACAGGATCTCACTCTTCCTCAGTTCAAGCAATTCACCTACCTCTCACTCTTCCTCCTGAGTTCAAGCAATTCACCCACCTTGGCCTCCCAGAGTGGTGGGATTACAGGCATGAGCCACCACACCCAGCCTCTCAAGGTTGTATTTAGAAAGCTGCAGTCAGCCCACTGCCTCCAGCCAACATGGAGCTCTCTCACAGCTGCAGCAGCAGAGCTGTTGAGGGGGCCAGGGCCCACACCAGGTCAGAGCCAGCAAGAGGCCCATCCAGCTCTCTGGCCCATCACCCAAATCACTCAGCAACATACACCCCATGTAAACCTCTGAAGAGCCATGTAGGCCCAGCTGCAGTCAAGGAACTATTCTCAGGGTACGGCTTGCATGGTGTCAAGCTCTCCAGCTATGCCCTCCGTATGGCCCTTTGTAGCAGAGTCCCAAAGCCAGGAATGTAGGAGAGAAGCACCAGAATCCTTCAGGCGCACAAATAAACCTGCAACTGATGTCCACCCCAGCTATGGTTTGTTTTTGTCCCAGCCAAAATTCATGTTAAAATTTAATCCCCAGTGCAACAGTACTGGGAGGTATGGTCTTTGGGAGGTGATTGAATCATGAAGGCTGGGTCCTCAGGAATAGAATTAAGTGCCCTTATAAATGGGCACAATGAAGGAAATTTAGGCCCCTTTTTGTCCTTCCACCTTCTGCCATGTGAGGACATAGTGTTCCTCCCCTCTGGAAGGTGGGGCATCAAGGCACCATCTTGGAAGCAGACAGTAGCCCTCCCAGATGCCAGTGCCTCGATCTTGGACTTCCTAGCCTCTGTAACTATAAGAAATAAATTTCCATTTTTGGTCAATTATTTGGTCTCAGCAATTTAGTTATAGCAGCACAGAACAGCCTACACAAAGTGAGCTAGCTTACAAAGTAAACTGGTCAAACAAAAGCCTCCCTCAGTGGGCCAATGGAAAGTGTGGCCAATCATGCACCAAAGCACACCTCACTGCCTGCATGCTTAGATTCTTTGGCTGGTGAGCTTCCTAACACCAGTACATGTTGGGCAATCCCCATCTTAGCCTGGCACTTAGCAAGTTCTCAGTGCTGGTACACTCTGTGCCTTAGGAGACGACTGAAAGGTACACCAAGGTCACAATGCCCTTATCACAGACAAGAGCGTTTCAGACAAATAGCACTATACTCTGACTTCTTTTTCTCCACCATTCTTTCCCCACAGTTCCCCCAGAAAGGCCTGCCCAGATGCTTCCTTCCCTACGGGACACAAAGGTACTTCCCCTGGAACCCACAGAGCCCCTCTTTCCTGGTCAAGGTCTGCCTCACCCCAGCAGCAGCTCCGTGGCTGACCTCTCTGCTGGCTTCTCTCCCACAGATGTGGAAAATGGAAGCACAAGGGAGTTTTTGCTCCACTGGCCAAAACACTCAGTGGCATTCCCTCTCACGGCTCCCTCAAGGCTATACCTGAGGACTGTCACAAAGGAGTCCTCCAAGTCCAAACCAAAGTTTCATGAGATTCTATCCTGCTGAACCAGAACAGGGTCATGTAGAGCAAGGCTGGGACATAAGCAGCCACAAGGCCTGAAGGCATCCTACTCAGATCAGTGATCTAAAATGAATGAAGAAAACAACTTAAATTCTAAAAGTATAGATGTGAGGCAAGTGAGCGTGGTAGAAACTACACAGATGTAGGTATCTGTCCTACTTCTGCCACCCTAAGAGGCATGGGACCCTTACATATCCAGATAGCTCTCAGTTTCACCAACAGGCCTCAAAAGTGCTTTCAAATCTGCCATCTTCTTTATCTACAGGACAGAAGTCTTCTGTGCCCAAGACCCACTCAGCAGCCCTGGGGCTGCTCAGCCACAGGATTCAGGAAGTGGCTGGTGACAGCTGTGCTTGATTAAGCACTTGGCAGCAAGCCAGGCACAGGGGTTCCTAGCCACTAGCACCTGTATTACCCTACAGTGGAACGAGGTCAGGGGGTCATGGGTATCCCAAGAAAAAGAGCCCCTAATACCTGTGGTACACCAGTCCTAAGAGTCTATATTTAATAAGGAGTTTGGGGGTTTGAGAGCAGAAAATAACATAAGCCTCATACCCTGACTCTAACCTCCACCTGAGAGATACAGGCATGCCTACCCACCTTCACTCATCCCTCCAACTACTTCAGAAGACTCAGCCTTCCTTTCCTGGTCTCCTAACTTACCTCATGCTGCCTTTGCCTCTATCAACCTCCCCATGGAGTTCCCTGATCCCCAGGCTATGAACCCCGGCAAGTACAATACGACATCCATTTCCTCTCCCTGGTATCCAGCTCAGTGAGCTGGAGAGCAGATAATGAATGAACAAACAGATGGCAAAATGAACAGAGATCAGCTTGTTTCTCTTTCTTCTCCCTTCCTTTGGGCACTGTGAGATTGGTGCCCCAAAGAAGAAATGATTTAGCAATTCCATGGAGCCATTTTCCATTCTCCATACCCCTAAACTTCCAGCTTGACCCTCCACCTAGCTCCCACATTTCTAGATCTAACAGTAAAAGAACAACTACATAAGATGCCCCACAGTCCTCATTTCACTTCTCAGAGAGAACAATGTCAACAGATTTTCCTTTATGTGATGGATGCTGTGCCAGAACTCTGTGAATGACTTTTTAAATACTATGTTGAAGTGTTCTTGGGTTAAGAGGTGAGTCAGTTGTTTAAAGAACACTCACCTTAAGTTCTTTAAGGCCAAGCATGGCCTTAAGGCCCATGCCTATAATCCTAGCACTCTGTAAGGCCAATGTAGGAGGATCCCTTGAGCTCAGGAGTTCGAGATCAGCCTGAACAAGAGTGATACTCCATCTCTACTAAAAACAGAAAAATTAGCTGGGTGGGATGGCATGCACCTGTAGTCCCAGCTACTACAGAGGCTGAGGCAGGAGGATTGCTTGAGGCCAGGAGTTTGAGGTTGCTATGAGCTAGGTTTAGGCCACTGCACTCTAGCCTGGGCAACAGAGTGAGACTATTCTCTCAAAAAAAAAAAAAAAAAACACTTACAAAAAGAGGTGATTGCTTGATACACACCTGTTTG
>NW_003852427.1:1311105-1316123 GCF_000181295.1 Otolemur garnettii
GGGGAAGCAGATCACAGATTACATGATTTGAAATCATGTGATTTTCAAATACCTTCCTGGTTGTAAGATCCACAACTGGTCAGCTTGGTGTCCATAGCACAGTGGTTACAGCGCCAGCCACATGCACTGAGGCTGGCTGGTTAGAGCCCGGCCCTGGGCTAACTAAACAACAATGACAACTGCAACAAAAAAATAGCTGGGCATTGTGGCGGACACCTGTAGCGCCAGCTATTTGGGAGGCTGAGGCAAGGGACTCGCCTAAGCCCAAGAGTTTGAGGTTGCTGTGAGCTTTGACACCACAGCACTCTACTGAGGGTGACATAAACTGTCTCAAAAAAAAAAAAAAAAGATCCACAACTGATTACACACATAAATCTGAATAACTGACTTGCTCAAGGGCAATTAAAGGTGGCTCCCTAATAGGCTTATTTCAGGGCTAGCAGTGACCCTAGTCCAGCTTGGCTGCACATCACACCTGGATGTACCCAACCAGGGAGAATAGGTCTGCTGGTCTTACACAACAGACATGTGTCCAACAGGGAAGACATGGGGTCATCACAAGTCTAGGGCAGCAAACAGCCTCCAGGCCCCAAGAAAGCAGAAGACACAGCCCAGCCATGGCCAAACAGCCCCCATCTGTCCTAATTCAGATGTTTAGAGATGCGAAACAAAAGCTCAGAAAGCCCTGGGCAGAGGCCAGATAGAGTGGCTCATGCCTGTCATCCAGCACCTTCGGAGGCCAAGGCAGGAGGATTGCTTGAGCCTAAGAGTTCAAGACCAGCCTGGGCAACATAACAAGAACCCACCTTTATATAAATAAAAAAAATTAGCTGGGCATGGTGGCACATGCCTGTAGTCCTAGTTACTTGGGAGGTTAAGGCAGGAGGATCACTTGAGCCCAAGAGTTCAAGAGTGCAGTCAGCCATGATTGCGCCACTGCCCTCTAGCCTGGGCAACAGAGTGAGCCCCTGTCTCAAAAAAAAAAAAAAATTGTGGGCGGCACCTGTGGCTCAGAGTAGAGTACCGGCCCCATATACCAAGGGTGGCAGGTTCGAACCCAGCCCTGGCCAAACTGCAACAAAAAATAGCCGGGCATTATGGCAAGCACCTGTAGTCCCAGCTACATGGGAGGCAGAGGTGGGAGAATCGCTTGAGTCCACGAGTTAGAGGTTGCTGTGAGCTATGATGCCATGGCACTCTACCCAGGGCAAGAGCTTGAGGCTTTGTCTCAATAAAGAAAAAAAAAAAAAAAATCCAGGTGTGGTAGCTCATGCCTGGAATCCTAGCACTTTGGAGGCCTAAGAGGAGGATCATATAAGCTCAGGAGTTCGAGACCAGCCTGAGGAAGAGTGAGACCCCATCTCTACTAAAAATAGAAAAACTAGCCAGGCTTTGCGGTAGGCCCCTGTAGTCCCAGCTACTTGGAAGTTGAAGCAAGAGAATTGCTTGAGCCCAAGAGTTTGAGGTTGCTGTAAGCTATGATGCCAGAGCACTCTACCCAGGGTGACAGAGTGAGACTGTATGTAGCATACCTCTCGGCGACAGGACACAATTATAAGAGGGACCTTACATAACAAATGCAATCAGTGTAACCTAATTCTTTGTACCCTCAATGAATCCCAAAAAATAAGGAAAAAAAATGCAACCCTATACCTGGCTGCTGGCCATGAGCACTCCCAGGACCTCCCTGAGTCCTCAAAGGCCCATTCCCACTCTCCATCATGCCTGCCTCAGACTGGGAGGCAGAGTAAGAGAGCAACTTAAAATCTCTGGACTCCATGCCCCCATTCCAATTGGTCATGGTGACAATGCTCTAACAGGAGACACTGTGATGTTCTGACAACTGCTCTGCTCAGCAGGAGACAGCTCAGCCATAACTTCCTAATGAGAGTATGAGTGGAAGGTCCAAACCCAGGTTGAGTTGCTGGGGAATTGCAGACAGCCCCACAACTGGCCCACAGGGGCCCACCACTAGCTAGTGCCAAGCCAGAAAGACCAAGGCATCAGATGCTTTAAGGCCTACGCAGAGAGAAGGCCTCTGTTCCCTTGATTCAATGCCAGGAATTCTAAAACAAATGTACATATTTCCCTCTTCTTGACTAGCCCGTACTGGAAACCTGTGGTTATTTCCATCTCTAGAAGCATCGATGGCTGCCAGCCCAGGACCTCCAAGAGACCCTAATGTCAATTCAGAGCATGGGTTCTAAGACTTTACTCAAACTCTGGACCAAGGGATGCCTGAGGCCATTATGGTACAGATTCCATTTAGGTCCTGGAAGAAAGCTTTCCCACCATGCCTACGTGTGGCCACCAACACAATTTAAACTCCACCCCCGTTGCTCAAAGGAGTAGGGTGCCGGCCCCATATACTGGAGGTGGCAGGTTCAAACCTGGCCCCAGCCAAAAACTGCAAAAAAAAAAAAAAAAAAAAGGGAAATTAAAAAATTAAACTCCACCCCCATAACAACTATCCTAATCCCTTCTCAGCTATACCAGTCCCAGGCCCAGTGAGCCTCACAAGGAAAGGCCTTCATTCATCTCCTAGCAGGTCACGTGGGTAGCAAGGCTGTTTCTTTTTTTTTTTTTTGAGACAGAGCCTCAAGCTGTCACCCTGGGTAGAGTGCTGTGGCATCACAGCTCACAGCAACCTCCAACTCCTAGGCTCAAGTGAGTCTCCTGCCTCAGCCTCCCAAGTAGCTGGGACTACAGGCACCCGCCACAACACCTGGCCATTTTTTGGTTGCAGCCATCATTGTTGTTTGGAGGGCCCGGGCTGGGGATTCGAACCCGCCACCTTAGGTGTATGTGGCTGGCGCCTTAGCCGCTTGAGCCACAGGTGCCGAGCCGAGCAAGGCTGTTTCTGCATCTTACTCCACTGCCTAGGCCACAAGGAAACCACAGTGGATGACAAGGGAAGGACATCTCAGGTGAACCCAGTCCTGCATGGGCCTTGAGGTAGCACCTCTACCCCATTCAATACCACTCAGCTCCAGGCCTCTCACCTGATGCCCGTGGAGTGTATAGAGCAGCCGGCCCTCCATCAGGTCCAGGATCTTCAGGGTTGAGTCACTGGAGGCTGTGATCAGGTAGTTTCCCGATGGGTGGAAGGAGAGGGCATTTACTGCTGCACTGTGCACTGGAGGAAGGATATCAGTTAGGAGCTATCTAGGAGGCACAGGGCTCATAAGTGAAGCCTGAGACAGGCAATCAGGTCCAACTGAGGCTCAGCACAGGCCTCAAAGGGCTGGGCCAGGGTGGCCATTGCTCAGAAGAGCTGTGGAGAGCCCAATAAAGACCTCCCAGGAAAACAGCACAATCAAAGGACAGTAGAAGATCCAACCAGAGGCAAAGGTGAGCAGCAGGTAGAAACAGATGTGGCTCGCCATAAGCACCAAGTGATTCCTTCACCTCTCCTATAATGCTGAGCAGAAGCATAGCAGAGCACTCAAATACAGCATTTAATCTGTATTATATATTATTCTGTCTCGTATACTATTCCTTCAAGGAATCTCTGTCTCATATTCGATGCCTTCAAGGAAGCCAAATGGAAAACAAAACCCTTGAAATGCTAATACAATCCCACTGCTCTGCAGGAGAGGATGTGAGTGGGCAAGCAGAAGGTGAAGACACTCTCAGGGACTGGTCAAGCCCAGCCTCCCACTAGCCCACATGAGTAAGCATCTTTTTTTTTTTGAGACAGAGTCTTACTCTGTTGCCCTCAGTAGAGTGCCATAGCATCATGGCTCATAGCAACCTCAAACTCTTGGGCTTAAGCAATTCTCGTCTCAGTCTCCCAAGTAGCTGGGACTACAGGCACCCACCACAACGCCTGGCTATTTTTAGAGACAGGGGTCTTGCACTTGCTCAGGCTGGTCTCCAACTCCTGAGCTCAGGCAATCCACCCACCTCAGCCTCCCAGAGAGCTAGGATTACAGACATGAGCCACTGTACCCAGACTCTGAGTAAGTGTCTTGACCCTGCTAAGCCTCAGTTTATCCATCTATGCCACAGCACCCAAGTATTAGGGGTTCTATGGGGATGTGCTACCAGGTTAAGCCCCTAAGGCCTTTGCAAAGTGAGGCCTCAGGCCTCAGTGCCAACATGGATGTCCCTCTCCTCCACTCCTCTCCTCCCCCACATTCCATGTAACTCTACACCCTGTCATTTTACCTACACAGCTTGCTTGATTCTGTCCATAGCTCTTTTCCCTACTGCCCCAGCTGAAGCCCCACTGTCTGTTCTGGGATCCCTCACTCCAAGATGCAGCCACACCAGCTCTGTCAATTCCCCCAGCCGTTGAGTCTTTCTACCACTTGTTCCCAATAGGCCTGAGAGACTCTTGCCTTTCCCTTCCCTGGACTTTAAAAGTTCACTACTTGAAGTACCTCATCCAAGAAGCTTCCTCTGACCTCATCATTGGGGACACTCCCTTTCTTTGTCCTTCCAAAACACAATAAATCTCCCATGGTTCACTCTTCACATTTATACGCAGCTATCTGATCCATGTCTGGGTTTCTCATGAGACCATGGGCTCCATCAGATAGGGGCTATCTTGAGTCCCTGGCTCCTGGCTCAGTGTCTAGCACCAAGTGGGACCCAGAAAGTAGCTGGTGAGCAGGTACTTAGGGCGGTGTCCGTAATTCCCAGCAGCTCAGCTCCCTGTCCTGGGGCAGGTTACTGAGAATGACTGAATCTTGGTTTTCACATCTGTAAAGTAGGAAGTGCTGTCTCACAGGATGGGTATGAGAATCAAAAATAAATGTCAAGTGTTTTACAAGCTCAAAAAAAAAGAAAAAAAAAAAAACAGAAAAAATAAAGGTCCCAGCAGGTTACGCAGCCCTCTCTCAAGACCAACAGCATAAGGCAGCACCTGTGGTTCAGTGAGTAGGGCGCTGATTTCATATACCAAGGCTGATGGGTTCAAACGCCGCCCCAGCCAAATAGCAACAAAAAAATAGCCAGGCATTGTGGTGGGTGCCTATAGTCCCAGCTACTCAGGAGGCTGAGGCAAGAGAATC
>NW_003852427.1:1316221-1317537 GCF_000181295.1 Otolemur garnettii
AAAAAAAAAAAAAAAAGGGCAGTGGCTCAAAGGAGGACACTGGCCCCATATGCCGGAGATGGCGGGTTCAAACACAGCCCCGGCAAAAAACTGCAAAAAAAAAAAAAAAGATCAATGGCATATTCTGAGTTAAGCTGGGTCTGAGCTAGGCAGTCCAGATAGAGGCAGAGCAACTGTACAGCCGATATATGAACCAGCTGCATAACAGACTCTTACTCATGATAGCTGCTAAAGAAGATTCTGGCACCTTCCTTCCCATTACCACAGGCCTGATGAGGCTAAAATAATCATGACCCTACCAATTGCTACAAACATAAAGGCAAATTCAAAACCAACCCCTCACCGCAGCACCAACAGACCACAGCAGCTACTGCTGGGCTGATAAACATATATACCATAAAAAAAGCCCTTAGCAGGAGGAACACAGAGACCCTCAGATGCCAGCCGTGCTGACGTGCTAATGTGCTGGGGAATATGGATACGTGTTCCCATACACACTTAGGAGAGACAGCCAAGGCTTTACATAAGATGATATTTATATCTGAACAACATGCTCCAAGTGCCAGGAGCTTCAGGAGGCAGCCTGGAAAGAGGCCACCAAGGTCTCTACAGCTAGTTTCTTGAGGCAGAATACAGAGACCCCCTAGCCTGCACTGAGATAAAGGCTGCCCTCATCCCCACCTGGGACAGATCAAGCAAAAGAAGCCACTGGCACAAGGGGAGGCCAGAGGGAGGGTATACACAGGGAGCTCAGGGCTTCACCAGCATAGCACCACCAAGGCAAAAGTGTTGGCATATATATACCACATCAAGGCCTGACCCCTGGCCAAGCCCGTGGAGGAACAGAAGCTCTCCCCATGAAGGGAAACAGAATCCTCACTCCACATGCCAGAAATACCAATAAATACCTAGAGCCATTTACTCTAGGAGGGAGCTTGGCCTGGCACACCAGGCTTTGGGAGATGCCCTAGACATCAGGACCCATCCTGCCTTTCCCCATTTGCTCTCCTGCATAATGCACTGGCCAGGCCAGCCTCTGCTCCCATGCCACCCTGCTTCTGTAGAGGTGGTGGGGAGGCAGCAGTCCAGGGAGGCCTCATCTTCAGAACCATCCCTACATGATTGTCCCTCATCAGGGCACAGCTATCTCATGAGGGGTAAGCCTCCCATCACAATCTCCTAAACAGCAACTATCCAGAAATGATCCACTTTTATCAACTTCAAAACTGCAGACCTAGGCTCGGTGCCTGTAGCTCAAGTGGCTAAGGCGCCAGCCACATACACCTAAGGTGGCGGGTTCAAATCCAGCCCGGGCC
>NW_003852427.1:1317719-1323599 GCF_000181295.1 Otolemur garnettii
AAAAAAAAAAACTGCAGACCTTCTTCCTGGCTCCATAGCAAGGTATCAGTGATGACACACCCTGCCATTTGGGTGGCAGCTATGAGCTCTTTGTTCTTATCCTCCAATTTCCACCCCAAAGAGGGAAATTCAACTCAAGATCAGAGATATACCAATGTCAAACCCCTCTGGAGGACCAGGAGCCCAGGGAGGGTAGAATGAGGCCACCACAGCCCCTATCCCCAAACCAGGAACTGATGATGGCTTGTGGGCAACAGGTAGCCTAAAGAAAGACCTGATATCCACAATCCATTCTGCCCACACTGCTCTGTATATAGAGGCCCACTACTTGATGGGCTCCAAACTGACCAAGGGGCCCAGAGAATGCCTGGGTGTGCAAGTAGGAGGTACCCTTCTGGAGCAGAGTAAGCCTGACCCTGGCCTGTCACTGAGTAATGCACCTGCACATGCCATTAACCACAAAGCATATTACGGGTTCTGGGACGGAGGCTGCTATTCAGATGTTTGAACAGTCTTAACGTGGGCTCAGAGCATATGGAGCTAACTATCTCATAGGGATTGGCACTCTTGGGGCTCCACCAGCCCATCAACTCCTTACTGAATTGGTAAATCAGAACTGTTCCCCACAGCAACAGGCCAGAGCCAAGAGACTCCCTGCCTGACAGAAATGGCACCAGCTGCCCCTGGTAGCCCAAAGCCCCAAGCAGGCTCCCACTCCAACAACCTAAGCCAAAACAGGAAGTGCCCTTCCCAGAGCACAATCATGAGATGGCTGGACATAGGCAGGCTGGGGCTTGCTAGCCACATACTACAATATCTTAACCAAATTCTCTCAGAAGAGCACATCATCTTCATACACCTGAAGCCACTCAGAAGTGCCTGGTGCCCATCCAGTTACCAGAGGGAGACAATGGACATCACTGTGTTCTGAAAAATTTTCCCCTGGGTCTCTTAGGAATCAGAGACAGAAAACAGATCAGGCATCTGCTGCCACAGTACTAGGAGCCCTTCTTGAAGAATCAGCCTCCAAAGAGATCCCACTGTTCCTATGAGAATGGGACAGCCTCTCAGACCTCTCAGAAAACCCTAGATCTAGACAGATCTGGCCAGGTACCTCCACCAACGAAGAGGTCATTCAGTCCTTTGACGGTGAGTCTAAAGGCTGTGGGATGAGTTTGTTAGCATGTAAATACTAATGTGCCATGGCATTGAGCAGGAGCTCAGAGGGGGTACCAGTCATGTTTGCAGGGTACTCCAAGTTCCTCTAAGCCTCCAATCTAAAATAGGGCTTAGGAACAAGATGCTGCAGGCCATGGAGTAGCTCCATCACAAGAGGCAAGGCCAGTAGCACAAGCAGACTGCAATCCCTCAGCAGGACCTGTCAGCCTCACACACTTAGGCCACACAGATGGGGCTCATCTGCATCCAGCCACACCTCCCCTACCCCGACTACTGCCAAACCTGCTCCCTCAAGAATCCTAGGGCTCTCTTGCCAGCACCCACCACTCTCCTCAACTGCTCTGCAGCTCTACCTCCTGAACACCCTTTCACAAGACCTTTCTCTCCTTCGCTTCCTGGCTCTGCCCTCCTGAAACCCTCCCATCTTGGGAGACAGAGTTCATACCCCTCACTCTGGCTGCTTTGTGGAGCTTTCTCTTCCATGGTCACTCAATTGGTGGGGTCCAAGATGTGGCCTCAGCCCTTCTCCCATTCCAAATCCTGGGCCCAGCTGGCCCCTCCCCACACACAGTGTCAGCTTCTACCTCTACTCAATCTCTAGAACCCAACTTTTAGCCTGGCCCCTCCCTTGCTCTAATGCTAGCCCTCTTTTTGACATCAGGCATGGAGAGCCCATCCACCAGTCACTGGAACACCCCAGCCTCCACCCAAACACGCTATCCTCTCAGATGTCCTCCCTCCCTTCATTCCTTAAGCAACAAGGCCAGTCTCAGCATTGCCAGACAGGCCTCATCTTTGAGACACTGGGCCAGAGATGGCATTCAAAGCTCTGCCCAATGGGTATCTGCTACTACACCCCATGAACACCAGGCCCAGGCTCCTGATCCATCGCAGGTCTTTGATCCTCCTAAGGTCACCTAGAGATCCTTGCCTACCAGTGTCAAGACCTATATAGCATAGACCACATATCTACCCTTTTTATCACATAATCCTTAAGTGGATTTTCCCACCAGATCCATATAAGGCCCATAAGGAAGGCCCTATTATCACCTTATACCAAAAGAACCAGAGCATATAATACTACTTCCCTGCCTTTCACCTTCCCTTCCCTACCTCTACACCTGCCCACCCTCCCCAGCCCACTGTTCAGCAGACATGCCTGATCCCCAACCAACCTACCCCTGACTCAGGCCTAGCCCACATTAGAAAACAGGCCTCTAAGGTTGAAGGAGAAAAGGGCAAACCCTTTGCTGCTCAGTTCTAAAAGCCTCTGTCTGAATAAGTATCAATGATAAACCGCAAGGCACCCTATGTAAAGAAACAGTTTTTGTGGCCAGCCCCTGCCACCTGGTGGTGGTGTAGGGTATTACAAGCCTTAACCAATTAGACTGTCCTTATCAGACCAGATTCCCAGACACTAGCACCAAGACTCTCAGCATCATCTCATGTCAATGTCATCATCAATGACACTCTACCTGTTCCCCTCACTTTGTACCAGCCAGTCTCAGTTCTTGACATGAACCAACTCATTAACCCTCTCCATACCACCTATGACAAGCCTCATCATTGTCCCAAAGGCTCCATGGAATCAAGTGACCTGCCCTACGTCACACAGCTGGGAATGCTAAAGCTGGCTGTAGAGCCCACCATCCAGCACGTGCTTTTCAAGACTAGGAATTTCTCATTTATCCCCCAAACAGTTCTGCCCCCAAAAGTCCAAGATTCAGGGTGGCGCTTGTGGCTCAGTGAATAGGGCGCCGGCCCCATATACCGAGGGTGGTGGGTTCAAACCCGGCCCGGCTGAACTGCAACCAAAAAAAAAGAAAAAAAAAATAGCCAAGCGTTGTGGCAGGCACCTGTAGACCCAGCTACTTGGGAAGCTGAGGCAAGAGAATCACTAAAGCCCAGGAGTTGAAGGTTGCTGTGAGCTGTGTGACACCATGGCACTCTACCAAGGGCAACAAAGTGATATTCTGTCTCTACAAAAAAAAAAAAAGTCCAAGAGTCAGCTAGGAGGGGCTTGTGGGGAGTGTTAAGGGAGAGCTATGAACCCCAAGCTCCACACCTGTGTATACCCATGTCATTCCCACTTCAGGTGTGGATTAAAGTGAGCCCACAAACTTTAAATTCAGTTCCAGGTCAATGACCACAGGTTTTTGGTTTTGTTTTTTTTTTGAGACAGAGTCTCACTATGTCGCCCTCAGTAGACTGTCATGGTATCACTGCTCACAGCAAACTCCAACTCTTGGGCTTAAGCCATTCTCTTGCCTCAGCCTCCCAAGTAGCTAGGACTATAGCCTCCCACCATAACGCCTGACTATTTTTTTGTTGCAGTTGTCATTGCTGTTTAGCAGGCCCCAGCCAGGCTTGAACCCACCAGCCTTGGTGTATGTGGCTGGCATCCTACTCACTGAGCTACAGGCACCAAGCCATGACCACAGTTCTTCAAACAACTCCAACTTTGCTTCCTTCCTGGTCTCAGCCCTGTGCAGTCTGACCCATCCCTGTTCTGCCTACTGCACAACTCCTAATTTCTCCTATGGCGCTTGGCAGCATGAGCCCCATCCCCAGCCCTGGGGTGCCTCATGGCCCTGATCAGTCATACTTGTTCCCAGGCCTGTTCCATTCCCCAACACCTTCAGCCAGCTCTTCCTGAACATATCCAAGTGTGCCCTCACCCCCACCTCCCACCTGGAGGTAACATTAGCCCATGTCCATTGCCCACCACTCTGCCTTCTGAGTGCTACAATTCAATCAGAAAGTATAGTCCTGGGCCTACCTCCTGAAACCTGGTCACTAGCTAAGCCAGCCTTCCATATGACTTATGGCTCTCCATCAGTGCAAGACATCGTCAGGCCAGTGGTAAACAAAGTCCCACCAACACTGACCTCTACTGACAGCTCTGCCCCCTTTGCTATAGGTCAAAGGTTGTTGTTACCTTGACCACGTAGGGCAGGGCCTCCATCACAGGGAGAGGTAACTAGCATATACAGCCCCTGAGAGATGGCCCTGAAGGGCATCCGTGGCCCTTCCCATCTGTCCCTGGAGCATATGTGAAATGCTTCTACCTTGGAGGTGGGCACCAAAGGGCTTGCTCAAAGCCAGGTAGCCTCACATTTCATTGCCAGGCCAAGGTTCCAACAGGGCAGCCATGCTACAGACCACCCAGTCCTGGAATCTCAAACCAGAGACTCCTCCCCACCCAAGGCCATCCTCAGGCCCTTTAAGCATCACAGCAATAAACTGACACCTAGCACCAGTAGTTCCATCATGGCTGTTCATGTGCCCAGGAGGTCGTTCGACACTCACACTGATAATGCTGCAAGAGCCGGTGAGTCCGCACGTCCCACACCTTCACTGTGTTGTCCATTCCGGCAGCAGCGATGCATGTACCACTGGGATGGAAGTCCACATAGGTGACAAAACTGGAAAGACAGGGGCCACCATGCACTGTAAGAGGTCTGCCCTGGCTCAGAATACTTATGCCTGTGCTTTTCTGCTCATGCTGTTCCCTTGACCCAAACACCTCCTTTCTGCCAAGTTTCTTTAACAGGTGGCCAAGGGAAAGTAACAAGTAGGAGGTAAGAACAGTGGTCAGTAGTGAACCAAGGCAAACTTACCAAGGACCCTGTCCCACCATCAATTTTTAAATACAAGTAGAGAAAGCTGTCATCAAATCCAAAGGTCAGTGGGGCTATTCTGGGGTTTTCATAGTTGGAGCTGGTACCCTTGCTAAGGCTGACTACAGATCCTGTCACCTGAGGCTCAGGAGGGAAGGCCCAGCAGAGCTATAGGGCTCCTGGCCCACCTATCTCTAGGAGACAGGCCAAGGGCCCTCACTTATCCATACTTAACACCTGGGCTGGTACCATGTCCAGCTCTCAGAATAAGCCCTTACCTGTGGTTCCCAGGCTAACTAAGGAGAGCAAAAGCTGAGGTCCCTTTAGGAACCTGGAATGGTTGAGCCCCTACTCAAATGCAGGCTCCTCCTTCTCAATGATGTGGTACAATATGAACAACCACCACTTACCACAAGAACCTGATGAAGCTTTCACTTGTAAACATCACTGTAGGTAAACTAAAAAGTGAAGGGAAAAAAAGAGAGGCCTAAAGAATTGAGGTTCAGTGTTCCTATTATTTGTGGGAAGGGCTTGGGGCTAATCCTTCCTTTCACACAGGAAAAGATAAAGAGGTTGGTTGCCAGCCCTTGCAAAAGACATAGACAAACAGCAGTTGAGACACGACCGCCAGCCTACACAGGTCCTGCTACTGAAGGCCACTGGGCCTCCTCACACTCAGATGTAGGCTCTGTGCTTGAACACCTGCAGCATCCAAGGACTCACCCGCCATGCTCACAGTATGAGTAGATACACTCCCGGCTGTTCTTGTCCCACAGCTTGACAGTCTTGTCATCACTGGCAGAGACGATGAGCCGCCCATCAGGGGAAAACCTGAACCAGACGGGGGATGAGTCACACTACCAACTGACAGATATCATGGGTACCACACATATCTTCCACAGCAACCCTTCCCTGAGTGCCTTCTACCTGACCCCCAAAACCACCTGAACTGGCATGCCCTCTTCTTGCCCCAAGTGATCCAGGCCAAGTGGCTTCCCTTCTTTGTGAGATGAATTAGAATGATGTCAAAATGATATCTATGTGAGACAACATATTTTTTCTATTTTTTTTTTTTTTTTGC
>NW_003852427.1:1326872-1329822 GCF_000181295.1 Otolemur garnettii
AAAAAAAAAAAAAAAAAAAGGCAGGAATGTCCCGGAGTTGCACCACCAAAGGCCCAGTGTGGGCTTATGATCTTCAGTTTGCCAACCAGCCCCTCCTATTCTCAGGACTCTGGTCATAAGACCTCAAAGAACAATTAGAGGCTTTCCAGGACAAAGGAAGGAAGGTACCCTGGACAATGATTAACCTGCAGGGGGTCCCCAGAAGAACACAGCTCAATGGTCCTCAACCTCTGACTCCCATGGTTCCCTGGTATCCTCTGGTCACACCCAACCCCTTCCTCTGAAGCAAAGGTATCTGACACATGAGAAAGCTCTGCTGAAAGGAATCAAAAAAACTAGAAGTAGCCATATCTGTTATCTGTATTCTTAGACCTTGAAAGGTCTGTTGGGTCACCTAGCCCCTCATCCACACAGCACTGAGTCAAAGAGAGGGAAAGCCTCTAGGCCAAACCCCCTCAAAGACCTAGACCCCCTTCCTTCCCCAGCACCAGCTCAGGCACAAAATCAATCTCTAAAAAGAACACCCCACAGGAATAGGCAAGCCTTATTGTCAGAGACTCAAGTACAAACTCCAGATCTCCACTTACCTACCATGTGCTCTGGGGCAAGATACTGTACTGCCCTGAGCCTCTGTTTCCTCATCTGCTAAATGTATATGGTACCCCCTAACTTGCAGAACTCTCATGAGGATCAGGAAGAAAATGTACAAACAGTATTGACATATCCTTAGCAGTTACTATTGCTCCTAAGTTATCCCTATTGACTTGGCTTGTGCTATGTCATCATAGTCAGAGGGTCATCAGGGATGACAGTAGACTAACTTATGTGTCATGCATCAGTTCAGTGAACTTCTCAACAACTTACAAGGCTGGGCAGCTCCTGTGGCTCAGTGAGTAAGGCGCCAGCCCCATATACCGAGAGTGGCAGGTTCAATTGGCCTTGGCCAAACTGCAACAAAAAAATAGCCTGGCATTGTGATGGGTGCCTGTGGTCCCATCTACTTGGGAGGCTGAGGCAAGAGAATTGCCCAAGCCCAGGAGCTGGAGGTTGCTGTGGGCTGTGATGCCACAGTACTCTACTGAGGGTGACAAAATGAGACTCTGTCTCTAAAAAAACCCAAAAAATTTACAAGGTAGGAACTTTCATTGTTCCCATTTTATAGATAAGGAAACAGGTCAGAAAGATTAAAGAGAGGTAAGTAACTAGTCCAAGGTCACAAGCTAGCACTCAGCAGCCCCTTGAAGCCGTCTTTCAACCCCCAGATCCCTCTAAAGGTCTCCAGACAGGGCAATGCTCACTTGGCACAGCGGACCCAGTTGATATGCTGGCTCAGGGAGAACAGAAATTTCTGGCGGTGAGTTGACCACACCTTGATTGTCTTGTCATCAGAGGCTGTCACAAGGGATTGGCCATCACTGCAGAAGTGAACACTCCTCACTGTGGCTGTGTGTGCACGAAACACAGTTGACTCACCTTTGCTACAAGGATAGGTATCAAAAGTCAGGAAACCTGTTACATGAGGGTACACAACTATATCAAAGCTCTCCTTCCCCCACAGATACCCTTCCCAAAATCAGTCAAACCTAAGTACCCCAGTTCCCAAAAGGAAAGGGCAAAACCTCTCCTACAGGAACAGAACACCACCCCTGCCCCCCATCCACATGCGAGCAGGATCAGGTAGTATTTCTTCAAGGATGGCTAGGATCAGCCCAGAACTGAGAAGAGGGCTTCAAATGAAGATCCAGCCTCTCATGGTACCTCCTCAGAAAAGGGGTAGACTTCCCATTGTGACTACTCCCAAGCCAAGGTAGGAGTAGGACAACTCTGGCATAGGGTCCCAGACTCTGACAAGCCCCTCAAAGTCTACAACTCACACATTGGGTACCCAGATGCGGACAGTCTTGTCTCGGGAGCCTGAGGCAAGAAGGTGTCCCGAAGGGGAGAAGTTCACACAGGTGACAGCGTCCTTGTGGCCCGTGAAGCGGTAGGCACGTGACTGGGGCTTCATGTGCCAGACCATGAGGCACGAGTCCATGGAGCCACTGGCTGAGGAGAGTAGGTGATGCTATGAACCTCAACTCCAGTAGGCCTCAAGTTGCGCCAGGACTCTGAGGAGGCAGGGAGAGTTCCACCTTCCCCAGCATCCACAAGCAGGGCAGTGAGAAGGCTCCCCACAGAGCAGGCCACACCTCCAGTGACTGCCCACTACCAATTTAGAGGGCCCAGCAATTCTCCAAGCAGTATGCCCACATGAGAATAAGACTGACAAAGGCCCATCATGTACCAACACAGGGCTACAAGTGAGAGCTCTGGAAAAACTTATCACCACAGGGCCCTAGGTGTCCCTAGAGACACACCCTAAGGGCACAAGAGAGCAAGTCCTCCCAATACAGGAGTGCTACCCCAACCTATTCAGAGAGGCCAACTCAATAAGAGGCCTAGAGGAAGTCCCCAAAACAGACCAAAAATGATTTCAGTTCCCTCTTAGCCTACAGCACACCATTAGGGCAGCAGCCTCTGGCAGAAGCCTTGATAATAAGATGAAGGGGCAAGCCTTGTCCTTGAGAACAAGAAAGTGCACTCATAAAAGTTGTGTAAAAGGCCAGGTGCAGGAGCTCACACCTGTAATCCTAGTACTCCAAAGAGGAAGTTGAGGCAGGAGGATCTCTTGAGCTTACAAGTCCAAGACAAACCTGAATAAGAATGAGACCCTGTCTCTATTAAAAATAGAAAAATTAGCCAGGCACAGTAGCTCATGCCTGTAATCCTAGCACTTTCGGAGGCTAAAGTGGATGGATTGCTTAAGCTCAGGAGTTTGAGACCAGCCTGAGCAAGGGTGAGACCATGTCCCTACAAAAAATAGAAAAACTGGCTCGGCACCTATGGCTCAAGTGGCTAAGGCGCCAGCCACATACAACTAAGGTGGCGCGTTCGAATCCAGCCCAGGCCC
>NW_003852427.1:1329894-1337652 GCF_000181295.1 Otolemur garnettii
AGGCTGAGGCAGGAGACTCGCTTGAACCTAGGAGTTGGAGGTTGCTGTGAGCTGTGATGCCACAGCACTCTACCCAGGGGGATAGCTTGAGGCTCTGTCTCAAAAAAATTAAATAAATAAATAAATAAATAAAATAAAAACAAAAAATAGAAAAACCAATTGGGTATTACGGCAAGTGCCTGTAGTCTCAGCTACTTGGGAGGCTGAGGCAGGAGGCTCTCTTGAGCCCAAGAGTTTGAGGTTGCTGTGAGCTATGATGATGCCATGGCACTCTACCCAGGCTGAAAGAGTGAAACTCTGTCTCAAAACAAAGCAAAACAAAACACCACTGTGTATGAACCCCTATGCAACCAAGAAAGAGAGTCACTCAAATGCAGCTTAAGGGTAGTGGGGAAAATGGGGTCCCTGGTTCTGTTCAACATTCTTCTCACTAGTAGGCCTCTTAAACAAGGAATGCCATATTACTGTGGGCAACAGAATCAATAAAAACTCAAGGAAAAGGAGCCACTGTTTAGGGCTCAATCCACAGAACAGACCCAAGAGAGGGATAGGGTAATGCAAGAAAAAGCCCATAACCCAATCCCACCCTCAAGGGCTGTGGAACCTTGGCAAGGCTGCTAATCTCTCTGAACTCAAATTCTTCATATGTAAAATGGGGCTCACAAAGCCCAGCACCCAGGGAGCTGGCAGGTAGAAGCAAGATGCAGATCTAGACAAAGTTGTGCTGTCCTTGGTGTGCTCTCCTCCCCAGCACACACCTCCTTAATAGAAACTTGGCCCTCTCAGCTCACAACCTAGTGCTTGGACAGGACATCTCCTCTTACCCAGCTGTTTCTTGTTGAGACTGAAGTCCACACAGGTAACTGCATCTCGGTGGCCCTTAAAATGCCTCTCCAGCGAGGGATCCTCCTGGGGGAGAGCCATGATCAAATGTGTGAAGCCTGGGTGAGGAAGGGGCTTTCCCGGGGCCAAGACTCTTCCTACAACAGCCAGGAGGCGTTAAAAATGCTCAAGGCATGCTCTTATATAAAGAAAATCTTAAAAGATCCACTAAAAACTATTAGAACTAATAAATGAGTTCAACGTTGCAGGATACAAAATCAATTCACAAAGATCAATTGTATTTCTATACATTAGCAATAGGCATTCCAAAAATAAAAGTAAGAAAACAATTCTACTTATGATACATAAAGAATAAGACACCTGGGAATAATTTAACAAAATAAGTGCAAGACTTGTACAGTGAAAATGACAAAATATCACTGAGAGAAATGAAAGAGGACCTAAAAAATGGAACATCTCATGTTTATGGACTGGAAGACATAATATTAAAACGCAATAATCCCCATATCAGTCTAGATTAAATTCCTGTTAAAATCCAAGGTGCCCTTTTTACAGAAATTGACAAGCTAGATCCTAAAATTCATATGAAAATGTAAGATACCCAGAAAAAAAAATCTTTAAAAAAGAATAACAACAAACAAACAAAAATAGCCACTGTGGAAAAGTTTGGCAGTTCCTCAAAAAGTTAAACTGAGAGTTAGCAAATGATCCAGTAATTCTAGGTAAATACCCAAAAGAATTAAAAACGTGGTTCACACAAAAACTTATATACAAATGGTCACAGCAGCATTATTCTTAGTAGCCAAAAAGTGAACAAACCCAAATGTCTATAAACAGATAAATGAATAAACCAAAGGTGGTATATCCATACAACAGATTATTAGCCATCAAAAAGAATGAAGTACTGATACAAACTGCAACATCATGAGCCTTGAAAACATTATGCAAAGTGAACGAAGTCAGGCATGAAAGGCCACATTTGGTCTGATTCCATTTGTACGAAAAGCTCAGGCTGGGCACGAGGCCTGGCACGGTGGCTGACACCTATAATCCTAGCACTCTGGGAGGCCAAGGTGGGTGAATTCCTTGAGCTAAGGAGTTCTAGACAATCTGAGCAAGAGTGAGACTACCTCTATAGTAAAAAAAAAAAAAAAAATACAAAACATTAGCTGGACATTGGGATGGCCACCTGTAGTTCAGGAGGCTGAGAAATTTGCCTAAACCCAGGAATTCAAAGTTGCTGTGAACGCGGCTGATGCCATGGCACTCTAGCCTGGGTGACAAAGCGAGACTATCTCAAAAAAAAAAAAAAAAAAAGTCCAGAATAATCAAATCTATAGAGACAGAAAGTAGTGATTTATGATTGCGAAGGATTAAGGGAATGGGGAATGGGAAGATATGGAGTGACTATGATGATTATTAAGTGTAGGTTTCTCTTTGAAGAGATGAAATGTTCTGAAATTAGATACTGATGACAGGTGCATAACTCTCTGAGTATATTAAAAACCACTGAAATGGCCACCCCGCACCCCAGCCAGCTAGCGTCCTTTGTGCCTCTCGGCCCAGACTTCAGGAGACCTCACCAAAATGCCATGTCAGATGGAGAATGCCATGGAAACCATGATGTTCATGTTTCACAAATTTGCTGGGGATAAAGGCTACTTAACAAAGGAGGACCTCAGAGTGCTCATGGAGAAGGAGTTCCCGGGATTTTTGGCAAATCAAAAAGACCCAGACTCTGGCCTTAGACAAAATAATGAAGGACCTGGACCAGTGCTGAGATGGCAAAGTGGGCTTCCAGAGCCTCTTTTCCCTAGTTGTGGGCCTCACCATCGCGTGCAACGACTATTTTGTAGTACACATGAAGCAGAAGGGCAAGAAGTAGGCAGAACCAAGCAATTAATCTGCCCTGAAAAGTGTTCTCTCAAAGGATTGCTTTAAACATCAGCCCCACAGCTTCTCCCTATATAAGGATTTCATGAGCAGATCAGGATCCTTAGAATATATACAAATAAAATCTAACTCCCATTTGTCAAGCAGAGAAGAAAAAGTTAATTAAATGCCAGATGAGCTTTTGTTTTTTACATTGTTTGCATTCCCTTGCCCTCAATAAACATAATCCTATTTTTAGTTCCAAAAAAAAAAACAACCCACTGAACTGTACACTTTAACAGGTGAATACAGCTGGGCGCAGTGGCTCACACCTACAATCCTAAAACTCTGAGATGTCAAATCAGGAGGATCATTTGAGCCCAGGAATTTGAGGCTGGCAGTGAGCTATGATGTTACTGCACTCTATTCAGTGCAATGAAGCAAGACACTATCTCAAAACAAGAAATAAAAAATGCATTTATGACACATGAACCTCTCAATAAAGTTATTATTTTAAAAGCTCAGAGAGAGAAACTAGGAGCCCTTCAGCACCACCCCCATCTCAGGAATCAGATCCCATCATCTCAATCCCACCAACGACTGATCAGCGAACCCACAGGTCAACTCTGGACAGGCCCCTGGTGAGATCACCATCACCTCCACTATACCTAACATCTGAGAAACAGCAGGGCCATTCAGGACACTGCTTAGGAAGACACTAGACAGAATACTCCAGAGACACACTTGAGCCAACAACAGCTCATGTCTTGGCATCTACCTCTCAGATGTACCTCATCTCCCCTCTACCCCAGACATCAGAAACTTCAAAGAAGCATTATGGGCTGGGTGTGATGGTTCATGCCTGTAATCTTAGCACTCTGGGAAGTTGAGGCAGGTGGATTGCCTGAACTCACAAGTTTGAGATCAGCCTGAGCCAGAATGAGACCCTCTCTCTAAAAATAGCTGAATGTCCGTGGCAGGCACCTGTAGTCCCAGCTACTTGTGAGGCTGAGGCAAGAAAATCGCTTAAGCCCAAAGGTTTGAGGTTGCTGTGATTTGTGATGCCAAGGCACTCTAGTGAGGATAACAAAGTGAAACTATCTCAAAAAAAAAAAAATAGCATTATGGGTGCTCCGGAGAGCCCAAAGGCTCCTCTTGGAAAAAGATGTCACTGGGGCAAAGCAAAGCCACTGCCACCCCATAAAGCTGTTAACTAGAACAAAGGTTCTATGGCTCTGTGCCCAGCTCCACCCCAAATACACCTGCCTGAGTTCCCCTTTCAACAACAGAGAGAGTGGTAGTTGGCAGAGAGCCCCTAACAGAGCAGTACCTGCCCCACTCAGCCTCCAGCCCTCACCCGAGACTCTTGAACGAACAAGGTAGGAGAGTGCTTGCCTGCCTCTAGGCTCAGTGGGCAGAAGCAAGTTCAGGTCCACCCCTTACTAGTGGGCCCCTTGGTATCTCCCAACACTCTCTCCCCTCTGTAGCTCTCTGCAAATGGGCCTCATCTCCCTTAACAGTGGCTTATATGTCGGGAGAGGGGGCAAGGTTACAGGGTGAATACCAAACTGGGGGTCAAAAATATTGACCCTCTGCCTAAGTCCTCAGATGCCTAAGGAGGCCACAGGCTACCACCCAGCATCCCTGACTCTCCACCCATCCAGAGGGTTGGGCCGGTTCAAAACGACCTCCCAAAATGACCGCTTTGAAGTGTTCCTCTCTGGTCTCTGGAGAAGCCTAGAACTCAAACAGGGCGGCCCCGCCCAGGTCACACTGCAGGCCTGGGCCATCCCAAGGATCCCAGTACCTGCTGTTCCCCCAAAGGAGCGGGATGTACCCTCGACAAAACCCCACACAGTCACCCACTGTTCAGAATGAGGAGACAGACTACAGAGGCCCGACAATGGTCGCAGGTCACACCTAGGTTGGGACATACTCGTATCCTCCCTGCTAAGGTGCAAACCCTAGAGGAGGGGACTTGTTCGCCCCAAAAGCCCCGCACAGGGCCTGGCAACCAGGGGCGATCAGTTAAGTGCTCTGGCTCAGCGCCCTCCACAGGACAGTAAACGGGGCTTGAGGGAACTGCCCTGCACCCGGCGCTCCACCCGCCCCTCTCACAGCGGTCACTCCGGCCGGCCAGGCGCCCACTGTCCCAGCGTGGAGCCTAAAGCCCGGGGGCCGGCAGTGGCAGGGACTTACCGGGCAGGGAGCAGCCATGACGGAACTCGAGGCGCCACAGGCGCCAGAAGAGCCCGAGGCCTCCGCAACAGCCGTTACAACCAGTTCAGTTTCCGCGCCCCCAACGGCAGCCAATAGCAACGCGAACCCCGCGCCACGTCCCGCCCACCGCAATTAAAGGAGACGCTCCTCAGCTTTTTACCCCCGACCAGAGGCAGTGCCGTGTGACCGGTACCGCGACCTCCGAGCCCAGCTCTGCCCGGCCAGTCAACCCACAGACGCCGCCGCCAAAGCCTTTTGTCTCCCCTCACTCATTCCTCCTGAGAAGTTAAAAAGGCCAGGATAAGCGTTCGCCCCACCAGCCCATGGCCTGGCTAACGTAACGGCGAGCGCAGCCTTCTGGGAAACGTAGTTCCACGCCGTCCACTCCCCTGAGTCTGGAGGATGGTGGGACTACATTTCCCAAGAGGTAGGCGGAGCTTACCATTGACCCGAAGTCCTTAGGATCCCGGAAGCGGTGAACACGTGGTCACTATGTTTGTGTTCCCTTAAAGCACCTACGCTCGCCAGCGCAGCCAGGTTTTCGAGCAAAACACCATTAAGAACTAATTATTCGCCCCTCCGGAACTCTTTAAATGGTTAGCTCCTCCGAACGCTCTTAAGACAAAAGTCTACTTAAAAGAAAAAAAGAGTCACTTGGAATCACAGCCATAGACTGGAGAGATCTAGGTTCGAGTCTTAGTTTTCGCCTCGATTTGCTGTGTGATCTCAGGAAGAAAGCCTCTGCTTCTGTGGGCCGGTTCCCCCATTTGTGATAAAAGGGAGTGTGATGCCGCCCGGCCCTCTCAGGACCGACCCTTCAATACTTTTAAATGTTTAAAAGGAGGTGGCAATCCAGGGGCCTGGCCACCAGAGGCCGTCCCTACTCACTTCGCAGTCGAAAGGCCCAGACTGTCGTAGAATTTTCCACTACCCCTCCTCAATACAGGTATCTTCCAAACCCGCAGCTGACTCGCGCTGGATGTTTTGCAAGATTTAGGAACCTTTTACCGCCTCGCTCCTGGGTAAGCCAACTTGGCCAGGCTGGGACACTGATAACAATCTGGTCAGGCCCCGAGGTTTCTTACAACGTATCAAGATCTGACACTGTGTCCCTGGATCTGCAAAAGAAAATCGGGTTCAGTAAACTCAGAAACTGGCACATGGCAGGCAACTGGCATGTGGAGGAGCTTTCTTTCATTTGAACTTGGAGGGCTTAAGGCCAGACACAAGAGACGTGATTTGGCATAAAATTAATTCCTTGATATTAGAACTATTCAGATTAATTTAACTTAAAAACCAGGAAATTGTCCTTGTAACTATGACACACCCTGAAATTGTTCAATACTATTCGTAAGACAATTTTCAAGTCTTCCTACCAACATTCATGTCTTATTCAGCTCTCTTGCCTGCCAGTCAAACATGTAAGGGGGAAATTTAAAAAGAAAAAAGAAATTAACTACAGAAAAACCCATCCATTAAGTTTAAGGTTTCTTTTATTGTTGAGTGGTAGTTTTGGTTTTTGATTTTGTTTTGTTTTTGTCAATTTTAGCATTGGAACACCCTGGTCTACAGGAGCTTGTAATTTAAAAGATTGAATTTAGAAAACCTCATCTATAAAATGGTTTTCAAATGTCAGGTTTGCTCAAAGTGAGTCACTGGAAGATTTTACTTGTCCTCCCTAATCCTTACAGATCATTCATTCTGTCGTTACTCCTACTTACCAAGGAGGAGGAACTGGGGATGCCTCACCCCCTTTTGCCCATTTCAACCCAGAATCTGCTGCTAGTACAACTTGCATAAAACCAAGATCAGTGCCTCTACTTCCTAAGTGGGCAGGTCCCCTATCCCAGTGTCACCTCCATTAGATTCAACTCCATTTCTGACCCAGCCTCCATACTGTGGCAAAGCTCAGTTTCAGAGGAGGCTCAGTGTTGGGGCGACCTTCATGTTGAGGAAATCTTTTTCTTTCTTTTTTTTTTTTTAATTTGAGGTTGATGTGAGAGTACAAACCACTGGGTTACAATATTTGCATATGTTAGGTAGAGTCCCTCTTATAATTGTGTCCTGCACCCAAAAGGTGTGTCAATACCCTTACATTGTATCCATTAAGTGGGAACACCCCAATTTCTCACCCCTTTTTGTCTCTTCCCCCTTCCTCTTTCCCTCTCCCCCCAACTTGAATTGAGTTTTTCTCCAATATGGGCATGTATTCGATAGTCTACTGGCTTCATATTAGTATTGAGTACACTGGATATTTACTTTTCCATTCTTGTGATACTTTACTAAGAACAATGTGTTTTACCTCCATCCAGGTTAATACAAAAGATGTAAAGTCTCCATCTTGGGCGGTGCCTGTGGCTCAGTGAGTAGGGTGTCAGCCCCATATACTGAGGGTGGTGGGTTCAAACCCAGCCCTGGCCAAACTGCAACAAAAAAATAACCAGGTGTTGTGGTGGGCACCTGTAGTCCCAGCTACTTGGGAGGCTGAGGCAAGAGAACCTAAGCCCAAGAGCTGGAGGTTGCTGTGACCTGTGATGCCATAGCACTCTACTAAGGGCGACAAAATGAGACTCTGTCTCTTAAAAAAAAAAAAGGTCTCCATCTTTTTATGGCTGCATAGTATTCCATAGTGTACATATGCCACAGTTTGGTAATCCATTCCTGGGTTGATGGGCATTTAGGTTGTTTTGAAATTTTGGCAATTGTAAATTGAGCTGCGATAAACAGTCTAGTGCAAATGTCCTTATGATAAAAGGATGTTTTGGCTCGGCGCCTATAGCTCAACCGGCTAAGGCGCCAGCCACGTACACCTAAGGTGGCGGG
>NW_003852427.1:1338079-1341960 GCF_000181295.1 Otolemur garnettii
GTTGGAGGTTGCTGTGAGCGTGATGCCATGGCACTCTACCCAGGGGGATAGCTTGAGGCTCCATCTCAAAAAAAAAAAAAAAAAAAAGACTACAGGATCAAATGGGAGATCTAATTTGAGTTCTTTGAGAATTCTTCATACTTCTTTCTAAAGAAGACATATTAATTTTCAGTCCCACCAACAACGTAAAAGTGTTCCCCTCTCTCCACATCTACACCAGCATCTGCAGCTTTGGGAGTTTGTGATGTGGGCCATTCTCACTAGGGTTAAGCATTATATTAGGGTGGTTTGATTTGCATTTCTCTGATGAGTAAGGACAATGAGCATTTTTTCATATGTCTGTTAGCCATTCCCTTGTCTTCCTCAGAGAATGTTCTGTTCATGTCTCTTGCCCAGTGATAGATGGAATTGTTTGCACTTTTTTGTTGATTAATTTGAGTTCTCTGTAGATTCTAGATTCTACAACCCTTTATCAGATTTTTAACATGTAAATATCTTTTCTTATTCTGAAGGTTATCTGTTGTCTTTAATTGTTGTGTCCTTAGCTGTGCAGAACCTTTTCAGTTTAATTAAGTCCCATTTGTTAATTTTTGTTGGTGGTATAATTGCCATGGAAGTCTTCTACATAAAATCTTCCCCCAGGCCAACATCCTCAAGAGTTTTTCTCATACTTTCTTGTAGGATTTTTATCATTTCATGTCTTAGATTTAAATCTTTTATCCATCTTGAGTCAATTTTTGTAAGTGATGAAAGGTGTGGATCCAGTTTCAGTCTTTTATATGTAGTTATCCAGTTCTCCCAGCACCATTTATTGAATAGGGATTCTTTTCCCCAGTGTATGGAAGGGATCTTTTTCAAGCCCCCTGTGGCAGGAAGGTCTCTGTCCTAATACAAGCCCACTGGTGGCCTCCCCTACAAAAGTCTCTTACCTTTTTTTTGAGACAGAGCCTCAAGCTATCCCCCTGTGTAAAGTGCGGTGACATCACAGCTCACAGCAACCTCCAACTCCTGGGCTCAAGGGAGTCTCCTGCCTCAGCCTCTCAAGTAGCTGGGACCACAGGCGCCTGCCACAACGCCCAGCTATTTTTTGGTTGCAGCCGTCGTTGTTCTTTGGCGGGCCCGGGCTGGATTTGAACCCACCACCTTAGGTGTATGTGGCTGGCACCTTAGCCACTTCAGCCACAGGCGCCAAGTCAAAAGTCTCTTACCTTATCCTCACTCCCCAACCTTCTACCCATGGGCAAAGGCTACCCCAGGATGGGGCAGAGAAAGAAGTGGGAAGGCAGGGATCACACCCACCATGTATCCCAGCTAGCCTGCACCTGGAAAGCCCCATTAATGCTATCAGTCTTCCCTGCACCTGCCAGTAGTATGGGTTTGAAACTCTGAGCAGGCATCTTAGGGCTTGTCCCAGTGTCAGGATGATCTGAGGAAGAGCCCAGGCTCTTCCACCTCCAAGCTGGATGATCTAGCAGGAGTCATAACCTCTCCCAGCTGCTATGTTCTTAATTGTATAATAATCATAGTATTCCTGCAATGATGGGGGAGGGGAAATTCTGTGAGGTATTAATTCATGTCAGAGCTTGATGTTGAATTGCCACATAATATGAAATAAGTGACTTTGTACTTCCTCTACTCCACCACTCTCCACTGGCTTTCTCTGCTCTGGCCATATTGACTTTCTTGCTGTTCTTTAAATAAGAATGGGCCAGGCACACTCCCATCTCAGGACTCTTGCTGTGGCTGTTGTCCCAATGTCCAGTTGGCTTAATACATCACTTCCATCAGGACTTTGTTCAAGCATCATCATCTTATTATGCCCTTTCCTGTCCACCATACTTAATATGTCAACCCACACCTATCCTCTCCCTGCTTTATTTTCCTTCAGTAAATGGAGCTCAGGTAAGAGAGAAGAGGAAGAGGGGTTTAGCTTCAGGGACAGGCTAGGTAAAGGTCTGGTAACAGGACTGAACATGGACTTTCTAGGGAACAGGAACAAAGCAGGCAGGGTCAGGAACATGGGTGGTTGTAAGCCACAAATGTAGGCAAGGTCCCTGGCATGTCTTCTTCTAGGGTTAAGGTGAACCAAAAGAGACCCTCTCACAGATGGGGCTATGGCACCAGGCCATATGAAGTAACTCCTATGGGGTGCCCCTCCCTAGGGAGTCCCATGGCAATTCTGGGTTTCAGTGGTACCCACAGTAGAATTGGCATGCCCCTAATATGTCAGCTTCTTCTAAAAGTCCACACCCAGAGTGAGGAGAGATCTAATATGTCCCTTTGTCTTCTACCTTGCCCAGCCCTGCTCCTCTGTCTCCTCAATGGCTACTCTGATTAAAAAAAAAAAAAAGCCCTCCATGGTAGGGACATTAGGGAGTCCCTCTGGATAACTATTCCATCTTGGCCTGCCCTTCCACATTGCAGGCAGTGAGTAACATGACTGGAACTGCTATGCAATTCCAATGATGTCAATGGACACAGAGGTTCCCTGGGACCAGTTTTCAAGAGGAGTAAGGACATAGAGCTGACCAGTAGCCATACTTCACACCATCCACTCAGATCAGATGGTGATGCCTCTGTAGTAACAAGAAGACAGACCCCACAAAGCCAAAGCTCCCTAGCTTGCCTGCACACATGGACTGAGCAGAATGTAAAAGTGCACATAAGGTCTGAATTCAAAGCTGAGAATCTTTCCAGTAGATAATGTGGACAGACTTCTAGAGTAGCCGTTTTCAGCCCTAGCTGGTTTTCACAACCTCTGCAGGTAGAGCCTTGGCATCAGTGGTTTCAAAAAGCTCCCCAGATAAGTCTCGTGGGTAGCCAAGGCTGAGAACTGTTGCTCTAGACGAGTGTTAGCCAAAAAAACTTTCTGGGATGATTCAAATATTCTATCTGCACTGTCCCAGACAGTAGCCACTGTTCATGTGTGATTATCAAACACTTGACACATGGCTAGTGTGACTGAGGAACCGAATGTTTCATTTTATTTAATTTTAATTCATTGAAAATTAAATAGCTATGTGTGGCTAGTGGCTGCCATATTGGCCAGCACAGCTCTAGATTATGGACTGGCTCTGTGGCTGTGAGCAAGGCACTGAGCCTCTTGGACTTCAGTATCCTGGTGAGGCCTCCTTAAGAAAGGTCAGCATGCAATGCTCTCACGACACAAGGGGACTCTCACCTAGCTATAAAGCCCTGGCAAGGGACACAAGGCTAGACAAGTTCCAGCTCTAACTCCACCTTGCTCTGTGATCCCATCTCAGGTCTCAGTTAAGGCTTGTATAAGAAGGACATCTGTAGTTGACCTCTAGGGCCCTCAATGAATGGATACGGTCAAGGGACTTTCCTGGATAAAGTGGCTGGAGGCGAACCTTTCCAGTCCTCCCTGTCTCCCCTTCCTTGCCATACCTCAAGCCAGGCCCAGGCTCTATGGGGGGCTTTTGTGCTGGCTATTCCCCGTTTATTATCACTTCTCTGCCTGAATATCACCTGCTCAGATGCCTCTTCCAACCCTGCCCCAGCACCCTCTCACACCCTTATCCTCTTCACCGGTGATACATTGTGGATTTACAGTCCATCTCTCCCTATGATGATAAACTCCCTGGAGGCAGGGCCCACACCCTGCTGGTCCCTGATGGGTTCCAGGTACCCAGCCCTGGTCTGACACACAGAAACTTCACTCAGGTTTGTCTGACAAATCAATGCCTGGAATCAGTGGCTCTGAGAGTACCAGAAAATCCCTCCCACCATTTCCAGTGAAGCTTGGAGTCAGAGAGAGGTTTTCCGTGGGGTCAAGAATAAACAGTTCAGGCTCAGTGCCTGTAGCTCAGCAGCTAGGGCACCAACCACATACACCAGAGCTGGTGGGTTCAAATCCAGCC
>NW_003852427.1:1342268-1347297 GCF_000181295.1 Otolemur garnettii
GTGGCAGGCATGTCCCAGCCCTGAGCCTGGGTCAGCAGGAGAAGCCAGTGACTAACACCAGAGTCCTCACTCCAGGGAAGCCCTAGAGGTAGGGCCCCCAAGCAGGTTGAGTTCAGTGAGTGTCCTCACAAGTGTTCAAGCTCAGTACTGGGGTCCCTCTGTTGGCAGGATGGTAAGCTTTTGGCAAAAGGAGGAGAAAACATGGGAGAGAACATTGAAGGATAAGCAGGTATTCGACAGTGATGTGGGCACTCTGGGCCCTGGAAAGAAAAGTTGCCAGGTTGAAGAGACATAATTTGTCCAGGCTGAGGTGAGCAGTAACAGGCTCCTCTGGTGTGGACTTGCTTCTGCTGCCTCCTGATTATCAGCCCTCCTGCCTCTTGGGGACCATCCTAGCCCAGCTGCAAGGAGCCTAAGGGCTTGCCCACGTGAGGAAGTCTTCCCTGTGGTAAGTCATCTTTGGGTCCCAGGTAGTCTCAACCCTTACAAGCCACTCAGCTCCTCAGTGCCAGAGCAGCCTCACTATGTAGGAGAGAGACTGAGTTCCAGAGAGCAGGAATTTTGTCTCTTGGTTGAGGATGAGAGGGACTTATATAGATGTGGGGTGATTATACTTATCACTTAGCCTCTGGGGTTTGCCACGTGCTCTTTCACTCAAAGCCCATCTGTGGCTCCCCATGCCCTCAGATAAGGTCAGGTTCCCTATTGCCCACTTACTCTGCCCTGCCACCTCCTCAGCCTCCCTTCACACCCTACCCCCATTAGGACCACCTCATGGGGCAGACTTCCTACCTTAGTGCCTGGTCTACACTATTCCCTCTACCTGTGTCCAGGCTCCTTAGGGGAAATCCTGCCCCCTAACCTTGGTTCAAATGTCCCCACATCCCATGTGCAGAAGGAATGGCTACCTCTCATCAGGACCCCATGGGGCTCAATCTGCTTGGACTCCATTTGGCCACAGGAGCCAGATCTTACTCTAGCTGAGCACCCATGTACTCCTGGAGGGAGGGCCCTGTCAGTTCATTCTGATCCCCTCTTGTTCATACGTAATGGATGGAGGTGTTTGCATACCTATGTACATGCATCTGCATGCCTGACTGAGAGTACATGCATGGGTCTGTGTAGGTGTGTCTGTGTGTGCATGCATGGGTATAGTCGTGTTAGTGTCCATGGCTGTACTTCTGTGTGCATATATATTTGCATGTGTATTTTGGCTGTGTCTATGTGCATCTACAGACCTTTTTGTGCATGGCTGTGTCTCTGAGGGCTTATGTGCACTTCATCGGTATGTCCATGTGAGATTCTGTGCATGTACCCATGTCTGTGTCTCTTGGTCTGGGGTTTGCCAGAAGCCAACCCTGAGAAAGGATTCAAGGGTAATTCGTAGCCAGGCATAGTGGCTTATACCTATAATCCTAGCACTCTGGGAGGCCAAGGCAGGAGGATTGCTTGAGGCCAGAAGTTTGAGACTGGCCTAAGCAAGAGCAAGACCGCATCTCTATAAAAAGTAGAAAAATTAGCTGGACATGGTGGCATACTCCTGTGGTCCCAGCTACTTGGGAGATTGAGTTGGACAAATTGTTTGCACTCAGGAGTTAGAGGCTGCAGTCATCTATGATGAAACCACTGCACTCTAGCCTGAGCAACAGAGCATGACCCTGTCTCAACAAGACAAAGCAAATAAAACAAATGAACAGGCTCGGCGCCCATAACATAGTGGTTATGGCGCCAGCCACATACAACGAGACTGGAGAGTTCAAACCAGGCCTGGACCAGCTAAACAACAATGACAGCTGGAACAAAAAATAGCCAGGCATTGTGGTGAGTGCCTGTAGTCCCACCTACTTGGGAGGCTGAGGCAAGAGAATAGCTTAAGCCCAAGAGTTGGAGGTTGCTGTGAGCTGTGACACCGCTGCATTCTACCAAGAGCGACATAGACTCTGTCTCAAACAAACAAAAAAGGATAATTCATTTCTTTCAGAGGTGATTCTAGGAAACACTGGGAGGAAATTGGAAAGTGAGATAGGAAGGGGGAAAGGCAGCAATACGTATATGATTAAGCAAGTTATCGCTGTGGGTGATGAGGGCTCAATCCCAGTGGAAGCTGTGGGACTCAGTGCAGAACATGTCCTGGGTCATCCCAGCTGAGGTATGAAGAAGTCGAGGGGTTTCTCCATCCTCAGCATCCATGGTTGAGGCATAGCACTTTCATCCCCTCAGGCACAGGGTCTCCAGTACTGGCAGCTGCAAGTCATGCTGTATGACTAAAGTAAATGAGTAGAGACCAGATAGAGCATGGACACCAGCTGTGTCCATGTGTATGTGCATGTGATGGTGCCCTGTCATGCCACATGGATGCAGGGACTCCAATGATAGACATTTCCTTGTGAAAACCTCTGCTGGTCCAGGGAATGGTCAGCACAACATCAGCCAGAGTCTGGCCTTGCCTTCTTTCCCTCCCCCGGTCCCTGTCTCAGAGCTGCCAAATTATACTGGATTGGTGCCAAATTTGGCCAAACAGATCTGCACCCACTTTAGTATTTTTTTTTTTTGAGACAGAGCCTCAAACTGTCCCCCTGAGTAGAGTGCTATGGCATCACAGCTCACAGCAACCTCCACCTCCTGGGCTCAAGCGAGTCTCCTGCCTCAGCCTCCCAAATAGTTAGGACCACAGGCGCCCACCACAATGCCCGGCTATTTTTTGGTTGCAGCCGTCATTGTTTGGCGGGCCTGGGCTGAATTCAAACCCGCCACCTTAGGTGTATGTGGCTAGCGCCTTAGCCGCCTGAGCCACAGGCGCTGAGCCTCTGTACCCACTTTAGGCAGTAGCAGCCTGGTGGCAGCAGGGAGATGGGGAAAGTCCTATAAGAATGCCATGTAGCAGCTCGGCGCCTGTGGCTCAAGCAGCTAAGGTGCCAGCCACATACACCTAAGGTGGCGGGTTCGAATCCCCAGCCCAGGCCCGCCAAACAACAATGATGGCTGCAACCAAAAAATGGCCAGGCGTTGTGGCGGGCACCTGTAGTCCCAGCTACTTGGGAGGCTGAGGCAGGAGACTCGCTTGAGCCCAGTAGTTGGAGGTTGCTGTGAGCGTGATGCCATGGCACTCTACCCAGGGGGATAGCTTGAGGCTCCGTCGCAAAAAAAAAAAAAAAAAGAATGCCATGTAGTGGGGGTTGGCTCCCATCCTGTAGGCAGTGAGAAGTACTGGAAGGTGGCTGTCCTGGTGAGGGACACAGCCAGCATTCCCCTTTAAAGGAACTGCTCTGTGATCAAGGCTAGAGACCATGCTGTTGGGGAGGACTGGAGGTTAAAATGAGCAGAGCTAGGCGGGGCATGGTGGTTCACGTCTGTAATCCTAGCACTCTGGGAGGCCTAGGTAGGTGGATCAGTTGAGCTCATGAGTTTGAGACCAGCCTGAGCAAGAACGAGACCCCATCTCTACTAAAAATAGAAAAGCTGAGGCAAGAAGATCACTGGAGCCTAGGAGTTTGAGGTTGCAGTGAGCTATGACACCATAGCATTCTACCCAGGGCAACAGAGTGAAACTCTGTCTCAAAAAAAAAAAAAAAAAAAAAGTGAGCAGACCTGGGCAGATTGCACAAAGCTCTAAATGTGACAGGTGACTAGTCCAGGAAGAAAGGGCATGTTCCTGGGGTGACACTGGCCAGGTGTTAATATTCTTCTTTGGGGAGGAGTGGTGACTAGTTACACTATCTCAGCAAGATTCAGGAATTCAGGAGCTACAGGACAAGTATGAGGACAGGGGACCAAAAGAATGGGGACAGAGGAACCGCTAAGTCTGCTAGTCATTGGGCAGATGAGGAGGGGGTGGTAGAGGAAGTGTAAGAATAAATTGGGGAGGGGCTCAAGGAGCAGAATGGACAATGCTAGGAGCTGGGCAGAGACAGGAAGAGGCTGAGTGCCTCACAGAAGTATCCTCAGCAAAGAGTGAATATGGAGGCCCCTGAGCGCTGGAGACATGAGGAACAGCAGGAGGAAAGGGGCAAACCATGGAGAGAGTGAGACAGTAAAGACAGAAATGCAGCAGTGACATTGGGGCAGTGCCAAGCTGGGGTGACTAGAATTCCCAAATGGACAGCTGGGAGTGACATCAAGGACTAAGGCCACTGTGGAGCCTGGGGGCATGGTGAGGTGCACCCCTGAAACCTGCTGGGGAAGGGAAGGAGGAAGGTGAGGCTGGGACTTGGGAAAGCCAGGACCCTGGCTGGGGCTTTAGGAACAAGCAGGGAAAGGATAGAGTCTCCCCTAAGGTTTGAGGGGTGCTTATATGGCTCTTGAAAGGATGTAGCAAGATAAACAATGACTTGGGGCTCTCAGCCCATGCCCCAGCAGAACCAGGCTCAGGACATAATGTGCCAAAGCTTTGCTTATCAGAAATTCCTTGGGAATCTTGAGCAAGGCCACCACTGACATCATATGCAACTTCACTGACATCATATGCAACTTCACAGACAGTCCCCCACATCCAAGGCTACTCATACCCACTGTCTTGGCACTATGAGGGAAGGTTGTGGGGTGCTGCCAGCATAACCATTTAGTGTGGAAGGTCAGTGCACAAGATCAGACAGGCCGCAGGGACCTCAGTGAATATAATTGCAATGGGCCAAGCACAGTGGCTCATGGCTTTAATCCTAGCACTCTGGGAGTCTGAGCAGGGGGGTCAGTTGAGCTCAGGAGTTTGAGACTAGCCTGAGCAACAGCAAGATCCCCCATTTCTACTAAAAACAGAAAAACTAGCCGGGCATTGTGGTAGGTTCCTGTAGTCCCTGCTACTCAGAAGGCTGAGGCAAGAGAATCACTTGAATCCAAGAGTTTGAGGTTGGTGTGAGCTATGATTCATGGCACCCTACCCAGGGCAACTGAGTAAGACTCTGTCTTGGCTTGGTGGCTACTCCACCAGCTACAACCAAAAAATAGCCAGGCATTGTGGTGGGCGCCTATAGGCCCAGCTACTTGGGAGTCTGAGACAAGAGAATCACTTAAGCCCAAGAATTGGAGGTTGCTG